>NC_092757.1:39585443-39924376 GCF_047496795.1 Chiloscyllium punctatum | reverse complement strand
ACACAAACACACACAGAACGCACACACACAGAGAACAATCACACAGAACACAAACACTGAGAACACAGAGACAGAGGGAATACAGAGAGAGAGAACACACAGAGAGAACAAAGAAGGTGTTCTCTTTCTCTGTGTGTTCTCTGTGTGTGTGAGATCCCTGTGTGTGTGTGTGTGTTCTCTATTATTATGTGCTCTGTCTCTCTCTATGTGCTCTGTCTCTGTGTTCTCTGTCTGTGTTCTCTCTGTGTTTGGATTGTCTGTGCGTGTGTGTGCGTTCTGTGTATGTGTGTTCTCTGTGTGTGTGTATGTTCTGTCTTGCTGTGTGTGATCTCTCTCTCTGTTCTCTCTCTCTCTGTGTTCTCTCTCTCTCTATGTTCTCTCTCTATCTCTGTATTCTGTGTGTGTGTTTTCTCTGTGTGTGTATGTTTCTCTGTGTGTGTGCTCTGTGTGTGTGTTCTCTGTGTGTGTGCATGTGTTCTCTCTCACTCTATGTGTTCTCTCTTTCTCTGTGTGATCTCTCTCTCTGTGATCTCTGTGTGTTTGTATTCTGTGTGTGTGTTCTCTGTGTGTGTTCCCTCTGTGTGTGTGTGTTCTCTATTAGTGTGTTCTCTCTCTCTCTCTATGTTCTCTCTCTCTGTGTTCTCTCTCTCTCTGTTCTCGTTCTCTCTCTGTTCTCTCTCTGTGTGTGTTCTCTCACTCTCTGTGTTCTCTCTCTCTCTGTATTCTCTCTCTGTGTTCTCTCTCTCTGTGTTCTCTCCGTGTGTTCTGTGTGTGTGCTCGCTCTCTCTCTGTGTTCTCTCTCTGTGTGTTCTCTCTCCCTCTATGTGTTCTCTCTTTCTCTGTGTGATCACAGAGTGAGAGAGAGAACACAGAGAGAGAACACACACACAGAGAACACACAGAGAGAGAACACACACATACACAGAACACACACACACACAAAGAACGCACACACAGAGAAGACACACACAGAACACAAACACACTGAGAACACAGAGACACAGGGAACACAGAGAGAGAGAACACACAGAGAGAACACTGACAGAGAACACAGAGAGAGAGAACATAGAGAGAGACAGAGCACACAATAATAGAGAACACACACACAGGGATCACACACACAGAGAATGCACAGAATACAGAGATAGACAGAGAACACACAGTGAGAGAGAACAGACACACACAGAGAGAGAACACTAAGGGAGAGAGAACACAAAGAGAGAGAACACACAAGAGAGAGAACACACACATACACAGAACGCACAACACAGAGAACGCACTCAAAGAGAACACACAGAGAGAGAGAACACAGAGAGAGAGAACACTGAGAGAGAACACACACACAGAGAACACAGAGAGAGAACGCAGACAGAGAACATAGAGACAGAACACAGAGAACACAGAGAGAGAGAACACAGAGAGAGAACACACACACAGAGAACACAGAGTGAGAGCGAAAACAAGCGCGCGCACACACAGAGAACACACAGAGCGAGAAGAACACAGAGAGAGAGATCACACAGAGAGAGAGATCATACACAGAAAGAGAGAACATTCACACAAACAGAGAACACACACACAAGAGAACACACACAGGGAACACACACAGAATACAGAGATTGAGAGAGAACACAGAGTGAAAGAGAGAACACAGAGAGAGAACACACACAGAGAACACACACAGAGAGAACACACGCATACACAGTACACAAACACACACAGAACGCACACACACAGAGAACAATCACACAGAACACAAACACTGAGAACACAGAGACAGAGGGAATACAGAGAGAGAGAACACACAGACAGAACAAAGAAGGTGTTCTCTTTCTCTGTGTGATCTCTCTCTGTGTGTTCTCTGTGTGTGTGAGATCCCTGTGTGTGTGTGTGTTCTCTATTATTGTGTGCTCTGTCTCTCTTTATGTTCTTTCTCTGTGTGTTCTCTGTCTGTGTTCTCTCTGTGTTTGGATTGTCTGTGTGCGTGTGCGTTCTGTGTATGTGTGTTCTCTGTGTGTGTGTATGTTCTGTCTTGCTGTGTGTGATCTCTCTCTCTCTGTTCTCTCTCTCTCTGTTCTCTCTCTCTCTGTGTTCTCTCTCTATCTCTGTATTCTGTGTGTGTGTTTTCTCTGTGTGCGTTCTCTTTTGTGTGTGTTGTGTGTGTGTGTTCTATGTTTTTGTTCTGTGTGTGCGTGTTTTCTGTGTGTGTATGTTTCTCTGTGTGTGTGCTCTGTGTGTGTGTTCTCCGTGTGTGTGCATGTGTTCTCTCTCACTCTATGTGTTCTCTCTTTCTCTGTGTGATCTCTCTCTCTGTGATCTCTGTGTGTTTGTGTTCTGTGTGTGTGTTCTCTGTGTGTGTTCCCTATGTGTGTGTGTGTTCTCTATTAGTGTGTTCTCTCTCTCTCTCTATGTTCTCTCTCTGTGTTCTCTCTCTCTGTTCTCGTTCTCTCTCTGTTCTCTCTCTGTGTGTGTTCTCTCACTCTCTGTGTTCTCTCTCTCTCTGTATTCTCTCTCTGTGTTCTCTCTCTCTCTGTGTTCTCTCCGTGTGTTCTGTGTGTGTGCTCTCTCTCTCTCTGTGTTCTCTCTCTGTGTGTTCTCTCTCCCTCTATGTGTTCTCTCTTTCTCTGTGTGATCACTGAGTGAGAGAGAGAACACAGAGAGAGAACACACACACAGAGAACACACAGAGAGAGAACACACACATACACAGAACACACAACACAGAGAACGCACTCACACAGAGAACACTCACACAGAACCCAACACACTGAGAACACAGTGACAGAGGGAACACAGAGAGAGAGAACACACAGAGAGAACAAAGAGCGTGTTCTCTTTCTCTGTGTGATCTCTCTCTGTGTGTTCTCTGTGTGTGTGATCCCTGTGTGTGTGTGTGTTCTCTATTATTGTGTGCTCTGTCTCTCTCTATGTTCTCTCTCTCTGTGTTCTCTGTCTGTGTTCTCTCTGTTTTTGGATTGTCTGTGCGTGTGTGTGCGTTCTGTGTATGTGTGTTCTCTGTGTGTGTGTATGTTCTGTCTTTCTGTGTGTGATCTCTCGCTCTGTTCTCTCTCTCTCTGTGTTCCCTCTCTCTCTGTGTTCTCTCTATGTGTGTCTGTTCTCTCTCACTCTGTGTTCTCTCTCTATCTCTGTATTCTGTGTGTGTGTGTTCTCTGTGTGAGTTCTCTTTTGTGTGTGTTGTGTGTGTGTGTGTTCTATGTTTGTGTGTTCTGTGTGTGCGTGTTTTCTGTGTGTATGTTTCTCTGTGTGTGTGCTCTGTGTGTGTGTTCTCCGTGTGTGTGCATGTGTTCTCTCTCACTCTATGTGTTCTCTCTTTCTCTGTGTGATCTCTCTCTCTGTGATCTCTGTGTGTTTGTGTTCTGTGTGTGTGTTCTCTGTGTGTGTTCCCTCTGTGTGTGTGTGTTCTCTATTAGTGTGTTCTCTCTCTCTCTCTATTGTCTCTCTCTGTGTTCTCTCTCTCACTCTGTGATCACACAGAGAAGAGGATACACATAGAGCGAGAGAGAACACACAGAGAGAGAACACAGAGAGAGAGAGAGCACACACACAGAACACACAGAGAGAACACAGAGAGTGAGAGAACACAGAGACAGAATACAGAGAGAGAGAACACAGAGAGTGAGAGAACACACACAGAGAGAGAACAGAGAGAGAACGGGAGCAGAGAGAGAGAGAACACAGAGAGAGAGAACATAGAGAGAGAGAAAGAACACACTAATAGAGAACACACACACAGAGAGGGAACACACACAGAGAACACACACACAGAACACAAACACACAGAGATCACAGAGAGAGAGATCACACAGAGAAAGAGAGAACACATAGAGTGATAGAGAACACATGCACACACACGGAGAACACACACACAGAGCACACACACAGAGAAACATACACACAGAAAACACGCACACACAGAACACACAAACATAGAACACACACACACACACAACACACACAAAAGAGAACTCACACAGAGAATACAGAGATAGAGAGAGAACACAGAGTGAGAGAGAACAGACACACATAGAGAGAACACAGAGAGAGAGGGAACACACAGAGAGAGAGAACAGAGCGAGAGATCACACACAGAAAGACAGAACATACACACACACAGAGAACACACATACACAGAACGCACACACACGCACAGATAATCCAAAAACAGAGAGAACACAGAGAACACAGAGAGAGAGAACATAGAGAGAGACAGAGAGAGAACGCAGAGAACATAGAGAGACAGAACATACAGAGACAGAACACAGCGAGAGAGAACAAAGAGAGAGAACACACACAGAGAACACCGAGAGCGAGAGCGAAAACACACGCGCACACACACAGAGAACACACAGTGCGAGAAGAGAACAGAACACACACACAGAACACACACAGAGAACACACACACAGAACACAAACAATCTGTGTTCTGTATACAGATTACAGAAAACACAAACAGAGAACACACGCACATACAGAACACAAACACAAGAGAACACACACACAGGGAACACACACAGAATACAGAGAAGAGCGCACACGCACAGAGAACACACAGAGCGAGAAGAACACAGAGAGAGAGATCACACAGAGAGAGAGATCATACACAGAAAGAGACAACATACACACAAACAGAGAACGCAGAGAACATAGAGAGACAGAACACAGAAAGAGAACACAGAACACACACGCAAGAGAACACACAGACAGAAAACACAAAAACACAGAATACAGAGATAGAGAGAGAACACAGACTGAGAGAGAACTGACACAGAGAGAGCGAGAACACAGAGAGAGAGAGAGAGAACACAGAGAGAGAGATCACACACAGAAAGATAGAACACATAGAGTGAGAGAGAACACACGCACACACGGAGAACACACACACAGAGTAACACACACACAGAAAACATGCACACACAGAACACACAAACAGAGAACACACACACACAACACACACAAAAGAGAACACACACAGAGAGCACACACAGAATACAAAGATAGAGAGAGAACACAGAGTGAGAGAGAACAGACGCACATAGAGAGAACACAGAGAGAGAGAGAACACAGAGAGACAATACAGAGAGAGAGAATACATAGAGAGCGAGAGATCGCAGAGAGAGCGAGAACATACAGAGAGAGTGAGAACAAACAGACACAGACAACACAGAGAGAGAAAGAACACACACACACAGAGAACAGAGATGAAGAGAGAACGAGAACAGAGAGAGAGAGAACAGAGAGAGAGAGCACACAGATAGAGGGAACACAGAGAACGCAGACAGAGAACATAGAATAACAGAACACAGAGAGAGAGAACGCAGAGAGAGAGAACACAGAGAGAGAACACACACAGAGGGAGAACACAGATAGACAACGCAGACAGAGAACATAGAGAGACAGAACACAGAGAGAGAGAACACAGAGAGAGAGAACTCAGAGAGAGAACACACACACACAGAGAACACAGAGAGAGAGAGAGAACAGAGAGAGAGATTAAAAAGAGAAAGAGAGAACACATAGTGTGAGAGAGAACACACGCACACACACGGAGAACACACACACCGCACACACACAGAGAAACACACACACAGATAGCACACAGACAGATAACACAAAAACACAGAATACAGAGATAGAGTGAGAACACAGAGTGAGAAAGAACAGACACACATAGAGAGAACACAGAGAGTGAGAACACAGAGAGAGAGAGAGAACAGTGAGAGAGATCACACAGAGAAAGAGATAACTCATAGTGTGAGAGAGAACACACGCACACACACGGAGAACACACACACAGAGCACTCACACAGAGAAACACACACACACAGAGAACACACACACAGAAGACAGACATAGAGAGAGAACACAGAGTGAGAGAGAACAGACACAGAGAGAGAGAGAACACACACACACACAGAGAACACACAGAGAGAGATCACACACAGAAAGAGAGAACATACACACACAGAGAACACACACACACAGAACGCACACACACAGATTACTCAAACATACACAGAGAACACACACACACAGAGAACACAGAGAGAGAGAGAACACACAGAGAGAGTACACACACAGAGAGAGAGAACACACACACAAGAACACACAGAGAGAACACACACACAGAACACAAACACACAGAGAACACACAGAGAGAGATCACACAGAGAAAGAGAGAACACACGCACCCACACAGGGAACACACACAGAACACAAACACACAGAACATACACACAGAACACAAACACACAGAGAACACAGAGAGAGAGAGAGAGAACACAGAGCGTGATCACACAGAGAAAGAGAGAACACATAGAGGGAGAGAGAACACACGCACACACACAGTGAACACACACAGAGTGCACAGACAGAGAAACACACACAGAGAACACGCACACATAGAACACACAAACAGAGAACACACAGAAAGAACACACACCCACGAGAACACACACAGAGAACACACACAGAATACAGAGATAGAGAGAGAACACAGAGTGAGAGAGAACAGACAGAGAGAGAGAGAGAACGCACAGAGAGAGAGACAACACACACAGACAGAACACACAGAGAGAACACACAGAGAGAGAAAACACAGAGAGAGAATACAGGGAGACAGAGAACACAGAGAGCGAGAGATCGCAGAGAGAGCGAGAACACACAGAGAGAGGGAGGACAAACAGAGAGAGAGAGAACACAGAGAGAGAAAGAACACACAAAGAGAGAGAGAACAGAGATAGAGAGAACACAGAGAGAGAGAACACACAGATAGAGAGAACACAGACAGAGAACACAGACAGAGAACATGGAGAGACAAAACACAGAGAGAAAGAACACAGAGAGAGAGAACACAGAGAGAGAACACACACACAGAGAACACAGAGAGAGAACGCAGAGAACATAGAGAGACAGAACACACAGAGAGAGAACACAGAGAGAGAGAACAAAGAGAGAGAACACACACAGAGAACACCGAGAGCGAGAGCGAAAACACACGCGCACACACACAGAGAACACACAGTCCGAGAACAGAACAGAACACACACACAGAACACACACAGAGAACACACACACAGAACACAAACACTCTGTGTTCTGTATACAGATTACAGAAAACACAAACAGAGAACACACGCACATACACAACACACACAAGAGAACACACACACAGGGAACACACACAGAATACAGAGAAGAGCGCACACACACAGAGAACACACAGAGAGAGAGCGAAAACACAAGCGCACACACACAGAGAACACACAGAGCAAGAAGAAAACAGAGAGAGAGATCACACAGAGAGAGAGAGATCATACACAGAAAAAGGGAACATGCACACAAACAGAGAACACACACAAAGAACACACACACAAGAGAACACACGGACAGAAAACACAAAAACACACAATACAGAGATAGAGAGAGAATACAGACTGAGAGAGAACTGACACAGAGAGAGAAAGAACAGACACAGAGAGAGAGAACACAGAGAGAGAGAGAGAGAGAACAGAGAGAGAGATCACTCACAGAAAGAGAGAACATACACACACAGAGAACACACACACACAGAACGCACACAGAGAACACACACACACACAGAGAACACACAGAGAGAGAGAACACAGAGAAAGATCACACAGAGAAAGAGAGAACACATAGAGGGAGAGAGAACACACAGAGAGAGTACACACAGAGAGAGAGAGAACACACACACAAGAACACACAGAGAGAACACACACACAGAACACAAACACACAGAAAACACACAGAGAGAGATCACACAGAGAAAGAGAGAACACATAGAGGTAGAGAGAAGACACGCACACACACAGGGAACACACACAGAAAACAAACACTCAGAACACAAACACACAGAGAGAGATAACAGAGATAGATCACACAGAGAAAGAGAGAACACATAGAGTGAGAGAGAACACACGCACACACACGGAGAACACACACACAGAGCACACACACAGAGCAACACACACACACAGAAAACAGGCACACACAGAACACACAAACAGAGAACACACACACACAACACACACAAAAGAGAACACACACAGAGAGCACACACACACAGAATACAGAGATAGAGAGAGAACACAGAGTGAGAGAGAACAGACACACATAGAGAGAACACAGAGAGAGAGAGAACACAGAGGGAGAGAACAGAGAGAGAGAGAACACAGAGAGCGAGAGATCGCAGAGAGAGCGAGAACATACAGAGAGAGTGAGAACAAACAGAGACAGACAACACAGAGAGAGAAAGAACACACACAGAGAGAGAACAGAGATGGAGAGAGAACGAGAACAGAGAGAGGGAGAACACAGAGAGAGGGAGAGCAACAGATAGAGGGAACACAGAGAACGCAGACAGAGAACATAGAGAAACAGAACACAGAGAGAGAGAACGCAGAGAGAGAGAACACAGAGAGAGAACACACACAGAGGGAGAACACAGAGAGACAACGCAGACAGAGAACATAGAGAGACAGAACACAGAGAGAGAGAACACAGAGAGAGAGAACTCAGAGAGAGAACACACACACAGAGAGAACACAGAGAGAGAGAGCGAAAACACAAGCGCACACACACAGAGAACACACAGAGCATGAAGAAAACAGAGAGAGATCACACAGAGAGAGAGAGATCATACACAGAAAAAGGGAACATGCACACAAGCAGAGAACACACACACAGAACACACACACAGAGCACACACAGACAGAAACACACACACACAGAGAACATACACAAAGAACACACACACAAGAGAACACACAGACAGAAAACACAAAAACACAGATACAGAGATAGAGTGAGAACACAGAGTGAGAAAGAACAGACACACATAGAGAGAACACAGAGAGTGAGAACACAGAGAGAGAGAGAACAGTGAGAGAGATCACACAGAGAAAGAGAGAACTCATAGTGTGAGAGAGAACACACGCACACACACGGAGAACACACACAGAGCACTCACACAGAGAAACACACACACACAGAGAACACACACACACACAGAATACAGACATAGAGAGAGAACACAGAGTGAGAGAGAACAGACACAGAGAGAGAACACACACACTCACACACAGAGAGAACACAGAGAGAGAGATCACACACAGAAAGAGAGAACATACACACACAGAGAACACACACACACAGAACACAAACACACAGAGAACACACAGAGAGAGATCACACAGAGAAAGAGAGAACACATAGACGTAGAGAGAAGACACGCACACACACAGGGAACATACACAGAAAACAAACACTCAGAACACAAACACACAGAGAGAGATAACAGAGATAGATCACACAGAGAAAGAGAGAACACATAGAGTGAGAGAGAACACACGCACACACACGGAGAACACACACACAGAGCACACACACAGAGCAACACACACACACAGAAAACAGGCACACACAGAACACACAAACAGAGAACACACACACACAACACACACAAAAGAGAACACACACAGAGAGCACACACACACAGAATACAGAGATAGAGAGAGAACACAGAGTGAGAGAGAACAGACACACATAGAGAGAACACAGAGAGAGAGAGAACACAGAGGGAGAGAACAGAGAGAGAGAGAACACAGAGAGCGAGAGATCGCAGAGAGAGCGAGAACATACAGAGAGAGTGAGAACAAACAGAGACAGACAACACAGAGAGAGAAAGAACACACACAGAGAGAGAACAGAGATGGAGAGAGAACGAGAACAGAGAGAGGGAGAACACAGAGAGAGAGAGCAACAGATAGAGGGAACACAGAAAACGCAGACAGAGAACATAGAGAAACAGAACACAGAGAGAGAGAACGCAGAGAGAGAGAACACATAGAGAGAACACACACAGTGGGAGAACACAGAGAGACAACGCAGACAGAGAACATAGAGAGACAGAACACAGAGAGAGAGAACACACAGAGAGAGAACTCAGAGAGAGAACACACACACACAGAGAACACACAGAAAGAGAGCGAAAACACAAGCGCACACACACAGAGAACACACAGAGCAAGAAGAAAACAGAGAGAGAGATCACACAGAGAGAGAGAGATCATACACAGAAAGAGAGAACATGCACACAAACAGAGAACACACACACAGAACACACTCAGAGAACACACGCACATACACAACACACACAAGAGAACACACACACAGAGAACACACACAGAATACAGAGAAGAGCGCACACACACAGAGAACACACAGAGAGAGCGAAAACACAAGCGCACACACACAGAGAACACACAGAGCAAGAAGAAAACAGAGAGAGAGATCACACAGAGAGAGAGAGATCATACACAGAAAAAGGGAACATGCACACAAACAGAGAACACACACAAAGAACACACACACAAGAGAACACACGGACAGAAAACACAAAAACACACAATACAGAGATAGAGAGAGAATACAGACTGAGAGAGAACTGACACAGAGAGAGAAAGAACAGACACAGAGAGAGAGAACACAGAGAGAGAGAGAGAGAGAGAACAGAGAGAGAGATCACACACAGAAAGAGAGAACATACACACACAGAGAACACACACACACAGAACGCACACACACAGAGTACCCAAACATACACAGAGAACACACACACACAGAGAACACAGAGAGAGAGAGAACACAGAGAAAGAGAGAACACATAGAGGGAGAGAGAACACACAGAGAGAGTACACAGAGAGAGAGAACACACACACAAGAACACACAGAGAGAACACACACACAGAACACAAACACACAGAGAACACACAGAGAGAGATCACACAGAGAAAGAGAGAACACATAGAGGTAGAGAGAAGACACGCACACACACAGGGAACACACACAGAAAACAAACACTCTGAACACAAACACACAGAGAGAGATAACAGAGATAGATCACACAGAGAAAGAGAGAACTCATAGTGTGAGAGAGAACACACGCACACACACGGAGAACACACACACAGAGCACTCACACAGAGAAACACACACACACAGAACGCACACACACAGAATACAGACATAGAGAGAGAACACAGAGTGAGAGAGAACAGACACAGAGAGAGAGAGAACACACACACACACACAGAGAACACAGAGAGAGAGATCACACACAGAAAGAGAGAACATACACACACAGAGAACACACACACACAGAACGCACACACACAGAGTACCCAAACATACACAGAGAACACACATACACAGAGAACACAGAGAGAGAGAGAACACATAGAGGGAGAGAGAACACACAGAGAGAGTACACAGAGAGAGAGAGAGAACACACACACAAGAACACACAGAGAGAACACACACACAGAACATAAACACACAGAGAACACACAGAGAGAGATCACAGAGAAAGAGAGAACACATGCACACACACAGGGAACACACACAGAACACAAACACACAGAACATACACACAGAACACAAACACACAGAGAACACAGAGAGAGAGAGAACCCAGAGCGTGATCACACAGAGAGAGAGAGAACACATAGAGGGAGAGAGAACACACGCACACACACAGTGAACACACACAGAGCACACAGACAGAGAAACACACACACAGAACACGCACACATAGAACACACAAACAGAGAACACACAGAAAGAACACACACCCACGAGAACACACACAGAAAAACACACACAGAATACAGAGATAGAGAGAGAACACAGAGTGAGAGAGAACAGACACACAGAGAGAGATAACGCACAGAGAGACAACACACACACACAGAACACACAGAGAGAACACACACAGAGAGAGAACACAGAGAGAGAATACAGAGAGACAGAGAACACAGAGAGCGAGAGATCGCAGAGAGAGCGAGAACACACAGAGAGAGAGAGGACAAACAGAGAGAGAGAACACAGAGAGAGAAAGAACACACAAAGAGAGAGAGAACAGAGATAGAGAGAAGACAGAGAGAGAGAACACAGACAGAGAACATAGAGAAACAGAACACAGAGAGAGAGAGCGCAGAGAGAGAGAACACAGAGAGAGAACACACACAGAGGGAGAACACAGAGAGAGAACGCAGACAGAGAACATAGACAGACAGAACACAGAGAGAGAGAACTCAGAGAGAGAACACACTAACAGAGAACACAGAAAGAGCGAAAACACAAGCGCACACACAGAGAACACACAGAGCAAGAAGAAAACAGAGAGAGAGATCACACAGAGAGAGAGAGATCATACACAGAAAGAGAGAACATGCACACAAACAGAAAACACACACACAGAGAACACACACACAGAACACAAACACTTTGTGTTCTGTATACAGATTACAGAAAACACAAACAGAGAACACACGCACATACACAACACACACAAGAGAACACACACACAGGGAACACACACAGAATACAGAGAAGAGCGCACACACACAGAGAACACACAGAGAGAGAGCGAAAACACAAGCGCACACACTCAGACAATACACAGAGCAAGAAGAAAACAGAGAGAGAGATCACACAGAGAGAGAGAGAGATCATACACAGAAAAAGGGAACATGCACACAAACAGAGAACACACACAAGAGAACACACGGACAGAAAACACAAAAACACACAATACAGAGATAGAGAGAGAATACAGACTGAGAGAGAACTGACACAGAGAGAGAGAGAACAGACACAGAGAGAGAGAACACAGAGAGAGAGAGAGAGAGAACAGTGAGAGAGATCACACAGAGAAAGAGAGAACTCATAGTGTGAGAGAGAACACACGCACACACACGGAGAACACACACACAGAGCACTCACACAGAGAACGATCACACAGAGAGAGAGAGAACACACACAAGAACACACAGAGAGAACACACACACAGAACACAAACACACAGAGAACACACAGAGAGAGATCACACAGAGAAAGAGAGAACACATGGAGGTAGAGAGAAGACGCACACACACAGGGAACACACACAGAACACAAACACTCAGAACACAAACACACAGAGAGAGATAACAGAGATAGATCACACAGAGAAAGAGAGAACACATAGAGTGAGAGAGAACACACGCACACACACGGAGAACACACACACAGAGCACACACACGGAGCAACACACACACACAGAAAACAGGCACACACAGAACACACAAACAGAGAACACACACACAACACACACAAAAGAGAACACACACAGAGAGCACACACACACAGAATACAGAGATAGAGAGAGAACACAGAGTGAGAGAGAACAGACACACATAGAGAGAACACAGAGAGAGAGAGAACACAGAGGGAGTGAACAGAGAGAGAGAGAACACAGAGAGCGAGAGATCGCAGAGAGAGCGAGAACATACAGAGAGAGTGAGAATAAACAGAGACAGACAACACAGAGAGAGAAAGAAAACACACAGAGAGAGAACAGAGATGGAGAGAGAACGAGAACAGAGAGGGGGAGAACACAGAGAGAGAGAGCAACAGATAGAGGGAACACAGAGAACGCAGACAGAGAACATAGAGAAACAGAACACAGAGAGAGAGAACACAGAGAGAGAACACACACAGAGGGAGAACACAGAGAGACAACGCAGACAGAGAACATAGAGAGACAGAACACAGAGAGAGAGAACACAGAGAGAGAGAACTCAGAGAGAGAACACACACACACAGTGAACACAGAGAGAGAGAGCGAAAACACAAGCACACACACACAGAGAACACACAGAGCATGAAGAAAACAGAGAGAGATCACACAGAGAGAGAGAGATCATACACAGAAAAAGGGAACATGCACACAAGCAGAGAACACACACACAGAACACACACACAGAGCACACACAGACAGAAACACACACACACACAGAGAACATACACAAAGAACACACACACAAGAGAACACACAGACAGAAAACACAAAAACACAGAATACAGAGATAGAGTGAGAACACAGAGTGAGAGAGAACAGACACACATAGAGAGAACACAGAGAGTGAGAACACAGAGAGAGAGAGAGAACAGTGAGAGAGATCACACAGAGAAAGAGAGAACTCATAGTGTGAGAGAGAACACACGCACACACACGGAGAACACACACAGAGCACTCACACAGAGAAACACACACACACACAGAGAACACACACACAGAATACAGACATAGAGAGAGAACACAGAGTGAGAGAGAACAGACACAGAGAGAGAGAGAACACACACACACACACACACAGAGAACACAGAGAGAGAGATCACACACAGAAAGAGAGAACATACACACACAGAGAACACACACACTCAGAACGCACACACACAGAGTACCCAAACATACACAGAGAACACACAGACAGAGAACACAGAGAGAGAGAGAACACATAGAGGGAGAGAGAACACACAGAGAGAGTACACAGAGAGAGAGAGAGAACACACACACAAGAACACACAGAGAGAACACGCACACAGAACATAAACACACAGAGAACACACAGAGAGAGATCACAGAGAAAGAGAGAACACATGCACACACACAGGGAACACACACAGAACACAAACACACAGAACATACACACAGAACACAAACACACAGAGAACACAGAGAGAGAGAGAACCCAGAGCGTGATCACACAGAGAAAGAGAGAACACATAGAGGGAGAGAGAACACACGCACACACACAGTGAACACACACAGAGCACACAGACAGAGAAACACACACACAGAACACGCACACATAGAACACACAAACAGAGAACACACAGAAAGAACACACACCCACGAGAACACACACAGAAAAACACACACAGAATACAGAGATAGAGAGAGAACACAGAGTGAGAGAGAACAGACACACAGAGAGAGATAACGCACAGAGAGACAACACACACACACAGAACACACAGAGAGAACACACACAGAGAGAGAATACAGAGAGGCAGAGAACACAGAGAGCGAGAGATCGCAGAGAGAGCGATAACACACACAGAGAGAGAGGACAAACAGAGAGAGAGAACACAGAGAGAGAAAGAACACACAAAGAGAGAGAGAACAGAGATAGAGAGAAGACAGAGAGAGAGAACACAGACAGAGAACATAGAGAAACAGAACACAGAGAGAGAGAGCGCAGAGAGAGCAAGAACACAGAGAGAGAGAGAGAGGACTAACAGAGAGAGAGAACACAGAGAGAGAAAGAACACACAAAGAGAGAGAGAACAGAGATAGAGAGAAGAAAGAGAGAGAGAACACAGACAGAGAACATAGAGAAACAGAACACAGAGAGAGGGAGCAACAGATAGAGGGAACACAGAGAACGCAGACAGAGAACATAGAGAAACAGAACACAGAGAGAGAGAACGCAGAGAGAGAGAACACAGAGAGAGAACACACACAGAGGGAGAACACAGAGAGACAACGCAGACAGAGAACATAGAGAGGCAGAACACAGAGAGAGAGAACACAGAGAGAGAGAACTCAGAGAGAGAACACACACACACAGAGAACACAGAGAGAGAGAGCGAAAACACAAGCACACACACACAGAGAACACACAGAGCATGAAGAAAACAGAGAGAGATCACACAGAGAGAGAGAGATCATACACAGAAAAAGGGAACATGCACACAAGCAGAGAACACACACACAGAACACACACACAAGAGAACACACAGACAAAAAACACAAAAACACAGAATACAGAGATAGAGTGAGAACACAGAGTGAGAGAGAACAGACACACATAGAGAGAACACAGAGAGTGAGAACACAGAGAGAGAGAGAGAACAGTGAGAGAGATCACACAGAGAAAGAGAGAACTCATAGTGTGAGAGAGAACACACGCACAGAGCACTCACACAGAGAAACACACACACACAGAACGCACACACACAGAATACAGACATAGAGAGAGAACACAGAGTGAGAGAGAACAGACAGAGAGAGAGAGAGAACACACACACACACACACAGAGAACACAGAGAGAGAGATCACACACAGAAAGAGAGAACATACACACACAGAGAACACACACATACAGAACGCACACACACAGAGTACCCAAACATACACAGAGAACACACATACACAGAGAACACAGAGAGAGAGAGAACACATAGAAGGAGAGAGAACACACAGAGAGAGTACACACAGAGAGAGAGAGAACACACACACAAGAACACACAAAGAGAACACACACACAGAACATAAACACACAGAGAACACACAGAGAGAGATCACAGAGAAAGAGAGAACACATGCACACACACAGGGAACACACACAGAACACAAACACACAGAACATACACACAGAACACAAACACACAGAGAACACAGAGAGAGAGAGAACCCAGAGCGTGATCACACAGAGAAAGAGAGAACACATAGAGGGAGAGAGAACACACGCACACACACAGTGAACACACACAGAGCACACAGACAGAGAAACACACACTCAGAGCACTCACACAGAGAAACACACACACACACACAGAGAACACAGAGAGAGAGAGAACACAGAGAAAGATCACAGAGAGAGAGAGAGAACACACACAAGAACACACAGAGAGAACACACACACAGAACACAAACACACAGAGAACACACAGAGAGAGATCACACAGAGAAAGAGAGAACACATGGAGGTAGAGAGAAGACGCACACACACAGGGAACACACACAGAACACAAACACTCAGAACACAAACACACAGAGAGAGATAACAGAGATAGATCACACAGAGAAAGAGAGAACACATAGAGTGAGAGAGAACACACGCACACACACGGAGAACACACACACAGAGCACACACACGGAGCAACACACACACACAGAAAACAGGCACACACAGAACACACAAACAGAGAACACACACACAACACACACAAAAGAGAACACACACAGAGAGCACACACACACAGAATACAGAGATAGAGAGAGAACACAGAGTGAGAGAGAACAGACACACATAGAGAGAACACAGAGAGAGAGAGAACACAGAGGGAGTGAACAGAGAGAGAGAGAACACAGAGAGCGAGAGATCGCAGAGAGAGCGAGAACATACAGAGAGAGTGAGAATAAACAGAGACAGACAACACAGAGAGAGAAAGAAAACACACAGAGAGAGAACAGAGATGGAGGGAGAACGAGAACAGAGAGAGGGAGAACACAGAGAGAGAGAGCAACAGATAGAGGGAACACAGAGAACGCAGACAGAGAACATAGAGGAACAGAACACAGAGAGAGAGAACGCAGAGAGAGAGAACACAGAGAGAGAACACACACAGAGGGAGAACACAGAGAGACAACGCAGACAGAGAACATAGAGAGACAGAACACAGAGAGAGAGAACACAGAGAGAGAGAACTCAGAGAGAGTACACACACACACAGTGAACACAGAGAGAGAGAGCGAAAACACAAGCACACACACACAGAGAACACACAGAGCATGAAGAAAACAGAGAGAGATCACACAGAGAGAGAGAGATCATACACAGAAAAAGGGAACATGCACACAAGCAGAGAACACACACACAGAACACACACACAGAGCACACACAGACAGAAACACACACACACACAGAGAACATACACAAAGAACACACACACAAGAGAACACACAGACAGAAAACACAAAAACACAGAATACAGAGATAGAGTGAGAACACAGAGTGAGAAAGAACAGACACACATAGAGAGAACACAGAGAGTGAGAACACAGAGAGAGAGAGAGAACAGTGAGAGAGATCACACAGAGAAAGAGAGAACTCATAGTGTGAGAGAGAACACACGCACACACACGGAGAACACACACAGAGCACTCACACAGAGAAACACACACACACACAGAGAACACACACACAGAATACAGACATAGAGAGAGAACACAGAGTGAGAGAGAACAGACACAGAGAGAGAGAGAACACACACACACACACACACAGAGAACACAGAGAGAGAGATCACACACAGAAAGAGAGAACATACACACACAGAGAACACACACACTCAGAACGCACACACACAGAGTACCCAAACATACACAGAGAACACACAGACAGAGAACACAGAGAGAGAGAGAACACATAGAGGGAGAGAGAACACACAGAGAGAGTACACAGAGAGAGAGAGAGAACACACACACAAGAACACACAGAGAGAACACGCACACAGAACATAAACACACAGAGAACACACAGAGAGAGATCACAGAGAAAGAGAGAACACATGCTCACACACAGGGAACACACACAGAAAACAAACACACAGAACATACACACAGAACACAAACACACAGAGAACACAGAGAGAGAGAGAACCCAGAGCGTGATCACACAGAGAAAGAGAGAACACATAGAGGGAGAGAGAACACACGCACACACACAGTGAACACACACAGAGCACACAGACAGAGAAACACACACACAGAACACGCACACATAGAACACACAAACAGAGAACACACAGAAAGAACACACACCCACGAGAACACACACAGAAAAACACACACAGAATACAGAGATAGAGAGAGAACACAGAGTGAGAGAGAACAGACACACAGAGAGAGATAACGCACAGAGAGACAACACACACACACAGAACACACAGAGAGAACACACACAGAGAGAGAACACAGAGAGAGAATACAGAGAGGCAGAGAACACAGAGAGCGAGAGATCGCAGAGAGAGCGAGAACACACACAGAGAGAGAGAGGACAAACAGAGAGAGAGAACACAGAGAGAGAAAGAACACACAAAGAGAGAGAGAACAGAGATAGAGAGAAGACAGAGAGAGAGAACACAGACAGAGAACATAGAGAAACAGAACACAGAGAGAGAGAGCGCAGAGAGAGCAAGAACACACAGAGAGAGAGAGAGGACTAACAGAGAGAGAGAACACAGAGAGAGAAAGAACACACAAAGAGAGAGAGAACAGAGATAGAGAGAAGACAGAGAGAGAGAACACAGACAGAGAACATAGAGAAACAGAACACAGAGAGAGGGAGCAACAGATAGAGGGAACACAGAGAACGCAGACAGAGAACATAGAGAAACAGAACACAGAGAGAGAGAACGCAGAGAGAGAGAACACAGAGAGAGAACACACACAGAGGGAGAACACAGAGAGACAACGCAGACAGAGAACATAGAGAGGCAGAACACAGAGAGAGAGAACACACAGAGAGAGAACTCAGAGAGAGAACACACACACACAGAGAACACAGAGAGAGAGAGCGAAAACACAAGCACACACACACAGAGAACACACAGAGCATGAAGAAAACAGAGAGAGATCACACAGAGAGAGAGAGATCATACACAGAAAAAGGGAACATGCACACAAGCAGAGAACACACACACAGAACACACACACAAGAGAACACACAGACAAAAAACACAAAAACACAGAATACAGAGATAGAGTGAGAACACAGAGTGAGAGAGAACAGACACACATAGAGAGAACACAGAGAGTGAGAACACAGAGAGAGAGAGAGAACAGTGAGAGAGATCACACAGAGAAAGAGAGAACTCATAGTGTGAGAGAGAACACACGCACACACGTACGGAGAACACACACACAGAGCACTCACACAGAGAAACACACACACACAGAACGCACACACACAGAATACAGACATAGAGAGAGAACACAGAGTGAGAGAGAACAGACAGAGAGAGAGAGAGAACACACACACACACACACAGAGAACACAGAGAGAGAGATCACACACAGAAAGAGAGAAAATACACACACAGAGAACACACACATACAGAACGCACACACACAGAGTACCCAAACATACACAGAGAACACACATACACAGAGAACACAGAGAGAGAGAGAACACATAGAAGGAGAGAGAACACACAGAGAGAGTACACACAGAGAGAGAGAGAACACACACACAAGAACACACAAAGAGAACACACACACAGAACATAAACACACAGAGAACACACAGAGAGAGATCACAGAGAAAGAGAGAACACATGCACACACACAGGGAACACACACAGAACACAAACACACAGAACATACACACAGAACACAAACACACAGAGAACACAGAGAGAGAGAGAACCCAGAGCGTGATCACACAGAGAAAGAGAGAACACATAGAGGGAGAGAGAACACACGCACACACACAGTGAACACACACAGAGCACACAGACAGAGAAACACACACACAGAACACGCACACATAGAACACACAAACAGAGAACACACACCCACGAGAACACACACAGAAAAACACACACAGAATACAGAGATAGAGAGAGAACACAGAGTTAGAGAGAACAGACACACAGAGAGAGATAACGCACAGAGAGATAACACACACACACAGAACACACAGAGAGAACACACAGAGAGAGAGAACACAGAGAGCGAGAGATCGCAGAGAGAGCGAGAACACACAGAGTGAGAGTGGACAAACAGAGAGAGAGAACACAGAGAGAGAAAGAACACACAAAGAGAGAGAGAACAGAGATAGAGAGAAGACAGAGAGAGAGAACACAGACAGAGAACATAGAGAAACAGAACACAGAGAGAGAGAGCGCAGAGAGAGAGAACACAGAGAGAGAACACACACAGAGGGAGAACACAGAGAGAGAACGCAGACAGAGAACATAGACAGACAGAACACAGAGAGAGAGAACTCAGAGAGAGAACACACTAACAGAGAACACAGAAAGAGCGAAAACACAAGCGCACACACACAGAGAACACACAGAGCAAGAAGAAAACAGAGAGAGAGATCACACAGAGAGAGAGAGATCATACACAGAAAGAGAGAACATGCACACAAACAGAAAACACACACACAGAACACACACAGAGAACACACACACAGAACACAAACACAGATTACAGAAAACACAAACAGAGAACACACGCACATACACAACACACACAAGAGAACACACACACAGGGAACACACACAGAATACAGAGAAGAGCGCACACACACAGAGAACACACAGAGAGAGAGCGAAAACACAAGCGCACACACACAGAGAATACACAGAGGAAGAAGAAAACAGAGAGAGAGATCACACAGAGAGAGAGAGATCATACACAGAAAAAGGGAACATGCACACAAACAGAGAACACACACAAGAGAACACACGGACAGAAAACACAAAAACACACAATACAGAGATAGAGAGAGAATACAGACTGAGAGAGAACTGACACAGAGAGAGAGAGAACAGACACAGAGAGAGAGAACACAGAGAGAGAGAGAGAGAGAGAGAACAGTGAGAGAGATCACACAGAGAAAGAGAGAACTCATAGTGTGAGAGAGAACACACGCACACACACGGAGAACACACACACAGAGCACTCACACAGAGAAACACACACACACAGAGAACACACACACACAGAATACAGACATAGAGAGAGAACATAGAGTGAGAGAGAACAGAGACAGAGAGAGAGAGAACACACACACACACACACAGAGAACACAGAGAGAGAGATCACACACAGAAAGAGAGAACATACACACACAGAGAACACACAAACACAGAACGCACACACACAGAATACCCAAACATACACAGAGAACACACACACACAGAGAACACATAGAGAGAGAGAACACAGAGAAAGATCACACAGAGAAAGAGAGAACACATAGAGGGAGAGAGAACACACAGAGAGAGTACACACAGAGAGAGAGAGAACACACACACAAGAACACACAGAGAGAACACACACACAGAACACAAACACACAGAGAACACACAGAGAGAGATCACACAGAGAAAGAGAGAACACATAGAGGTAGAGAGAAGACACGCACACACACAGGGAACACACACAGAACACAAACACTCAGAACACAAACACACAGATGGAGCTAACAGAGATAGATCACACAGAGAAAGAGAGAACACATAGAGTGAGAGAGAACACACGCACACACACGGAGAACACACACACAGAGCACACACACAGAGCAACACACACACACAGAAAACAGGCACACACAGAACACACAAACAGAGAACACACACACACAACACACACAAAAGAGAACACACACAGAGAGCACACACACACAGAATACAGAGCTAGAGAGAGAACACAGAGTGAGAGAGAACAGACACACATAGAGAGAACACAGAGAGAGAGAGAACACAGAGGGAGAGAACAGAGAGAGAGAGAACACAGAGAGCGAGAGATCGCAGAGAGAGCGAGAACAAACAGAGACAGACAACACAGAGAGAGAAAGAACACACACAGAGAGAGAACAGAGATGGAGAGAGAACGAGAACAGAGAGAGGGAGAACACAGAGAGAGGGAGGAACAGATAGAGGGAACACAGAGAACGCAGACAGAGAACATAGAGAAACAGAACACAGAGAGAGAGAACGCAGAGAGAGAGAACACAGAGAGAGAACACACACAGAGGGAAAACACAGAGAGACAACGCAGACAGAGAACATAGAGAGACAGAACACAGAGAGAGAGAACACACAGAGAGAGAACTCAGAGAGAGAACACACACACACAGTGAACACAGAGAGAGAGAGAGAAAACACAAGCGCACACACACAGAGAACACACAGAGCATGAAGAAAACAGAGAGAGATCACACAGAGAGAGAGAGATCATACACAGAAAAAGGGAACATGCACACAAGCAGAGAACACACACACAGAACACACACACAAGAGAACACACAGACAAAAAACAAAAAAACACAGAATACAGAGATAGAGTGAGAACACAGAGTGAGAGAGAACAGACACACATAGAGAGAACACAGAGAGAGAGAACAGTGAGAGAGATCACACAGAGAAAGAGAGAACTCATAGTGTGAGAGAGAACACACGCACACACACGGAGAACACACACACAGAGCACTCACACAGAGAAACACACACACACACAGAACGCACACAAACAGAATACAGACATAGAGAGAGAACACAGAGTGAGAGAGAACAGACACAGAGAGAGAGAGAACACACACACACACACAGAGAACACAGAGAGAGAGATCACACACAGAAAGAGAGAACATACACACACAGAGAACACACACACACAGAATGCACACACACAGAGTACCCAAACATACACAGAGAACACACATACACAGAGAACACAGAGAGAGAGAGAACACATAGAGGGAGAGAGAACACACAGAGAGAGTACAGAGAGAGAGAGAGAGAACACACACACAAGAACACACAGAGAGAACACACACACAGAACATAAACACACAGAGAACACACAGAGAGAGATCACAGAGAAAGAGAGAACACATGCACACACACAGGGAACACACACAGAAAACAAACACACAGAAGATACACACAGAACACAAACACACAGAGAACACAGAGAGAGAGAGAACCCAGAGCGTGATCACACAGAGAAAGAGAGAACACATAGAGGGAGAGAGAACACACGCACACACACAGTGAACACACACAGAGCACACAGACAGAGAAACACACACACAGAACACGCACACATAGAACACACAAACAGAGAACACACAGAAAGAACACACACCCACGAGAACACACACAGAAAAACACACACAGAATACAGAGATAGAGAGAGAACACAGAGTGAGAGAGAACAGACACACAGAGAGAGATAACGCACAGAGAGACAACACACACACACAGAACACACAGAGAGAACACACACAGAGAGAGAACACAGAGAGAGAATACAGAGAGACAGAGAACACAGAGAGCGAGAGATCGCAGAGAGAGCGAGAACACACAGAGAGAGAGAGGACAAACAGAGAGAGAGAACACAGAGAGAGAAAGAACACACAAAGAGAGAGAGAACAGAGATAGAGAGAAGACAGAGAGAGAGAACACAGACAGAGAACATAGAGAAACAGAACACAGAGAGAGAGAGCGCAGAGAGAGAGAACACAGAGAGAGAACACACACAGAGGGAGAACACAGAGAGAGAACGCAGACAGAGAACATAGACAGACAGAACACAGAGAGAGAGAACTCAGAGAGAGAACACACTAACAGAGAACACAGAGAGAGCGAAAGCACAAGCGCACACACACAGAGAACACACAGAGCAAGAAGAAAACAGAGAGAGAGATCACACAGAGAGAGAGAGATCATACACAGAAAGAGAGAACATGCACACAAACAGAAAACACACACACAGAGAACACACACACAGAACACAAACACTTTGTGTTCTGTATACAGATTACAGAAAACACAAACAGAGAACACACGCACATACACAACACACACAAGAGAACACACACACAGGGAACACACACAGAATACAGAGAAGAGCGCACACACACAGAGAACACACAGAGAGAGAGCGAAAACACAAGCGCACACACACAGAGAATACACAGAGCAAGAAGAAAACAGAGAGAGAGATCACACAGAGAGAGACAGAGATCATACACAGAAAAAGGGAACATGCACACAAACAGAGAACACACACAAGAGAACACACGGACAGAAAACACAAAAACACACAATACAGAGATAGAGAGAGAATACAGACTGAGAGAGAACTGACACAGAGAGAGAGAGAACAGACACAGAGAGAGAGAACACAGAGAGAGAGAGAGAGAGAACAGTGAGAGAGATCACACAGAGAAAGAGAGAACTCGTAGTGTGAGAGAGAACACACGCACACACACGGAGAACACACACACAGAGCACTCACACAGAGAAACACACACACACACAGAGAACACAGAGAGAGAGAGAACACAGAGAAAGATCACACAGAGAGAGAGAGAACACACACACAAGAACACACAGAGAGAACACACACACAGAACACAAACACACAGAGAACACACAGAGAGAGATCACACAGAGAAAGAGAGAACACATGGAGGTAGAGAGAAGACGCACACACACAGGGAACACACACAGAACACAAACACTCAGAACACAAACACACAGAGAGAGATAACAGAGATAGATCACACAGAGAAAGAGAGAACACATAGAGTGAGAGAGAACACACGCACACACACGGAGAACACACACACAGAGCACACACACGGAGCAACACACACACACAGAAAACAGGCACACACAGAACACACAAACAGAGAACACACACACAACACACACAAAAGAGAACACACACAGAGAGCACACACACACAGAATACAGAGATAGAGAGAGAACACAGAGTGAGAGAGAACAGACACACATAGAGAGAACACAGAGAGAGAGAGAACACAGAGGGAGAGAACAGAGAGAGAGAGAACACAGAGAGCGAGAGATCGCAGAGAGAGCGAGAACATACAGAGAGAGTGAGAATAAACAGAGACAGACAACACAGAGAGAGAAAGAACACACACAGAGAAGGAACAGAGATGGAGAGAGAACGAGAACAGAGAGAGGGAGAACACAGAGAGAGAGAGCAACAGATAGAGGGAACACAGAGAACGCAGACAGAGAACATAGAGAAACAGAACACAGAGAGAGAGAACGCAGAGAGAGAGAACACAGAGAGAGAACACACACAGAGGGAGAACACAGAGAGACAACGCAGACAGAGAACATAGAGAGACAGAACACAGAGAGAGAGAACACAGAGAGAGAGAACTCAGAGAGAGAACACACACACACAGAGAACACAGAGAGAGAGAGCGAAAACACAAGCACACACACACAGAGAACACACAGAGCATGAAGAAAACAGAGAGAGATCACACAGAGAGAGAGAGATCATACACAGAAAAAGGGAACATGCACACAAGCAGAGAACACACACACAGAACACACACACAGAGCACACACAGACAGAAACACACACACACACAGAGAACATACACAAAGAACACACACACAAGAGAACACACAGACAGAAAACACAAAACACAGAATACAGAGATAGAGTGAGAACACAGAGTGAGAGAGAACAGACACACATAGAGA
Organism: Chiloscyllium punctatum; assembly: GCF_047496795.1. Taxonomy (NCBI): domain Eukaryota; kingdom Metazoa; phylum Chordata; class Chondrichthyes; order Orectolobiformes; family Hemiscylliidae; genus Chiloscyllium; species Chiloscyllium punctatum. The sequence goes on along the minus strand of NC_092757.1, from coordinate 39,898,450 downwards.
GAACACAGAGAGTGAGAACACAGAGAGAGAGAGAGAACAGTGAGAGAGATCACACAGAGAAAGAGAGAACTCATAGTGTGAGAGAGAACACACGCACACACACGGAGAACACACACAGAGCACTCACACAGAGAAACACACACACACACAGAGAACACACACACAGAATACAGACATAGAGAGAGAACACAGAGTGAGAGAGAACAGACACAGAGAGAGAGAGAACACACACACACACACACAGAGAACACAGAGAGAGAGATCACACACAGAAAGAGAGAACATACACACACAGAGAACACACACACACAGAACGCACACACACAGAGTACCCAAACATACACAGAGAACACACACACAGAGAACACAGAGAGAGAGAGAACACATAGAGGGAGAGAGAACACACAGAGAGAGTACACAGAGAGAGAGAGAGAACACACACACAAGAACACACAGAGAGAACACGCACACAGAACATAAACACACAGAGAACACACAGAGAGAGATCACAGAGAAAGAGAGAACACATGCACACACACAGGGAACACACACAGAACACAAACACACAGAACATACACACAGAACACAAACACACAGAGAACACAGAGAGAGAGAGAACCCAGAGCGTGATCACACAGAGAAAGAGAGAACACATAGAGGGAGAGAGAACACACGCACACACACAGTGAACACACACAGAGCACACAGACAGAGAAACACACACACAGAACACGCACACATAGAACACACAAACAGAGAACACACAGAAAGAACACACACCCACGAGAACACACACAGAAAAACACACACAGAATACAGAGATAGAGAGAGAACACAGAGTGAGAGAGAACAGACACACAGAGAGAGATAACGCACAGAGAGACAACACACACACACAGAACACACAGAGAGAACACACACAGAGAGAGAACACAGAGAGAGAATACAGAGAGACAGAGAACACAGAGAGCGAGAGATCGCAGAGAGAGCGAGAACACACAGAGAGAGAGAGGACAAACAGAGAGAGAGAACACAGAGAGAGAAAGAACACACAAAGAGAGAGAGAACAGAGATAGAGAGAAGACAGAGAGAGAGAACACAGACAGAGAACATAGAGAAACAGAACACAGAGAGAGAGAGCGCAGAGAGAGCAAGAACACACAGAGAGAGAGAGGACTAACAGAGAGAGAGAACACAGAGAGAGAAAGAACACACAAAGAGTGAGAGAACAGAGATAGAGAGAAGACAGAGAGAGAGAACACAGACAGAGAACATAGAGAAACAGAACAAAGAGAGAGAGAGCAACAGATAGAGGGAACACAGAGAACGCAGACAGAGAACATAGAGAAACAGAACACAGAGAGAGAGAACGCAGAGAGAGAGAACACAGAGAGAGAACACACACAGAGGGAGAACACAGAGAGACAACGCAGACAGAGAACATAGAGAGGCAGAACACAGAGAGAGAGAACACACAGAGAGAGAACTCAGAGAGAGAACACACACACACAGAGAACACACAGAGTGAGAGCGAAAACACAAGCGCACACACACAGAGAACACACAGAGCATGAAGAAAACAGAGAGAGATCACACAGAGAGAGAGAGATCATACACAGAAAAAGGGAACATGCACACAATCAGAGAACACACACACAGAACACACACACAAGAGAACACACAGACAAAAAACACAAAAACACAGAATACAGAGATAGAGTGAGAACACAGAGTGAGAGAGAACAGACACACATAGAGAGAACACAGAGAGTGAGAACACAGAGAGAGAGAGAGAACAGTGAGAGAGATCACACAGAGAAAGAGAGAACTCATAGTGTGAGAGAGAACACACGCACACACACGGAGAACACACACACAGAGCACTCACACAGAGAAACACACACACACAGAACGCACACACACAGAATACAGACATAGAGAGAGAACACAGAGTGAGAGAGAACAGACACAGAGAGAGAGAGAACACACACACACACACACAGAGAACACAGAGAGAGAGATCACACACAGAAAGAGAGAACATACACACACAGAGAACACACACACACAGAACGCACACACACAGAGTACCCAAACATACACAGAGAACACACATACACAGAGAACACAGAGAGAGAGAACACATAGAGGGAGAGAGAACACACAGAGAGAGTACAGAGAGAGAGAGAGAGAACACACACACAAGAACACACAGAGAGAACACACACACAGAACATAAACACACAGAGAACACACAGAGAGAGATCACAGAGAAAGAGAGAACACATGCACACACACAGGGAACACACACAGAACACAAACACACAGAACATACACACAGAACACAAACACACAGAGAACACAGAGAGAGAGAGAACCCAGAGCGTGATCACACAGAGAAAGAGAGAACACATAGAGGGAGAGAGAACACACGCGCACACACAGTGAACACACACAGAGCACACAGACAGAGAAACACACACACAGAACACGCACACATAGAACACACAAACAGAGAACACACAGAAAGAACACACACCCACGAGAACACACACAGAGAACACACACAGAATACAGAGATAGAGAGAGAACACAGAGTGAGAGAGAACAGACACACAGAGAGAGATAACGCACAGAGAGACAACACACACACACAGAACACACAGAGAGAACACACACAGAGAGAGAACACAGAGAGAGAATACAGAGAGACAGAGAACACAGAGAGCGAGAGATCGCAGAGAGAGCGAGAACACACAGAGAGAGAGAGGACAAACAGAGAGAGAGAACACAGAGAGAGAAAGAACACACAAAGAGAGAGAGAACAGAGATAGAGAGAAGACAGAGAGAGAGAACACAGACAGAGAACATAGAGAAACTGAACACAGAGAGAGAGAGCGCAGAGAGAGAGAACACAGAGAGAGAACACACACAGAGGGAGAACACAGAGAGAGAACGCAGACAGAGAACATAGACAGACAGAACACAGAGAGAGAGAACTCAGAGAGAGAACACACTAACAGAGAACACAGAGAGAGCGAAAACACAAGCGCACACACACAGAGAACACACAGAGCAAGAAGAAAACAGAGAGAGAGATCACACAGAGAGAGAGAGATCATACACAGAAAGAGAGAACATGCACACAAACAGAAAACACACACACAGAACACACACAGAGAACACACACACAGAACACAAACACAGATTACAGAAAACACAAACAGAGAACACACGCACATAACACAACACACACAAGAGAACACACACACAGGGAACACACACAGAATACAGAGAAGAGCGCACACACACAGAGAACACACAGAGAGAGAGCGAAAACACAAGCGCACACACACAGAGAATACACAGAGCAAGAAGAAAACAGAGAGAGAGATCACACAGAGAGAGAGAGATCATACACAGAAAAAGGGAACATGCACACAAACAGAGAACACACACAAGAGAACACACGGACAGAAAACACAAAAACACACAATACAGAGATAGAGAGAGAATACAGACTGAGAGAGAACTGACACAGAGAGAGAGAGAACAGACACAGAGAGAGAGAGAACACAGAGAGAGAGAGAGAGAGAGAACAGTGAGAGAGATCACACAGAGAAAGAGAGAACTCATAGTGTGAGAGAGAACACACGCACACACACGGAGAACACACACACAGAGCACTCACACAGAGAAACACACACACACAGAGAACACACACACACAGAATACAGACATAGAGAGAGAACACAGAGTGAGAGAGAACAGACACAGAGAGAGAGAGAACACACACACACACACACAGAGAACACAGAGAGAGAGATCACACACAGAAAGAGAGAACATACACACACAGAGAACACACACACACAGAACGCACACACACAGAGTACCCAAACATACACAGAGAACACACACACACAGAGAACACAGAGAGAGAGAGAACACAGAGAAAGATCACACAGAGAAAGAGAGAACACATAGAGGGAGAGAGAACACAGCGAGAGAGAACGCAGAGAGAGAGAACACACACAGAGGGAGAACACAGAGAGACAACGCAGACAGAGAACATAGAGAGACAGAACACAGAGAGAGAGAACACGGAGAGAGAGAACTCAGAGAGAGAACACACACACACAGAGAACACACAGAGAGAGAGCGAAAACACAAGCGCACACACACAGAGAACACACACAGCATGAAGAAAACAGACAGAGAGATCACACAGAGAGAGAGAGATCATACACAGAAAAAGGGAACATACACACAAGCAGAGAACACACACCCAGAACACACACACAAGAGAACACACGGACAGAAAACACAAAAACACACAATACAGAGATAGAGAGAGAATACAGACTGAGAGAGAACTGACACAGAGAGAGAAAGAACAGACACAGAGAGAGAGAACACACAGAGAGAGAGAGAGAGAACAGAGAGAGAGATCACACACAGAAAGAGAGAACATACACACACAGAGAACACACACACACAGAACACACACACAGAGTACCCAAACATACACAGAGAACACACACACACAGAGAACACAGAGAAAGATCACACAGAGAAAGAGAGACCACATAGAGGGAGAGAGAACACACAGAGAGAGAACACAGAGAGAGAGAGAACACACACACAAGAACACACAGAGAGAACACACACACAGCACACAAACACACAGAGAACACACAGAGAGAGATCACACAGAGAAAGAGAGAACACATAGAGGTAGAGAGAAGACACGCACACACACAGGGAACACACACAGAACACAAACACTCAGAACACAAACACACAGAGAGAGATAACAGAGATAGATCACACAGAGAAAGAGAGAACACATAGAGTGAGAGAGAACACACGCACACACACGGAGAACACACACACAGAGCACACACACAGAGCAACAAACACACACAGAAAACAGGCACACACAGAACACACAAACAGAGAACACACACACACAACACACACAAAAGAGAACACACACAGAGAGCACACACACACAGAATACAGAGATAGAGAGAGAACACAGAGTGAGAGAGAACAGACACACATAGAGAGAACACAGAGAGAGAGAGAACACAGAGGGAGAGAACAGAGAGAGAGAGAACACAGAGAGCGAGAGATCGCAGAGAGAGCGAGAACATACAGAGAGAGTGAGAACAAACAGAGACAGACAACACAGAGAGAGAAAGAACACACACAGGGAGAGAACAGAGATGGAGAGAGAACGAGAACAGAGAGAGGGAGAACACAGAGAGAGAGAGCAACAGATAGAGGGAACACAGAGAACGCAGACAGAGAACATAGAGAAACAGAACACAGAGAGAGAGAACGCAGAGAGAGAGAACACAGAGAGAGAACACACACAGAGGGAGAACACAGAGACAACGCAGACAGAGAACATAGAGAGACAGAACACAGAGAGAGAGAACACACAGAGAGAGAACTCAGAGAGAGAACACACACACACAGAGAACACAGAGAGAGAGAGCGAAAACACAAGCGCACACACACAGAGAACACACAGAGCATGAAGAAAACAGAGAGAGATCACACAGAGAGAGAGAGATCATACACAGAAAAAGGGAACATGCACACAATCAGAGAACACACACACAGAACACACACACATGAGAACACACAGACAAAAAACACAAAAACACAGAATACAGAGATAGAGAGAGAACACAGAGTGAGAGAGAACAGACACACATAGAGAGAACACCGAGAGAGAGAACACAGAGAGAGAGAGAGAACAGAGAGAGAGATCACACAGGGAAAGAGAGAACACACAGTGTGAGAGAGAACACACGCACACACACGGAGAACACACACACAGAGCACACACAGAGAGAAACACACACACACAAGAGAACACACAGACAAAAAACACAAAAACACAGAATACAGAGATAGAGTGAGAACACAGAGTGAGAAAGAACAGACACACATAGAGAGAAACAGAGAGTGAGAACACACAGAGAGAGAGAGAACAGAGAGAGAGATCACACAGAGAAAGAGAGAACTCATAGTGTGAGAGAGAACACACGCACACACACGGAGAACACACACACAGAGCACTCACACAGAGAAACACACACACACACAGAGAACGCAGACACACAGAATACAGATATAGAGAGAGAACAGAGTGAGAGAGAACAGACACAGAGAGAGAGAGAACACACACACACACACAGAGAGAGAACACAGAGAGAGAGATCACACACAGAAAGAGAGAACATACACACACAGAGAACACACACACACAGAACGCACACACACAGAGTACCCAAACATACACAGAGAACACACACACACAGAGAACACAGAGAGAGAGAGAACACAGAGAAAGAGAGACCACATAGAGGGAGAGAGAACACACAGAGAGAGTACACAGAGAGAGAGAGAGAACACACACACAAGAACACACAGAGAGAACACACACACAGAGCACACACACAGAGCAACACACACACACAGAAAACAGGCACACACAGAACACACAAACAGAGAACACACACACACAACACACACAAAAGAGAACACACACAGAGAGCACACACACACAGAATACAGAGATAGAGAGAGAACACAGAGTGAGAGAGAACAGACACACATAGAGAGAACACAGAGAGAGAGAGAACACAGAGGGAGAGAACAGAGAGAGAGAGAACACAGAGAGCGAGAGATCGCAGAGAGAGCGGGAACAAACAGAGACAGACAACACAGAGAGAGAAAGAACACACACAGAGAGAGAACAGAGATGGAGAGAGAACGAGAACAGAGAGAGGGAGAACACAGAGAGAGGGAGGAACAGATAGAGGGAACACAGAGAACGCAGACAGAGAACATAGAGAAACAGAACACAGAGAGAGAGAACGCAGAGAGAGAGAACACAGAGAGAGAACACACACAGAGGGAAAACACAGAGAGACAACGCAGACAGAGAACATAGAGAGACAGAACACAGAGAGAGAGAACACACAGAGAGAGAACTCAGAGAGAGAACACACACACACAGTGAACACAGAGAGAGAGAGAGAAAACACAAGCGCACACACACAGAGAACACAAGGAGCATGAAGAAAACAGAGAGAGATCACACAGAGAGAGAGAGATCATACACAGAAAAAGGGAACATGCACACAAGCAGAGAACACACACACAGAACACACACACAAGAGAACACACAGACAAAAAACACAAAAACACAGAATACAGAGATAGAGTGAGAACACAGAGTGAGAGAGAACAGACACACATAGAGAGAACACAGAGAGTGAGAACACAGAGAGAGAGAACAGAGAGAGAGATCACACAGAGAAAGAGAGAACTCATAGTGTGAGAGAGAACACACGCACACACACGGAGAACACACACACAGAGCACTCACACAGAGAAACACACACACACACAGAACGCACACAAACAGAATACAGACATAGAGAGAGAACACAGAGTGAGAGAGAACAGACACAGAGAGAGAGAGAACACACACACACACACAGAGAACACAGAGAGAGAGATCACACACAGAAAGAGAGAACATACACACACAGAGAACACACACACACAGAACGCACACACACAGAGTACCCAAACATACACAGAGAACACACATACACAGAGAACACAGAGAGAGAGAGAACACATAGAGGGAGAGAGAACACACAGAGAGAGTACAGAGAGAGAGAGAGAGAACACACACACAAGAACACACAGAGAGAACACACACACAGAACATAAACACACAGAGAACACACAGAGAGAGATCACAGAGAAAGAGAGAACACATGCACACACACAGGGAACACACACAGAAAACAAACACACAGAAGATACACACAGAACACAAACACACAGAGAACACAGAGAGAGAGAGAACCCAGAGCGTGATCACACAGAGAAAGAGAGAACACATAGAGGGAGGGAGAACACACGCACACACACAGTGAACACACACAGAGCACACAGACAGAGAAACACACACACAGAACACGCACACATAGAACACACAAACAGAGAACACACAGAAAGAACACACACCCACGAGAACACACACAGAAAAACACACACAGAATACAGAGATAGAGAGAGAACACAGAGTGAGAGAGAACAGACACACAGAGAGAGATAACGCACAGAGAGACAACACACACACACAGAACACACAGAGAGAACACACACAGAGAGAGAACACAGAGAGAGAATACAGAGAGACAGAGAACACAGAGAGCGAGAGATCGCAGAGAGAGCGAGAACACACAGAGAGAGAGAGGACAAACAGAGAGAGAGAACACAGAGAGAGAAAGAACACACAAAGAGAGAGAGAACAGAGATAGAGAGAAGACAGAGAGAGAGAACACAGACAGAGAACATAGAGAAACAGAACACAGAGAGAGAGAGCGCAGAGAGAGAGAACACAGAGAGAGAACACACACAGAGGGAGAACAAAGAGAGAGAACGCAGACAGAGAACATAGACAGACAGAACACAGAGAGAGAGAACTCAGAGAGAGAACACACTAACAGAGAACACACAGAGAGCGAAAACACAAGCGCACACACACAGAGAACACACAGAGCAAGAAGAAAACAGAGAGAGAGATCACACAGAGAGAGAGAGATCATACACAGAAAGAGAGAACATGCACACAAACAGAAAACACACACACAGAGAACACACACACAGAACACAAACACTTTGTGTTCTGTATACAGATTACAGAAAACACAAACAGAGAACACACGCACATACACAACACACACAAGAGAACACACACACAGGGAACACACACAGAATACAGAGAAGAGCGCACACACACAGAGAACACACAGAGAGAGAGCGAAAACACAAGCGCACACACACAGAGAATACACAGAGCAAGAAGAAAACAGAGAGAGAGATCACACAGAGAGAGACAGAGATCATACACAGAAAAAGGGAACATGCACACAAACAGAGAACACACACAAGAGAACACACGGACAGAAAACACAAAAACACACAATACAGAGATAGAGAGAGAATACAGACTGAGAGAGAACTGACACAGAGAGAGAGAGAACAGACACAGAGAGAGAGAACAGAGAGAGAGAGAGAGAGAGAACAGTGAGAGAGAACACACGCGCACACACGGAGAACACACACACAGAGCACTCACACAGAGAAACACACACACACACAGAGAACACAGAGAGAGAGAGAACACAGAGAAAGATCACACAGAGAGAGAGAGAACACACACACAAGAACACACAGAGAGAACACACACACAGAACACAAACACACAGAGAACACACAGAGAGAGATCACACAGAGAAAGAGAGAACACATGGAGGTAGAGAGAAGACGCACACACACAGGGAACACACACAGAACACAAACACTCAGAACACAAACACACAGAGAGAGATAACAGAGATGGATCACACAGAGAAAGAGAGAACACATAGAGTGAGAGAGAACACACGCACACACACGGAGAACACACACACAGAGCACACACACAGAGAAACACACACACACAGAACGCACACACACAGAATACAGACATAGAGAGAGAACACAGAGTGAGAGAGATCGCAGAGAGAGCGAGAACATACAGAGAGAGTGAGAATAAACAGAGACAGACAACACAGAGAGAGAAAGAACACACACAGAGAGAGAACAGAGATGGAGAGAGAACGAGAACAGAGAGAGGGAGAACACAGAGACAGAGAGCAACAGATAGAGGGAACACAGAGAACGCAGACAGAGAACATAGAGAAACAGAACACAGAGAGAGAGAACGCAGAGAGAGAGAACACAGAGAGAGAACACACACAGAGGGAGAACACAGAGAGACAACGCAGACAGAGAACATAGAGAGACAGAACACAGAGAGAGAGAACACAGAGAGAGAGAACTCAGAGAGAGAACACACACACACAGAGAACACAGAGAGAGAGAGCGAAAACACAAGCACACACACACAGAGAACACACAGAGCATGAAGAAAACAGAGAGAGATCACACAGAGAGAGAGAGATCATACACAGAAAAAGGGAACATGCACACAAGCAGAGAACACACACACAGAACACACACACAGAGCACACACAGACAGAAACACACACACACACAGAGAACATACACAAAGAACACACACACAAGAGAACACACAGACAGAAAACACAAAAACACAGAATACAGAGATAGAGTGAGAACACAGAGTGAGAGAGAACAGACACACATAGAGAGAACACAGAGAGTGAGAACACAGAGAGAGAGAGAGAACAGTGAGAGAGATCACACAGAGAAAGAGAGAACTCATAGTGTGAGAGAGAACACACGCACACACACGGAGAACACACACAGAGCACTCACACAGAGAAACACACACACACACAGAGAACACACACACAGAATACAGACATAGAGAGAGAACACAGAGTGAGAGAGAACAGACACAATGAGAGAGAGAACACACACACACACACACAGAGAACACAGAGAGAGAGATCACACACAGAAAGAGAGAACATACACACACAGAGAACACACACACACAGAACGCACACACACAGAGTACCCAAACATACACAGAGAACACACACACAGAGAACACACAGAGAGAGAGAACACATAGAGGGAGAGAGAACACACAGAGAGAGTACACAGAGAGAGAGAGAGAACACACACACAAGAACACACAGAGAGAACACGCACACAGAACATAAACACACAGAGAACACACAGAGAGAGATCACAGAGAAAGAGAGAACACATGCACACACACAGGGAACACACACAGAACACAAACACACAGAACATACACACAGAACACAAACACACAGAGAACACAGAGAGAGAGAGAACCCAGAGCGTGATCACACAGAGAAAGAGAGAACACATAGAGGGAGAGAGAACACACGCACACACACAGTGAACACACACAGAGCACACAGACAGAGAAACACACACACAGAACACGCACACATAGAACACACAAACAGAGAACACACAGAAAGAACACACACCCACGAGAACACACACAGAAAAACACACACAGAATACAGAGATAGAGAGAGAACACAGAGTGAGAGAGAACAGACACACAGAGAGAGATAACGCACAGAGAGACAACACACACACACAGAACACACAGAGAGAACACACACAGAGAGAGAACACAGAGAGAGAATACAGAGAGACAGAGAACACAGAGAGCGAGAGATCGCAGAGAGAGCGAGAACACACAGAGAGAGAGAGGACAAACAGAGAGAGAGAACACAGAGAGAGAAAGAACACACAAAGAGAGAGAGAACAGAGATAGAGAGAAGACAGAGAGAGAGAACACAGACAGAGAACATAGAGAAACAGAACACAGAGAGAGAGAGCGCAGAGAGAGCAAGAACACAGAGAGAGAGAGAGGACTAACAGAGAGAGAGAACACAGAGAGAGAAAGAACACACAAAGAGAGAGAGAACAGAGATAGAGAGAAGACAGAGAGAGAGAACACAGACAGAGAACATAGAGAAACAGAACACAGAGAGAGAGAGCAACAGATAGAGGGAACACAGAGAACGCAGACAGAGAATATAGAGAAACAGAACAGAGAGAGAGAACGCAGAGAGAGAGAACACAGAGAGAGAACACACACAGAGGGAGAACACAGAGAGACAACGCAGACAGAGAACATAGAGAGGCAGAACACAGAGAGAGAGAACACACAGAGAGAGAACTCAGAGAGAGAACACACACACACAGAGAACACACAGAGTGAGAGCGAAAACACAAGCGCACACACACAGAGAACACACAGAGCATGAAGAAAACAGAGAGAGATCACACAGAGAGAGAGAGATCATACACAGAAAAAGGGAACATGCACACAAGCAGAGAACACACACACAGAACACACACACAAGAGAACACACAGACAAAAAACACAAAAACACAGAATACAGAGATAGAGTGAGAACACAGAGTGAGAGAGAACAGACACACATAGAGAGAACACAGAGAGTGAGAACACAGAGAGAGAGAGAGAACAGTGAGAGAGATCACACAGAGAAAGAGAGAACTCATAGTGTGAGAGAGAACACACGCACACACACGGAGAACACACACACAGAGCACTCACACAGAGAAACACACACACACAGAACGCACACACACAGAATACAGACATAGAGAGAGAACACAGAGTGAGAGAGAACAGACACAGAGAGAGAGAGAACACACACACACACACAGAGAACACAGAGAGAGAGATCGCACACAGAAAGAGAGAACATACACACACAGAGAACACACACACACAGAATGCACACACACAGAGTACCCAAACATACACAGAGAACACACATACACAGAGAACACAGAGAGAGAGAACACATAGAGGGAGAGAGAACACACAGAGAGAGTACACAGAGAGAGAGAGAGAACACACACACAAGAACAGACAGAGAGAACACACACACAGAACATAAACACACAGAGAACACACAGAGAGAGATCACAGAGAAAGAGAGAACACATGCACACACACAGGGAACACACACAGAACACAAACACACAGAACATACACACAGAACACAAACACACAGAGAACACAGAGAGAGAGAGAACCCAGAGCGTGATCACACAGAGAAACAGAGAACACATAGAGGGAGAGAGAACACACGCGCACACACAGTGAACACACACAGAGCACACAGACAGAGAAACACACACACAGAACACGCACACATAGAACACACAAACAGAGAACACACAGAAAGAACACACACCCACGAGAACACACACAGAGAACACACACAGAATACAGAGATAGAGAGAGAACACAGAGTGAGAGAGAACAGACACACAGAGAGAGATAACGCACAGAGAGACAACACACACACACAGAACACACAGAGAGAACACACACAGAGAGAGAACACAGAGAGAGAATACAGAGAGACAGAGAACACAGAGAGCGAGAGATCGCAGAGAGAGCGAGAACACACAGAGAGAGAGAGGACAAACAGAGAGAGAGAACACAGAGAGAGAAAGAACACACAAAGAGAGAGAGAACAGAGATAGAGAGAAGACAGAGAGAGAGAACACAGACAGAGAACATAGAGAAACAGAACACAGAGAGAGAGAGCGCAGAGAGAGAGAACACAGAGAGAGAACACACACAGAGGGAGAACACAGAGAGAGAACGCAGACAGAGAACATAGACAGACAGAACACAGAGAGAGAGAACTCAGAGAGAGAACACACTAACAGAGAACACAGAGAGAGCGAAAACACAAGCGCACACACACAGAGAACACACAGAGCAAGAAGAAAACAGAGAGAGAGATCACACAGAGAGAGAGAGATCATACACAGAAAGAGAGAACATGCACACAAACAGAAAACACACACACAGAACACACACAGAGAACACACACACAGAACACAAACACAGATTACAGAAAACACAAACAGAGAACACACGCACATAACACAACACACACAAGAGAACACACACACAGGGAACACACACAGAATACAGAGAAGAGCGCACACACACAGAGAACACACAGAGCAAGAAGAAAACAGAGAGAGAGATCACACAGACAGAGAACATAGAGAAACAGAACACAGAGAGAGAGAGCGCAGAGAGAGAGAACACAGAGAGAGAACACACACAGAGGGAGAACACAGAGAGAGAACGCAGACAGAGAACATAGACAGACAGAACACAGAGAGAGAGAACTCAGAGAGAGAACACACTAACAGAGAACACAGAGAGAGCGAAAACACAAGCGCACACACACAGAGAACACACAGAGCAAGAAGAAAACAGAGAGAGAGATCACACAGAGAGAGAGAGATCATACACAGAAAGAGAGAACATGCACACAAACAGAAAACACACACACAGAACACACACAGAGAACACACACACAGAACACAAACACAGATTACAGAAAACACAAACAGAGAACACACGCACATAACACAACACACACAAGAGAACACACACACAGGGAACACACACAGAATACAGAGAAGAGCGCACACACACAGAGAACACACAGAGAGAGAGCGAAAACACAAGCGCACACACACAGAGAATACACAGAGCAAGAAGAAAACAGAGAGAGAGATCACACAGAGAGAGACAGAGATCATACACAGAAAAAGGGAACATGCACACAAACAGAGAACACACACAAGAGAACACACGGACAGAAAACACAAAAACACACAATACAGAGATAGAGAGAGAATACAGACTGAGAGAGAACTGACACAGAGAGAGAGAGAACAGACACAGAGAGAGAGAGAACACAGAGAGAGAGAGAGAGAGAGAACAGTGAGAGAGATCACACAGAGAAAGAGAGAACTCATAGTGTGAGAGAGAACACACGCACACACACGGAGAACACACACACAGAGCACTCACACAGAGAAACACACACACACAGAGAACACACACACACAGAATACAGACATAGAGAGAGAACACAGAGTGAGAGAGAAGAGACACAGAGAGAGAGAGAACACACACACACACACACAGAGAACACAGAGAGAGAGGTCACACAAAGAAGGAGAGAACATACACACACAGAGAACACACACACACAGAACGCACACACACAGAGTACCCAAACATACACAGAGAACACACACACACAGAGAACACAGAGAGAGAGAGAACACAGAGAAAGATCACACAGAGAAAGAGAGAACACATAGAGGGAGAGAGAACACAGCGAGAGAGAACGCAGAGAGAGAGAACACACACAGAGGGAGAACACAGAGAGACAACGCAGACAGAGAACATAGAGAGACAGAACACAGAGAGAGAGAACACAGAGAGAGAGAACTCAGAGAGAGAACACACACACACAGAGAACACACAGAGAGAGAGCGAAAACACAAGCGCACACACACAGAGAACACACACAGCATGAAGAAAACAGACAGAGAGATCACACAGAGAGAGAGAGATCATACACAGAAAAAGGGAACATGCACACAAGCAGAGAACACACACCCAGAACACACACACAAGAGAACACACGGACAGAAAACACAAAAACACACAATACAGAGATAGAGAGAGAATACAGACTGAGAGAGAACTGACACAGAGAGAGAAAGAACAGACACAGAGAGAGAGAACACACAGAGAGAGAGAGAGAGAACAGAGAGAGAGATCACACACAGAAAGAGAGAACATACACACACAGAGAACACACACACACAGAACACACACACAGAGTACCCAAACATACACAGAGAACACACACACACAGAGAACACAGAGAGAGAGAGAACACAGAGAAAGATCACACAGAGAAAGAGAGAACACATAGAGGGAGAGAGAACACACAGAGAGAGAACACAGAGAGAGAGAGAACACACACACAAGAACACACAGAGAGAATACACACACAGAACACAAACACACAGAGAACACACAGAGAGAGATCACACAGAGAAAGAGAGAACACATAGAGGTAGAGAGAAGACACGCACACACACAGGGAACACACACAGAACACAAACACTCAGAACACAAACACACAGAGAGAGATAACAGAGATAGATCACACAGAGAAAGAGAGAACACATAGAGTGAGAGAGAACACACGCACACACACGGAGAACACACACACAGAGCACACACACAGAGCAACAAACACACACAGAAAACAGGCACACACAGAACACACAAACAGAGAACACACACACACAACACACACAAAAGAGAACACACACAGAGAGCACACACACACAGAATACAGAGATAGAGAGAGAACACAGAGTGAGAGAGAACAGACACACATAGAGAGAACACAGAGAGAGAGAGAACACAGAGGGAGAGAACAGAGAGAGAGAGAACACAGAGAGCGAGAGATCGCAGAGAGAGCGAGAACATACAGAGAGAGTGAGAATAAACAGAGACAGACAACACAGAGAGAGAAAGAACACACACAGGGAGAGAACAGAGATGGAGAGAGAACGAGAACAGAGAGAGGGAGAACACAGAGAGAGAGAGCAACATATAGAGGGAACACAGAGACCGCAGACAGAGAACATAGAGAAACAGAACACAGAGAGAGAGAACGCAGAGAGAGAGAACACAGAGAGAGAACACACACAGAGGGAGAACACAGAGACAACGCAGACAGAGAACATAGAGAGACAGAACACAGAGAGAGAGAACACACAGAGAGAGAACTCAGAGAGAGAACACACACACACAGAGAACACACACAGAGAGAGCGAAAACACAAGCGCACACACACAGAGAACACACACAGCATGAAGAAAACAGACAGAGAGATCACACAGAGAGAGAGAGATCATACACAGAAAAAGGGAACATGCACACAAGCAGAGAACACACACCCAGAACACACACACAAGAGAACACACGGACAGAAAACACAAAAACACACAATACAGAGATAGAGAGAGAATACAGACTGAGAGAGAACTGACACAGAGAGAGAAAGAACAGACACAGAAAAAGGGAACATGCACACAAGCAGAGAACACACACCCAGAACACACACACAAGAGAACACACAGACAAAAAACACAAAAACACAGAATACAGAGATAGAGTGAGAACACAGAGTGAGAGAGAACAGACACACATAGAGAGAACACAGAGAGTGAGAACACAGAGAGAGAGAGAGAACAGTGAGAGAGATCACACAGAGAAAGAGAGAACTCATAGTGTGAGAGAGAACACACGCACACACACGGAGAACACACACACAGAGCACTCACACAGAGAAACACACACACACAGAACGCACACACACAGAATACAGACATAGAGAGAGAACACAGAGTGAGAGAGAACAGACACAGAGAGAGAGAGAACACACACACACACACAGAGAACACAGAGAGAGAGATCACACACAGAAAGAGAGAACATACACACACAGAGAACACACACACACAGAATGCACACACACAGAGTACCCAAACATACACAGAGAACACACATACACAGAGAACACAGAGAGAGAGAACACATAGAGGGAGAGAGAACACACAGAGAGAGTACACAGAGAGAGAGAGAGAACACACACACAAGAACAGACAGAGAGAACACACACACAGAACATAAACACACAGAGAACACACAGAGAGAGATCACAGAGAAAGAGAGAACACATGCACACACACAGGGAACACACACAGAACACAAACACACAGAACATACACACAGAACACAAACACACAGAGAACACAGAGAGAGAGAGAACCCAGAGCGTGATCACACAGAGAAACAGAGAACACATAGAGGGAGAGAGAACACACGCGCACACACAGTGAACACACACAGAGCACACAGACAGAGAAACACACACACAGAACACGCACACATAGAACACACAAACAGAGAACACACAGAAAGAACACACACCCACGAGAACACACACAGAGAACACACACAGAATACAGAGATAGAGAGAGAACACAGAGTGAGAGAGAACAGACACACAGAGAGAGATAACGCACAGAGAGACAACACACACACACAGAACACACAGAGAGAACACACACAGAGAGAGAACACAGAGAGAGAATACAGAGAGACAGAGAACACAGAGAGCGAGAGATCGCAGAGAGAGCGAGAACACACAGAGAGAGAGAGGACAAACAGAGAGAGAGAACACAGAGAGAGAAAGAACACACAAAGAGAGAGAGAACAGAGATAGAGAGAAGACAGAGAGAGAGAACACAGACAGAGAACATAGAGAAACAGAACACAGAGAGAGAGAGCGCAGAGAGAGAGAACACAGAGAGAGAACACACACAGAGGGAGAACACAGAGAGAGAACGCAGACAGAGAACATAGACAGACAGAACACAGAGAGAGAGAACTCAGAGAGAGAACACACTAACAGAGAACACAGAGAGAGCGAAAACACAAGCGCACACACACAGAGAACACACAGAGCAAGAAGAAAACAGAGAGAGAGATCACACAGAGAGAGAGAGATCATACACAGAAAGAGAGAACATGCACACAAACAGAAAACACACACACAGAACACACACAGAGAACACACACACAGAACACAAACACAGATTACAGAAAACACAAACAGAGAACACACGCACATAACACAACACACACAAGAGAACACACACAGGGAACACACACAGAATACAGAGAAGAGCGCACACACACAGAGAACACACAGAGCAAGAAGAAAACAGAGAGAGAGATCACACAGACAGAGAACATAGAGAAACAGAACACAGAGAGAGAGAGCGCAGAGAGAGAGAACACAGAGAGAGAACACACACAGAGGGAGAACACAGAGAGAGAACGCAGACAGAGAACATAGACAGACAGAACACAGAGAGAGAGAACTCAGAGAGAGAACACACTAACAGAGAACACAGAGAGAGCGAAAACACAAGCGCACACACACAGAGAACACACAGAGCAAGAAGAAAACAGAGAGAGAGATCACACAGAGAGAGAGAGATCATACACAGAAAGAGAGAACATGCACACAAACAGAAAACACACACACAGAACACACACAGAGAACACACACACAGAACACAAACACAGATTACAGAAAACACAAACAGAGAACACACGCACATAACACAACACACACAAGAGAACACACACACAGGGAACACACACAGAATACAGAGAAGAGCGCACACACACAGAGAACACAGAGAGAGAGAGCGAAAACACAAGCGCACACACACAGAGAATACACAGAGCAAGAAGAAAACAGAGAGAGAGATCACACAGAGAGAGACAGAGATCATACACAGAAAAAGGGAACATGCACACAAACAGAGAACACACACAAGAGAACACACGGACAGAAAACACAAAAACACACAATACAGAGATAGAGAGAGAATACAGACTGAGAGAGAACTGACACAGAGAGAGAGAGAACAGACACAGAGAGAGAGAGAACACAGAGAGAGAGAGAGAGAGAGAACAGTGAGAGAGATCACACAGAGAAAGAGAGAACTCATAGTGTGAGAGAGAACACACGCACACACACGGAGAACACACACACAGAGCACTCACACAGAGAAACACACACACACAGAGAACACACACACACAGAATACAGACATAGAGAGAGAACACAGAGTGAGAGAGAAGAGACACAGAGAGAGAGAGAACACACACACACACACACAGAGAACACAGAGAGAGAGGTCACACAAAGAAGGAGAGAACATACACACACAGAGAACACACACACACAGAACGCACACACACAGAGTACCCAAACATACACAGAGAACACACACACACAGAGAACACAGAGAGAGAGAGAGAACACAGAGAAAGATCACACAGAGAAAGAGAGAACACATAGAGGGAGAGAGAACACAGCGAGAGAGAACGCAGAGAGAGAGAACACACACAGAGGGAGAACACAGAGAGACAACGCAGACAGAGAACATAGAGAGACAGAACACAGAGAGAGAGAACACAGAGAGAGAGAACTCAGAGAGAGAACACACACACACAGAAAACACACAGAGAGAGAGCGAAAACACAAGCGCACACACACAGAGAACACACACAGCATGAAGAAAACAGACAGAGAGATCACACAGAGAGAGAGAGATCATACACAGAAAAAGGGAACATGCACACAAGCAGAGAACACACACCCAGAACACACACACAAGAGAACACACGGACAGAAAACACAAAAACACACAATACAGAGATAGAGAGAGAATACAGACTGAGAGAGAACTGACACAGAGAGAGAAAGAACAGACACAGAGAGAGAGAACACACAGAGAGAGAGAGAGAGAACAGAGAGAGAGATCACACACAGAAAGAGAGAACATACACACACAGAGAACACACACACACAGAACACACACACAGAGTACCCAAACATACACAGAGAACACACACACACAGAGAACACAGAGAGAGAGAGAACACAGAGAAAGATCACACAGAGAAAGAGAGAACACATAGAGGGAGAGAGAACACACAGAGAGAGAACACAGAGAGAGAGAGAACACACACACAAGAACACACAGAGAGAATACACACACAGAACACAAACACACAGAGAACACACAGAGAGAGATCACACAGAGAAAGAGAGAACACATAGAGGTAGAGAGAAGACACGCACACACACAGGGAACACACACAGAACACAAACACTCAGAACACAAACACACAGAGAGAGATAACAGAGATAGATCACACAGAGAAAGAGAGAACACATAGAGTGAGAGAGAACACACGCACACACACGGAGAACACACACACAGAGCACACACACAGAGCAACAAACACACACAGAAAACAGGCACACACAGAACACACAAACAGAGAACACACACACACAACACACACAAAAGAGAACACACACAGAGAGCACACACACACAGAATACAGAGATAGAGAGAGAACACAGAGTGAGAGAGAACAGACACACATAGAGAGAACACAGAGAGAGAGAGAACACAGAGGGAGAGAACAGAGAGAGAGAGAACACAGAGAGCGAGAGATCGCAGAGAGAGCGAGAACATACAGAGAGAGTGAGAACAAACAGAGACAGACAACACAGAGAGAGAAAGAACACACACAGGGAGAGAACAGAGATGGAGAGAGAACGAGAACAGAGAGAGGGAGAACACAGAGAGAGAGAGCAACATATAGAGGGAACACAGAGACCGCAGACAGAGAACATAGAGAAACAGAACACAGAGAGAGAGAACGCCGAGAGAGAGAACACAGAGAGAGAACACACACAGAGGGAGAACACAGAGACAACGCAGACAGAGAACATAGAGAGACAGAACACAGAGAGAGAGAACACACAGAGAGAGAACTCAGAGAGAGAACACACACACACAGAGAACACAGAGAGAGAGAGCGAAAACACAAGCGCACACACACAGAGAACACACAGAGCATGAAGAAAACAGAGAGAGATCACACAGAGAGAGAGAGATCATACACAGAAAAAGGGAACATGCACACAAGCAGAGAACACACACACAGAACACACACACATGAGAACACACAGACAAAAAACACAAAAACACAGAATACAGAGATAGAGAGAGAACACAGAGTGAGAGAGAACAGACACACATAGAGAGAACACCGAGAGAGAGAACACAGAGAGAGAGAGAGAACAGAGAGAGAGATCACACAGGGAAAGAGAGAACACACAGTGTGAGAGAGAACACACGCACACACACGGAGAACACACACACAGAGCACACACAGAGAGAAACACACACACACAAGAGAACACACAGACAAAAAACACAAAAACACAGAATACAGAGATAGAGTGAGAACACAGAGTGAGAAAGAACAGACACACATAGAGAGAAACAGAGAGTGAGAACACACAGAGAGAGAGAGAACAGAGAGAGAGATCACACAGAGAAAGAGAGAACTCATAGTGTGAGAGAGAACACACGCACACACACGGAGAACACACACACAGAGCACTCACACAGAGAAACACACACACACACAGAGAACGCAGACACACAGAATACAGATATAGAGAGAGAACAGAGTGAGAGAGAACAGACACAGAGAGAGAGAGAACACACACACACACACAGAGAACACAGAGAGAGAGATCACACACAGAAAGAGAGAACATACACACACAGAGAACACACACACACAGAACGCACACACACAGAGTACCCAAACATACACAGAGAACACACATACACAGAGAACACAGAGAGAGAGAGAACACATAGAGGGAGAGAGAACACACAGAGAGAGTACACAGAGAGAGAGAGAGAACACACACACAAGAACACACAGAGAGAACACACACACAGAACATAAACACACAGAGAACACACAGAGAGAGATCACAGAGAAAGAGAGAACACATGCACACACACAGGGAACACACACAGAACACAAACACACAGAACATACACACAGAACACAAACACACAGAGAACACAGAGAGAGAGAGAACCCAGAGCGTGATCACACAGAGAGAGAGAGAACACATAGAGGGAGAGAGAACACACGCACACACACAGTGAACACACACAGAGCACACAGACAGAGAAACACACACACAGAACACGCACACATAGAACACACAAACAGAGAACACACAGAAAGAACACACACCCACGAGAACACACACAGAAAAACACACACAGAATACAGAGATAGAGAGAGAACACAGAGTGAGAGAGAACAGACACACAGAGAGAGATAACGCACAGAGAGACAACACACACACACAGAACACACAGAGAGAACACACACAGAGAGAGAACACAGAGAGAGAATACAGAGAGACAGAGAACACAGAGAGCGAGAGATCGCAGAGAGAGCGAGAACACACAGAGAGAGAGAGGACAAACAGAGAGAGAGAACACAGAGAGAGAAAGAACACACAAAGAGAGAGAGAACAGAGATAGAGAGAAGACAGAGAGAGAGAACACAGACAGAGAACATAGAGAAACAGAACACAGAGAGAGAGAGCGCAGAGAGAGAGAACACAGAGAGAGAACACACACAGAGGGAGAACACAGAGAGAGAACGCAGACAGAGAACATAGACAGACAGAACACAGAGAGAGAGAACTCAGAGAGAGAACACACTAACAGAGAACACAGAAAGAGCGAAAACACAAGCGCACACACACAGAGAACACACAGAGCAAGAAGAAAACAGAGAGAGAGATCACACAGAGAGAGAGAGATCATACACAGAAAGAGAGAACATGCACACAAACAGAAAACACACACACAGAGAACACACACACAGAACACAAACACTTTGTGTTCTGTATACAGATTACAGAAAACACAAACAGAGAACACACGCACATACACAACACACACAAGAGAACACACACACAGGGAACACACACAGAATACAGAGAAGAGCGCACACACACAGAGAACACACAGAGAGAGAGCGAAAACACAAGCGCACACACTCAGACAATACACAGAGCAAGAAGAAAACAGAGAGAGAGATCACACAGAGAGAGACAGAGATCATACACAGAAAAAGGGAACATGCACACAAACAGAGAACACACACAAGAGAACACACGGACAGAAAACACAAAAACACACAATACAGAGATAGAGAGAGAATACAGACTGAGAGAGAACTGACACAGAGAGAGAGAGAACAGACACAGAGAGAGAGAACACAGAGAGAGAGAGAGAGAGAACAGTGAGAGAGATCACACAGAGAAAGAGAGAACTCATAGTGTGAGAGAGAACACACGCACACACACGGAGAACACACACACAGAGCACTCACACAGAGAACGATCAGACAGAGAGAGAGAGAACACACACAAGAACACACAGAGAGAACACACACACAGAACACAAACACACAGAGAACACACAGAGAGAGATCACACAGAGAAAGAGAGAACACATGGAGGTAGAGAGAAGACGCACACACACAGGGAACACACACAGAACACAAACACTCAGAACACAAACACACAGAGAGAGATAACAGAGATAGATCACACAGAGAAAGAGAGAACACATAGAGTGAGAGAGAACACACGCACACACACGGAGAACACACACACAGAGCACACACACGGAGCAACACACACACACAGAAAACAGGCACACACAGAACACACAAACAGAGAACACACACACAACACACACAAAAGAGAACACACACAGAGAGCACACACACACAGAATACAGAGATAGAGAGAGAACACAGAGTGAGAGAGAACAGACACACATAGAGAGAACACAGAGAGAGAGAGAACACAGAGGGAGTGAACAGAGAGAGAGAGAACACAGAGAGCGAGAGATCGCAGAGAGAGCGAGAACATACAGAGAGAGTGAGAATAAACAGAGACAGACAACACAGAGAGAGAAAGAAAACACACAGAGAGAGAACAGAGATGGAGAGAGAACGAGAACAGAGAGGGGGAGAACACAGAGAGAGAGAGCAACAGATAGAGGGAACACAGAGAACGCAGACAGAGAACATAGAGAAACAGAACACAGAGAGAGAGAACACAGAGAGAGAACACACACAGAGGGAGAACACAGAGAGACAACGCAGACAGAGAACATAGAGAGACAGAACACAGAGAGAGAGAACACAGAGAGAGAGAACTCAGAGAGAGAACACACACACACAGTGAACACAGAGAGAGAGAGCGAAAACACAAGCACACACACACAGAGAACACACAGAGCATGAAGAAAACAGAGAGAGATCACACAGAGAGAGAGAGATCATACACAGAAAAAGGGAACATGCACACAAGCAGAGAACACACACACAGAACACACACACAGAGCACACACAGACAGAAACACACACACACACAGAGAACATACACAAAGAACACACACACAAGAGAACACACAGACAGAAAACACAAAAACACAGAATACAGAGATAGAGTGAGAACACAGAGTGAGAGAGAACAGACACACATAGAGAGAACACAGAGAGTGAGAACACAGAGAGAGAGAGAGAACAGTGAGAGAGATCACACAGAGAAAGAGAGAACTCATAGTGTGAGAGAGAACACACGCACACACACGGAGAACACACACAGAGCACTCACACAGAGAAACACACACACACACAGAGAACACACACACAGAATACAGACATAGAGAGAGAACACAGAGTGAGAGAGAACAGACACAGAGAGAGAGAGAACACACACACACACACACACAGAGAACACAGAGAGAGAGATCACACACAGAAAGAGAGAACATACACACACAGAGAACACACACACTCAGAACGCACACACACAGAGTACCCAAACATACACAGAGAACACACAGACAGAGAACACAGAGAGAGAGAGAACACATAGAGGGAGAGAGAACACACAGAGAGAGTACACAGAGAGAGAGAGAGAACACACACACAAGAACACACAGAGAGAACACGCACACAGAACATAAACACACAGAGAACACACAGAGAGAGATCACAGAGAAAGAGAGAACACATGCACACACACAGGGAACACACACAGAACACAAACACACAGAACATACACACAGAACACAAACACACAGAGAACACAGAGAGAGAGAGAACCCAGAGCGTGATCACACAGAGAAAGAGAGAACACATAGAGGGAGAGAGAACACACGCACACACACAGTGAACACACACAGAGCACACAGACAGAGAAACACACACACAGAACACGCACACATAGAACACACAAACAGAGAACACACAGAAAGAACACACACCCACGAGAACACACACAGAAAAACACACACAGAATACAGAGATAGAGAGAGAACACAGAGTGAGAGAGAACAGACACACAGAGAGAGATAACGCACAGAGAGACAACACACACACACAGAACACACAGAGAGAACACACACAGAGAGAGAATACAGAGAGGCAGAGAACACAGAGAGCGAGAGATCGCAGAGAGAGCGATAACACACACAGAGAGAGAGGACAAACAGAGAGAGAGAACACAGAGAGAGAAAGAACACACAAAGAGAGAGAGAACAGAGATAGAGAGAAGACAGAGAGAGAGAACACAGACAGAGAACATAGAGAAACAGAACACAGAGAGAGAGAGCGCAGAGAGAGCAAGAACACAGAGAGAGAGAGAGAGGACTAACAGAGAGAGAGAACACAGAGAGAGAAAGAACACACAAAGAGAGAGAGAACAGAGATAGAGAGAAGAAAGAGAGAGAGAACACAGACAGAGAACATAGAGAAACAGAACACAGAGAGAGGGAGCAACAGATAGAGGGAACACAGAGAACGCAGACAGAGAACATAGAGAAACAGAACACAGAGAGAGAGAACGCAGAGAGAGAGAACACAGAGAGAGAACACACACAGAGGGAGAACACAGAGAGACAACGCAGACAGAGAACATAGAGAGGCAGAACACAGAGAGAGAGAACACAGAGAGAGAGAACTCAGAGAGAGAACACACACACACAGAGAACACACAGAGAGAGAGCGAAAACACAAGCGCACACACACAGAGAACACACACAGCATGAAGAAAACAGACAGAGAGATCACACAGAGAGAGAGAGATCATACACAGAAAAAGGGAACATGCACACAAGCAGAGAACACACACCCAGAACACACACACAAGAGAACACACGGACAGAAAACACAAAAACACACAATACAGAGATAGAGAGAGAATACAGACTGAGAGAGAACTGACACAGAGAGAGAAAGAACAGACACAGAGAGAGAGAACACACAGAGAGAGAGAGAGAGAACAGAGAGAGAGATCACACACAGAAAGAGAGAACATACACACACAGAGAACACACACACACAGAACACACACACAGAGTACCCAAACATACACAGAGAACACACACACACAGAGAACACAGAGAGAGAGAGAACACAGAGAAAGATCACACAGAGAAAGAGAGAACACATAGAGGGAGAGAGAACACACAGAGAGAGAACACAGAGAGAGAGAGAACACACACACAAGAACACACAGAGAGAATACACACACAGAACACAAACACACAGAGAACACACAGAGAGAGATCACACAGAGAAAGAGAGAACACATAGAGGTAGAGAGAAGACACGCACACACACAGGGAACACACACAGAACACAAACACTCAGAACACAAACACACAGAGAGAGATAACAGAGATAGATCACACAGAGAAAGAGAGAACACATAGAGTGAGAGAGAACACACGCACACACACGGAGAACACACACACAGAGCACACACACAGAGCAACAAACACACACAGAAAACAGGCACACACAGAACACACAAACAGAGAACACACACACACAACACACACAAAAGAGAACACACACAGAGAGCACACACACACAGAATACAGAGATAGAGAGAGAACACAGAGTGAGAGAGAACAGACACACATAGAGAGAACACAGAGAGAGAGAGAACACAGAGGGAGAGAACAGAGAGAGAGAGAACACAGAGAGCGAGAGATCGCAGAGAGAGCGAGAACATACAGAGAGAGTGAGAATAAACAGAGACAGACAACACAGAGAGAGAAAGAACACACACAGGGAGAGAACAGAGATGGAGAGAGAACGAGAACAGAGAGAGGGAGAACACAGAGAGAGAGAGCAACATATAGAGGGAACACAGAGACCGCAGACAGAGAACATAGAGAAACAGAACACAGAGAGAGAGAACGCAGAGAGAGAGAACACAGAGAGAGAACACACACAGAGGGAGAACACAGAGACAACGCAGACAGAGAACATAGAGAGACAGAACACAGAGAGAGAGAACACACAGAGAGAGAACTCAGAGAGAGAACACACACACACAGAGAACACACACAGAGAGAGCGAAAACACAAGCGCACACACACAGAGAACACACACAGCATGAAGAAAACAGACAGAGAGATCACACAGAGAGAGAGAGATCATACACAGAAAAAGGGAACATGCACACAAGCAGAGAACACACACCCAGAACACACACACAAGAGAACACACGGACAGAAAACACAAAAACACACAATACAGAGATAGAGAGAGAATACAGACTGAGAGAGAACTGACACAGAGAGAGAAAGAACAGACACAGAAAAAGGGAACATGCACACAAGCAGAGAACACACACCCAGAACACACACACAAGAGAACACACAGACAAAAAACACAAAAACACAGAATACAGAGATAGAGTGAGAACACAGAGTGAGAGAGAACAGACACACATAGAGAGAACACAGAGAGTGAGAACACAGAGAGAGAGAGAGAACAGTGAGAGAGATCACACAGAGAAAGAGAGAACTCATAGTGTGAGAGAGAACACACGCACACACACGGAGAACACACACACAGAGCACTCACACAGAGAAACACACACACACAGAACGCACACACACAGAATACAGACATAGAGAGAGAACACAGAGTGAGAGAGAACAGACACAGAGAGAGAGAGAACACACACACACACACAGAGAACACAGAGAGAGAGATCACACACAGAAAGAGAGAACATACACACACAGAGAACACACACACACAGAATGCACACACACAGAGTACCCAAACATACACAGAGAACACACATACACAGAGAACACAGAGAGAGAGAACACATAGAGGGAGAGAGAACACACAGAGAGAGTACACAGAGAGAGAGAGAGAACACACACACAAGAACAGACAGAGAGAACACACACACAGAACATAAACACACAGAGAACACACAGAGAGAGATCACAGAGAAAGAGAGAACACATGCACACACACAGGGAACACACACAGAACACAAACACACAGAACATACACACAGAACACAAACACACAGAGAACACAGAGAGAGAGAGAACCCAGAGCGTGATCACACAGAGAAACAGAGAACACATAGAGGGAGAGAGAACACACGCGCACACACAGTGAACACACACAGAGCACACAGACAGAGAAACACACACACAGAACACGCACACATAGAACACACAAACAGAGAACACACAGAAAGAACACACACCCACGAGAACACACACAGAGAACACACACAGAATACAGAGATAGAGAGAGAACACAGAGTGAGAGAGAACAGACACACAGAGAGAGATAACGCACAGAGAGACAACACACACACACAGAACACACAGAGAGAACACACACAGAGAGAGAACACAGAGAGAGAATACAGAGAGACAGAGAACACAGAGAGCGAGAGATCGCAGAGAGAGCGAGAACACACAGAGAGAGAGAGGACAAACAGAGAGAGAGAACACAGAGAGAGAAAGAACACACAAAGAGAGAGAGAACAGAGATAGAGAGAAGACAGAGAGAGAGAACACAGACAGAGAACATAGAGAAACAGAACACAGAGAGAGAGAGCGCAGAGAGAGAGAACACAGAGAGAGAACACACACAGAGGGAGAACACAGAGAGAGAACGCAGACAGAGAACATAGACAGACAGAACACAGAGAGAGAGAACTCAGAGAGAGAACACACTAACAGAGAACACAGAGAGAGCGAAAACACAAGCGCACACACACAGAGAACACACAGAGCAAGAAGAAAACAGAGAGAGAGATCACACAGAGAGAGAGAGATCATACACAGAAAGAGAGAACATGCACACAAACAGAAAACACACACACAGAACACACACAGAGAACACACACACAGAACACAAACACAGATTACAGAAAACACAAACAGAGAACACACGCACATAACACAACACACACAAGAGAACACACACAGGGAACACACACAGAATACAGAGAAGAGCGCACACACACAGAGAACACACAGAGCAAGAAGAAAACAGAGAGAGAGATCACACAGACAGAGAACATAGAGAAACAGAACACAGAGAGAGAGAGCGCAGAGAGAGAGAACACAGAGAGAGAACACACACAGAGGGAGAACACAGAGAGAGAACGCAGACAGAGAACATAGACAGACAGAACACAGAGAGAGAGAACTCAGAGAGAGAACACACTAACAGAGAACACAGAGAGAGCGAAAACACAAGCGCACACACACAGAGAACACACAGAGCAAGAAGAAAACAGAGAGAGAGATCACACAGAGAGAGAGAGATCATACACAGAAAGAGAGAACATGCACACAAACAGAAAACACACACACAGAACACACACAGAGAACACACACACAGAACACAAACACAGATTACAGAAAACACAAACAGAGAACACACGCACATAACACAACACACACAAGAGAACACACACACAGGGAACACACACAGAATACAGAGAAGAGCGCACACACACAGAGAACACAGAGAGAGAGAGCGAAAACACAAGCGCACACACACAGAGAATACACAGAGCAAGAAGAAAACAGAGAGAGAGATCACACAGAGAGAGACAGAGATCATACACAGAAAAAGGGAACATGCACACAAACAGAGAACACACACAAGAGAACACACGGACAGAAAACACAAAAACACACAATACAGAGATAGAGAGAGAATACAGACTGAGAGAGAACTGACACAGAGAGAGAGAGAACAGACACAGAGAGAGAGAGAACACAGAGAGAGAGAGAGAGAGAGAACAGTGAGAGAGATCACACAGAGAAAGAGAGAACTCATAGTGTGAGAGAGAACACACGCACACACACGGAGAACACACACACAGAGCACTCACACAGAGAAACACACACACACAGAGAACACACACACACAGAATACAGACATAGAGAGAGAACACAGAGTGAGAGAGAAGAGACACAGAGAGAGAGAGAACACACACACACACACACAGAGAACACAGAGAGAGAGGTCACACAAAGAAGGAGAGAACATACACACACAGAGAACACACACACACAGAACGCACACACACAGAGTACCCAAACATACACAGAGAACACACACACACAGAGAACACAGAGAGAGAGAGAGAACACAGAGAAAGATCACACAGAGAAAGAGAGAACACATAGAGGGAGAGAGAACACAGCGAGAGAGAACGCAGAGAGAGAGAACACACACAGAGGGAGAACACAGAGAGACAACGCAGACAGAGAACATAGAGAGACAGAACACAGAGAGAGAGAACACAGAGAGAGAGAACTCAGAGAGAGAACACACACACACAGAAAACACACAGAGAGAGAGCGAAAACACAAGCGCACACACACAGAGAACACACACAGCATGAAGAAAACAGACAGAGAGATCACACAGAGAGAGAGAGATCATACACAGAAAAAGGGAACATGCACACAAGCAGAGAACACACACCCAGAACACACACACAAGAGAACACACGGACAGAAAACACAAAAACACACAATACAGAGATAGAGAGAGAATACAGACTGAGAGAGAACTGACACAGAGAGAGAAAGAACAGACACAGAGAGAGAGAACACACAGAGAGAGAGAGAGAGAACAGAGAGAGAGATCACACACAGAAAGAGAGAACATACACACACAGAGAACACACACACACAGAACACACACACAGAGTACCCAAACATACACAGAGAACACACACACACAGAGAACACAGAGAGAGAGAGAACACAGAGAAAGATCACACAGAGAAAGAGAGAACACATAGAGGGAGAGAGAACACACAGAGAGAGAACACAGAGAGAGAGAGAACACACACACAAGAACACACAGAGAGAATACACACACAGAACACAAACACACAGAGAACACACAGAGAGAGATCACACAGAGAAAGAGAGAACACATAGAGGTAGAGAGAAGACACGCACACACACAGGGAACACACACAGAACACAAACACTCAGAACACAAACACACAGAGAGAGATAACAGAGATAGATCACACAGAGAAAGAGAGAACACATAGAGTGAGAGAGAACACACGCACACACACGGAGAACACACACACAGAGCACACACACAGAGCAACAAACACACACAGAAAACAGGCACACACAGAACACACAAACAGAGAACACACACACACAACACACACAAAAGAGAACACACACAGAGAGCACACACACACAGAATACAGAGATAGAGAGAGAACACAGAGTGAGAGAGAACAGACACACATAGAGAGAACACAGAGAGAGAGAGAACACAGAGGGAGAGAACAGAGAGAGAGAGAACACAGAGAGCGAGAGATCGCAGAGAGAGCGAGAACATACAGAGAGAGTGAGAACAAACAGAGACAGACAACACAGAGAGAGAAAGAACACACACAGGGAGAGAACAGAGATGGAGAGAGAACGAGAACAGAGAGAGGGAGAACACAGAGAGAGAGAGCAACATATAGAGGGAACACAGAGACCGCAGACAGAGAACATAGAGAAACAGAACACAGAGAGAGAGAACGCCGAGAGAGAGAACACAGAGAGAGAACACACACAGAGGGAGAACACAGAGACAACGCAGACAGAGAACATAGAGAGACAGAACACAGAGAGAGAGAACACACAGAGAGAGAACTCAGAGAGAGAACACACACACACAGAGAACACAGAGAGAGAGAGCGAAAACACAAGCGCACACACACAGAGAACACACAGAGCATGAAGAAAACAGAGAGAGATCACACAGAGAGAGAGAGATCATACACAGAAAAAGGGAACATGCACACAAGCAGAGAACACACACACAGAACACACACACATGAGAACACACAGACAAAAAACACAAAAACACAGAATACAGAGATAGAGAGAGAACACAGAGTGAGAGAGAACAGACACACATAGAGAGAACACCGAGAGAGAGAACACAGAGAGAGAGAGAGAACAGAGAGAGAGATCACACAGGGAAAGAGAGAACACACAGTGTGAGAGAGAACACACGCACACACACGGAGAACACACACACAGAGCACACACAGAGAGAAACACACACACACAAGAGAACACACAGACAAAAAACACAAAAACACAGAATACAGAGATAGAGTGAGAACACAGAGTGAGAAAGAACAGACACACATAGAGAGAAACAGAGAGTGAGAACACACAGAGAGAGAGAGAACAGAGAGAGAGATCACACAGAGAAAGAGAGAACTCATAGTGTGAGAGAGAACACACGCACACACACGGAGAACACACACACAGAGCACTCACACAGAGAAACACACACACACACAGAGAACGCAGACACACAGAATACAGATATAGAGAGAGAACAGAGTGAGAGAGAACAGACACAGAGAGAGAGAGAACACACACACACACACAGAGAACACAGAGAGAGAGATCACACACAGAAAGAGAGAACATACACACACAGAGAACACACACACACAGAACGCACACACACAGAGTACCCAAACATACACAGAGAACACACATACACAGAGAACACAGAGAGAGAGAGAACACATAGAGGGAGAGAGAACACACAGAGAGAGTACACAGAGAGAGAGAGAGAACACACACACAAGAACACACAGAGAGAACACACACACAGAACATAAACACACAGAGAACACACAGAGAGAGATCACAGAGAAAGAGAGAACACATGCACACACACAGGGAACACACACAGAACACAAACACACAGAACATACACACAGAACACAAACACACAGAGAACACAGAGAGAGAGAGAACCCAGAGCGTGATCACACAGAGAGAGAGAGAACACATAGAGGGAGAGAGAACACACGCACACACACAGTGAACACACACAGAGCACACAGACAGAGAAACACACACACAGAACACGCACACATAGAACACACAAACAGAGAACACACAGAAAGAACACACACCCACGAGAACACACACAGAAAAACACACACAGAATACAGAGATAGAGAGAGAACACAGAGTGAGAGAGAACAGACACACAGAGAGAGATAACGCACAGAGAGACAACACACACACACAGAACACACAGAGAGAACACACACAGAGAGAGAACACAGAGAGAGAATACAGAGAGACAGAGAACACAGAGAGCGAGAGATCGCAGAGAGAGCGAGAACACACAGAGAGAGAGAGGACAAACAGAGAGAGAGAACACAGAGAGAGAAAGAACACACAAAGAGAGAGAGAACAGAGATAGAGAGAAGACAGAGAGAGAGAACACAGACAGAGAACATAGAGAAACAGAACACAGAGAGAGAGAGCGCAGAGAGAGAGAACACAGAGAGAGAACACACACAGAGGGAGAACACAGAGAGAGAACGCAGACAGAGAACATAGACAGACAGAACACAGAGAGAGAGAACTCAGAGAGAGAACACACTAACAGAGAACACAGAAAGAGCGAAAACACAAGCGCACACACACAGAGAACACACAGAGCAAGAAGAAAACAGAGAGAGAGATCACACAGAGAGAGAGAGATCATACACAGAAAGAGAGAACATGCACACAAACAGAAAACACACACACAGAGAACACACACACAGAACACAAACACTTTGTGTTCTGTATACAGATTACAGAAAACACAAACAGAGAACACACGCACATACACAACACACACAAGAGAACACACACACAGGGAACACACACAGAATACAGAGAAGAGCGCACACACACAGAGAACACACAGAGAGAGAGCGAAAACACAAGCGCACACACTCAGACAATACACAGAGCAAGAAGAAAACAGAGAGAGAGATCACACAGAGAGAGACAGAGATCATACACAGAAAAAGGGAACATGCACACAAACAGAGAACACACACAAGAGAACACACGGACAGAAAACACAAAAACACACAATACAGAGATAGAGAGAGAATACAGACTGAGAGAGAACTGACACAGAGAGAGAGAGAACAGACACAGAGAGAGAGAACACAGAGAGAGAGAGAGAGAGAACAGTGAGAGAGATCACACAGAGAAAGAGAGAACTCATAGTGTGAGAGAGAACACACGCACACACACGGAGAACACACACACAGAGCACTCACACAGAGAACGATCAGACAGAGAGAGAGAGAACACACACAAGAACACACAGAGAGAACACACACACAGAACACAAACACACAGAGAACACACAGAGAGAGATCACACAGAGAAAGAGAGAACACATGGAGGTAGAGAGAAGACGCACACACACAGGGAACACACACAGAACACAAACACTCAGAACACAAACACACAGAGAGAGATAACAGAGATAGATCACACAGAGAAAGAGAGAACACATAGAGTGAGAGAGAACACACGCACACACACGGAGAACACACACACAGAGCACACACACGGAGCAACACACACACACAGAAAACAGGCACACACAGAACACACAAACAGAGAACACACACACAACACACACAAAAGAGAACACACACAGAGAGCACACACACACAGAATACAGAGATAGAGAGAGAACACAGAGTGAGAGAGAACAGACACACATAGAGAGAACACAGAGAGAGAGAGAACACAGAGGGAGTGAACAGAGAGAGAGAGAACACAGAGAGCGAGAGATCGCAGAGAGAGCGAGAACATACAGAGAGAGTGAGAATAAACAGAGACAGACAACACAGAGAGAGAAAGAAAACACACAGAGAGAGAACAGAGATGGAGAGAGAACGAGAACAGAGAGGGGGAGAACACAGAGAGAGAGAGCAACAGATAGAGGGAACACAGAGAACGCAGACAGAGAACATAGAGAAACAGAACACAGAGAGAGAGAACACAGAGAGAGAACACACACAGAGGGAGAACACAGAGAGACAACGCAGACAGAGAACATAGAGAGACAGAACACAGAGAGAGAGAACACAGAGAGAGAGAACTCAGAGAGAGAACACACACACACAGTGAACACAGAGAGAGAGAGCGAAAACACAAGCACACACACACAGAGAACACACAGAGCATGAAGAAAACAGAGAGAGATCACACAGAGAGAGAGAGATCATACACAGAAAAAGGGAACATGCACACAAGCAGAGAACACACACACAGAACACACACACAGAGCACACACAGACAGAAACACACACACACACAGAGAACATACACAAAGAACACACACACAAGAGAACACACAGACAGAAAACACAAAAACACAGAATACAGAGATAGAGTGAGAACACAGAGTGAGAGAGAACAGACACACATAGAGAGAACACAGAGAGTGAGAACACAGAGAGAGAGAGAGAACAGTGAGAGAGATCACACAGAGAAAGAGAGAACTCATAGTGTGAGAGAGAACACACGCACACACACGGAGAACACACACAGAGCACTCACACAGAGAAACA
The DNA here is from genome assembly GCF_047496795.1 of Chiloscyllium punctatum. Taxonomy (NCBI): domain Eukaryota; kingdom Metazoa; phylum Chordata; class Chondrichthyes; order Orectolobiformes; family Hemiscylliidae; genus Chiloscyllium; species Chiloscyllium punctatum. The sequence continues at coordinate 39,862,715 of NC_092757.1, read as the reverse complement.
CACACACACACAGAGAACACACACACAGAATACAGACATAGAGAGAGAACACAGAGTGAGAGAGAACAGACACAGAGAGAGAGAGAACACACACACACACACACACAGAGAACACAGAGAGAGAGATCACACACAGAAAGAGAGAACATACACACACAGAGAACACACACACTCAGAACGCACACACACAGAGTACCCAAACATACACAGAGAACACACAGACAGAGAACACAGAGAGAGAGAGAACACATAGAGGGAGAGAGAACACACAGAGAGAGTACACAGAGAGAGAGAGAGAACACACACACAAGAACACACAGAGAGAACACGCACACAGAACATAAACACACAGAGAACACACAGAGAGAGATCACAGAGAAAGAGAGAACACATGCACACACACAGGGAACACACACAGAACACAAACACACAGAACATACACACAGAACACAAACACACAGAGAACACAGAGAGAGAGAGAACCCAGAGCGTGATCACACAGAGAAAGAGAGAACACATAGAGGGAGAGAGAACACACGCACACACACAGTGAACACACACAGAGCACACAGACAGAGAAACACACACACAGAACACGCACACATAGAACACACAAACAGAGAACACACAGAAAGAACACACACCCACGAGAACACACACAGAAAAACACACACAGAATACAGAGATAGAGAGAGAACACAGAGTGAGAGAGAACAGACACACAGAGAGAGATAACGCACAGAGAGACAACACACACACACAGAACACACAGAGAGAACACACACAGAGAGAGAATACAGAGAGGCAGAGAACACAGAGAGCGAGAGATCGCAGAGAGAGCGATAACACACACAGAGAGAGAGGACAAACAGAGAGAGAGAACACAGAGAGAGAAAGAACACACAAAGAGAGAGAGAACAGAGATAGAGAGAAGACAGAGAGAGAGAACACAGACAGAGAACATAGAGAAACAGAACACAGAGAGAGAGAGCGCAGAGAGAGCAAGAACACAGAGAGAGAGAGAGAGGACTAACAGAGAGAGAGAACACAGAGAGAGAAAGAACACACAAAGAGAGAGAGAACAGAGATAGAGAGAAGAAAGAGAGAGAGAACACAGACAGAGAACATAGAGAAACAGAACACAGAGAGAGGGAGCAACAGATAGAGGGAACACAGAGAACGCAGACAGAGAACATAGAGAAACAGAACACAGAGAGAGAGAACGCAGAGAGAGAGAACACAGAGAGAGAACACACACAGAGGGAGAACACAGAGAGACAACGCAGACAGAGAACATAGAGAGGCAGAACACAGAGAGAGAGAACACAGAGAGAGAGAACTCAGAGAGAGAACACACACACACAGAGAACACAGAGAGAGAGAGCGAAAACACAAGCACACACACACAGAGAACACACAGAGCATGAAGAAAACAGAGAGAGATCACACAGAGAGAGAGAGATCATACACAGAAAAAGGGAACATGCACACAAGCAGAGAACACACACACAGAACACACACACAAGAGAACACACAGACAAAAAACACAAAAACACAGAATACAGAGATAGAGTGAGAACACAGAGTGAGAGAGAACAGACACACATAGAGAGAACACAGAGAGTGAGAACACAGAGAGAGAGAGAGAACAGTGAGAGAGATCACACAGAGAAAGAGAGAACTCATAGTGTGAGAGAGAACACACGCACACACGTACGGAGAACACACACACAGAGCACTCACACAGAGAAACACACACACACACAGAGAACACACACACAGAATACAGACATAGAGAGAGAACACAGAGTGAGAGAGAACAGACACAGAGAGAGAGAGAACACACACACACACACACAGAGAACACAGAGAGAGAGATCACACACAGAAAGAGAGAACATACACACACAGAGAACACACACATACAGAACGCACACACACAGAGTACCCAAACATACACAGAGAACACACATACACAGAGAACACAGAGAGAGAGAGAACACATAGAAGGAGAGAGAACACACAGAGAGAGTACACACAGAGAGAGAGAGAACACACACACAAGAACACACAAAGAGAACACACACACAGAACATAAACACACAGAGAACACACAGAGAGAGATCACAGAGAAAGAGAGAACACATGCACACACACAGGGAACACACACAGAACACAAACACACAGAACATACACACAGAACACAAACACACAGAGAACACAGAGAGAGAGAGAACCCAGAGCGTGATCACACAGAGAAAGAGAGAACACATAGAGGGAGAGAGAACACACGCACACACACAGTGAACACACACAGAGCACACAGACAGAGAAACACACACTCAGAGCACTCACACAGAGAAACACACACACACACACAGAGAACACAGAGAGAGAGAGAACACAGAGAAAGATCACACAGAGAGAGAGAGAACACACACAAGAACACACAGAGAGAACACACACACAGAACACAAACACACAGAGAACACACAGAGAGAGATCACACAGAGAAAGAGAGAACACATGGAGGTAGAGAGAAGACGCACACACACAGGGAACACACACAGAACACAAACACTCAGAACACAAACACACAGAGAGAGATAACAGAGATAGATCACACAGAGAAAGAGAGAACACATAGAGTGAGAGAGAACACACGCACACACACGGAGAACACACACACAGAGCACACACACGGAGCAACACACACACACAGAAAACAGGCACACACAGAACACACAAACAGAGAACACACACACAACACACACAAAAGAGAACACACACAGAGAGCACACACACACAGAATACAGAGATAGAGAGAGAACACAGAGTGAGAGAGAACAGACACACATAGAGAGAACACAGAGAGAGAGAGAACACAGAGGGAGTGAACAGAGAGAGAGAGAACACAGAGAGCGAGAGATCGCAGAGAGAGCGAGAACATACAGAGAGAGTGAGAATAAACAGAGACAGACAACACAGAGAGAGAAAGAAAACACACAGAGAGAGAACAGAGATGGAGGGAGAACGAGAACAGAGAGAGGGAGAACACAGAGAGAGAGAGCAACAGATAGAGGGAACACAGAGAACGCAGACAGAGAACATAGAGGAACAGAACACAGAGAGAGAGAACGCAGAGAGAGAGAACACAGAGAGAGAACACACACAGAGGGAGAACACAGAGAGACAACGCAGACAGAGAACATAGAGAGACAGAACACAGAGAGAGAGAACACAGAGAGAGAGAACTCAGAGAGAGTACACACACACACAGTGAACACAGAGAGAGAGAGCGAAAACACAAGCACACACACACAGAGAACACACAGAGCATGAAGAAAACAGAGAGAGATCACACAGAGAGAGAGAGATCATACACAGAAAAAGGGAACATGCACACAAGCAGAGAACACACACACAGAACACACACACAGAGCACACACAGACAGAAACACACACACACACAGAGAACATACACAAAGAACACACACACAAGAGAACACACAGACAGAAAACACAAAAACACAGAATACAGAGATAGAGTGAGAACACAGAGTGAGAAAGAACAGACACACATAGAGAGAACACAGAGAGTGAGAACACAGAGAGAGAGAGAGAACAGTGAGAGAGATCACACAGAGAAAGAGAGAACTCATAGTGTGAGAGAGAACACACGCACACACACGGAGAACACACACAGAGCACTCACACAGAGAAACACACACACACACAGAGAACACACACACAGAATACAGACATAGAGAGAGAACACAGAGTGAGAGAGAACAGACACAGAGAGAGAGAGAACACACACACACACACACACAGAGAACACAGAGAGAGAGATCACACACAGAAAGAGAGAACATACACACACAGAGAACACACACACTCAGAACGCACACACACAGAGTACCCAAACATACACAGAGAACACACAGACAGAGAACACAGAGAGAGAGAGAACACATAGAGGGAGAGAGAACACACAGAGAGAGTACACAGAGAGAGAGAGAGAACACACACACAAGAACACACAGAGAGAACACGCACACAGAACATAAACACACAGAGAACACACAGAGAGAGATCACAGAGAAAGAGAGAACACATGCTCACACACAGGGAACACACACAGAAAACAAACACACAGAACATACACACAGAACACAAACACACAGAGAACACAGAGAGAGAGAGAACCCAGAGCGTGATCACACAGAGAAAGAGAGAACACATAGAGGGAGAGAGAACACACGCACACACACAGTGAACACACACAGAGCACACAGACAGAGAAACACACACACAGAACACGCACACATAGAACACACAAACAGAGAACACACAGAAAGAACACACACCCACGAGAACACACACAGAAAAACACACACAGAATACAGAGATAGAGAGAGAACACAGAGTGAGAGAGAACAGACACACAGAGAGAGATAACGCACAGAGAGACAACACACACACACAGAACACACAGAGAGAACACACACAGAGAGAGAACACAGAGAGAGAATACAGAGAGGCAGAGAACACAGAGAGCGAGAGATCGCAGAGAGAGCGAGAACACACACAGAGAGAGAGAGGACAAACAGAGAGAGAGAACACAGAGAGAGAAAGAACACACAAAGAGAGAGAGAACAGAGATAGAGAGAAGACAGAGAGAGAGAACACAGACAGAGAACATAGAGAAACAGAACACAGAGAGAGAGAGCGCAGAGAGAGCAAGAACACACAGAGAGAGAGAGAGGACTAACAGAGAGAGAGAACACAGAGAGAGAAAGAACACACAAAGAGAGAGAGAACAGAGATAGAGAGAAGACAGAGAGAGAGAACACAGACAGAGAACATAGAGAAACAGAACACAGAGAGAGGGAGCAACAGATAGAGGGAACACAGAGAACGCAGACAGAGAACATAGAGAAACAGAACACAGAGAGAGAGAACGCAGAGAGAGAGAACACAGAGAGAGAACACACACAGAGGGAGAACACAGAGAGACAACGCAGACAGAGAACATAGAGAGGCAGAACACAGAGAGAGAGAACACACAGAGAGAGAACTCAGAGAGAGAACACACACACACAGAGAACACAGAGAGAGAGAGCGAAAACACAAGCACACACACACAGAGAACACACAGAGCATGAAGAAAACAGAGAGAGATCACACAGAGAGAGAGAGATCATACACAGAAAAAGGGAACATGCACACAAGCAGAGAACACACACACAGAACACACACACAAGAGAACACACAGACAAAAAACACAAAAACACAGAATACAGAGATAGAGTGAGAACACAGAGTGAGAGAGAACAGACACACATAGAGAGAACACAGAGAGTGAGAACACAGAGAGAGAGAGAGAACAGTGAGAGAGATCACACAGAGAAAGAGAGAACTCATAGTGTGAGAGAGAACACACGCACACACGTACGGAGAACACACACACAGAGCACTCACACAGAGAAACACACACACACAGAACGCACACACACAGAATACAGACATAGAGAGAGAACACAGAGTGAGAGAGAACAGACAGAGAGAGAGAGAGAACACACACACACACACACAGAGAACACAGAGAGAGAGATCACACACAGAAAGAGAGAAAATACACACACAGAGAACACACACATACAGAACGCACACACACAGAGTACCCAAACATACACAGAGAACACACATACACAGAGAACACAGAGAGAGAGAGAACACATAGAAGGAGAGAGAACACACAGAGAGAGTACACACAGAGAGAGAGAGAACACACACACAAGAACACACAAAGAGAACACACACACAGAACATAAACACACAGAGAACACACAGAGAGAGATCACAGAGAAAGAGAGAACACATGCACACACACAGGGAACACACACAGAACACAAACACACAGAACATACACACAGAACACAAACACACAGAGAACACAGAGAGAGAGAGAACCCAGAGCGTGATCACACAGAGAAAGAGAGAACACATAGAGGGAGAGAGAACACACGCACACACACAGTGAACACACACAGAGCACACAGACAGAGAAACACACACACAGAACACGCACACATAGAACACACAAACAGAGAACACACACCCACGAGAACACACACAGAAAAACACACACAGAATACAGAGATAGAGAGAGAACACAGAGTTAGAGAGAACAGACACACAGAGAGAGATAACGCACAGAGAGATAACACACACACACAGAACACACAGAGAGAACACACAGAGAGAGAGAACACAGAGAGCGAGAGATCGCAGAGAGAGCGAGAACACACAGAGTGAGAGTGGACAAACAGAGAGAGAGAACACAGAGAGAGAAAGAACACACAAAGAGAGAGAGAACAGAGATAGAGAGAAGACAGAGAGAGAGAACACAGACAGAGAACATAGAGAAACAGAACACAGAGAGAGAGAGCGCAGAGAGAGAGAACACAGAGAGAGAACACACAGAGAGGGAGAACACAGAGAGAGAACGCAGACAGAGAACATAGACAGACAGAACACAGAGAGAGAGAACTCAGAGAGAGAACACACTAACAGAGAACACAGAAAGAGCGAAAACACAAGCGCACACACACAGAGAACACACAGAGCAAGAAGAAAACAGAGAGAGAGATCACACAGAGAGAGAGAGATCATACACAGAAAGAGAGAACATGCACACAAACAGAAAACACACACACAGAACACACACAGAGAACACACACACAGAACACAAACACAGATTACAGAAAACACAAACAGAGAACACACGCACATACACAACACACACAAGAGAACACACACACAGGGAACACACACAGAATACAGAGAAGAGCGCACACACACAGAGAACACACAGAGAGAGAGCGAAAACACAAGCGCACACACACAGAGAATACACAGAGGAAGAAGAAAACAGAGAGAGAGATCACACAGAGAGAGAGAGATCATACACAGAAAAAGGGAACATGCACACAAACAGAGAACACACACAAGAGAACACACGGACAGAAAACACAAAAACACACAATACAGAGATAGAGAGAGAATACAGACTGAGAGAGAACTGACACAGAGAGAGAGAGAACAGACACAGAGAGAGAGAACACAGAGAGAGAGAGAGAGAGAGAGAACAGTGAGAGAGATCACACAGAGAAAGAGAGAACTCATAGTGTGAGAGAGAACACACGCACACACACGGAGAACACACACACAGAGCACTCACACAGAGAAACACACACACACAGAGAACACAAACACACAGAATACAGACATAGAGAGAGAACATAGAGTGAGAGAGAACAGAGACAGAGAGAGAGAGAACACACACACACACACACAGAGAACACAGAGAGAGAGATCACACACAGAAAGAGAGAACATACACACACAGAGAACACACAAACACAGAACGCACACACACAGAATACCCAAACATACACAGAGAACACACACACACAGAGAACACATAGAGAGAGAGAACACAGAGAAAGATCACACAGAGAAAGAGAGAACACATAGAGGGAGAGAGAACACACAGAGAGAGTACACACAGAGAGAGAGAGAACACACACACAAGAACACACAGAGAGAACACACACACAGAACACAAACACACAGAGAACACACAGAGAGAGATCACACAGAGAAAGAGAGAACACATAGAGGTAGAGAGAAGACACGCACACACACAGGGAACACACACAGAACACAAACACTCAGAACACAAACACACAGATGGAGCTAACAGAGATAGATCACACAGAGAAAGAGAGAACACATAGAGTGAGAGAGAACACACGCACACACACGGAGAACACACACACAGAGCACACACACAGAGCAACACACACACACAGAAAACAGGCACACACAGAACACACAAACAGAGAACACACACACACAACACACACAAAAGAGAACACACACAGAGAGCACACACACACAGAATACAGAGCTAGAGAGAGAACACAGAGTGAGAGAGAACAGACACACATAGAGAGAACACAGAGAGAGAGAGAACACAGAGGGAGAGAACAGAGAGAGAGAGAACACAGAGAGCGAGAGATCGCAGAGAGAGCGAGAACAAACAGAGACAGACAACACAGAGAGAGAAAGAACACACACAGAGAGAGAACAGAGATGGAGAGAGAACGAGAACAGAGAGAGGGAGAACACAGAGAGAGGGAGGAACAGATAGAGGGAACACAGAGAACGCAGACAGAGAACATAGAGAAACAGAACACAGAGAGAGAGAACGCAGAGAGAGAGAACACAGAGAGAGAACACACACAGAGGGAAAACACAGAGAGACAACGCAGACAGAGAACATAGAGAGACAGAACACAGAGAGAGAGAACACACAGAGAGAGAACTCAGAGAGAGAACACACACACACAGTGAACACAGAGAGAGAGAGAGAAAACACAAGCGCACACACACAGAGAACACACAGAGCATGAAGAAAACAGAGAGAGATCACACAGAGAGAGAGAGATCATACACAGAAAAAGGGAACATGCACACAAGCAGAGAACACACACACAGAACACACACACAAGAGAACACACAGACAAAAAACAAAAAAACACAGAATACAGAGATAGAGTGAGAACACAGAGTGAGAGAGAACAGACACACATAGAGAGAACACAGAGAGAGAGAACAGTGAGAGAGATCACACAGAGAAAGAGAGAACTCATAGTGTGAGAGAGAACACACGCACACACACGGAGAACACACACACAGAGCACTCACACAGAGAAACACACACACACACAGAACGCACACAAACAGAATACAGACATAGAGAGAGAACACAGAGTGAGAGAGAACAGACACAGAGAGAGAGAGAACACACACACACACACAGAGAACACAGAGAGAGAGATCACACACAGAAAGAGAGAACATACACACACAGAGAACACACACACACAGAATGCACACACACAGAGTACCCAAACATACACAGAGAACACACATACACAGAGAACACAGAGAGAGAGAGAACACATAGAGGGAGAGAGAACACACAGAGAGAGTACAGAGAGAGAGAGAGAGAACACACACACAAGAACACACAGAGAGAACACACACACAGAACATAAACACACAGAGAACACACAGAGAGAGATCACAGAGAAAGAGAGAACACATGCACACACACAGGGAACACACACAGAAAACAAACACACAGAAGATACACACAGAACACAAACACACAGAGAACACAGAGAGAGAGAGAACCCAGAGCGTGATCACACAGAGAAAGAGAGAACACATAGAGGGAGAGAGAACACACGCACACACACAGTGAACACACACAGAGCACACAGACAGAGAAACACACACACAGAACACGCACACATAGAACACACAAACAGAGAACACACAGAAAGAACACACACCCACGAGAACACACACAGAAAAACACACACAGAATACAGAGATAGAGAGAGAACACAGAGTGAGAGAGAACAGACACACAGAGAGAGATAACGCACAGAGAGACAACACACACACACAGAACACACAGAGAGAACACACACAGAGAGAGAACACAGAGAGAGAATACAGAGAGACAGAGAACACAGAGAGCGAGAGATCGCAGAGAGAGCGAGAACACACAGAGAGAGAGAGGACAAACAGAGAGAGAGAACACAGAGAGAGAAAGAACACACAAAGAGAGAGAGAACAGAGATAGAGAGAAGACAGAGAGAGAGAACACAGACAGAGAACATAGAGAAACAGAACACAGAGAGAGAGAGCGCAGAGAGAGAGAACACCGAGAGAGAACACACACAGAGGGAGAACACAGAGAGAGAACGCAGACAGAGAACATAGACAGACAGAACACAGAGAGAGAGAACTCAGAGAGAGAACACACTAACAGAGAACACAGAGAGAGCGAAAGCACAAGCGCACACACACAGAGAACACACAGAGCAAGAAGAAAACAGAGAGAGAGATCACACAGAGAGAGAGAGATCATACACAGAAAGAGAGAACATGCACACAAACAGAAAACACACACACAGAGAACACACACACAGAACACAAACACTTTGTGTTCTGTATACAGATTACAGAAAACACAAACAGAGAACACACGCACATACACAACACACACAAGAGAACACACACACAGGGAACACACACAGAATACAGAGAAGAGCGCACACACACAGAGAACACACAGAGAGAGAGCGAAAACACAAGCGCACACACACAGAGAATACACAGAGCAAGAAGAAAACAGAGAGAGAGATCACACAGAGAGAGACAGAGATCATACACAGAAAAAGGGAACATGCACACAAACAGAGAACACACACAAGAGAACACACGGACAGAAAACACAAAAACACACAATACAGAGATAGAGAGAGAATACAGACTGAGAGAGAACTGACACAGAGAGAGAGAGAACAGACACAGAGAGAGAGAACACAGAGAGAGAGAGAGAGAGAACAGTGAGAGAGATCACACAGAGAAAGAGAGAACTCGTAGTGTGAGAGAGAACACACGCACACACACGGAGAACACACACACAGAGCACTCACACAGAGAAACACACACACACACAGAGAACACAGAGAGAGAGAGAACACAGAGAAAGATCACACAGAGAGAGAGAGAACACACACACAAGAACACACAGAGAGAACACACACACAGAACACAAACACACAGAGAACACACAGAGAGAGATCACACAGAGAAAGAGAGAACACATGGAGGTAGAGAGAAGACGCACACACACAGGGAACACACACAGAACACAAACACTCAGAACACAAACACACAGAGAGAGATAACAGAGATAGATCACACAGAGAAAGAGAGAACACATAGAGTGAGAGAGAACACACGCACACACACGGAGAACACACACACAGAGCACACACACGGAGCAACACACACACACAGAAAACAGGCACACACAGAACACACAAACAGAGAACACACACACAACACACACAAAAGAGAACACACACAGAGAGCACACACACACAGAATACAGAGATAGAGAGAGAACACAGAGTGAGAGAGAACAGACACACATAGAGAGAACACAGAGAGAGAGAGAACACAGAGGGAGAGAACAGAGAGAGAGAGAACACAGAGAGCGAGAGATCGCAGAGAGAGCGAGAACATACAGAGAGAGTGAGAATAAACAGAGACAGACAACACAGAGAGAGAAAGAACACACACAGAGAAGGAACAGAGATGGAGAGAGAACGAGAACAGAGAGAGGGAGAACACAGAGAGAGAGAGCAACAGATAGAGGGAACACAGAGAACGCAGACAGAGAACATAGAGAAACAGAACACAGAGAGAGAGAACGCAGAGAGAGAGAACACAGAGAGAGAACACACACAGAGGGAGAACACAGAGAGACAACGCAGACAGAGAACATAGAGAGACAGAACACAGAGAGAGAGAACACAGAGAGAGAGAACTCAGAGAGAGAACACACACACACAGAGAACACAGAGAGAGAGAGCGAAAACACAAGCACACACACACAGAGAACACACAGAGCATGAAGAAAACAGAGAGAGATCACACAGAGAGAGAGAGATCATACACAGAAAAAGGGAACATGCACACAAGCAGAGAACACACACACAGAACACACACACAGAGCACACACAGACAGAAACACACACACACACAGAGAACATACACAAAGAACACACACACAAGAGAACACACAGACAGAAAACACAAAAACACAGAATACAGAGATAGAGTGAGAACACAGAGTGAGAGAGAACAGACACACATAGAGAGAACACAGAGAGTGAGAACACAGAGAGAGAGAGAGAACAGTGAGAGAGATCACACAGAGAAAGAGAGAACTCATAGTGTGAGAGAGAACACACGCACACACACGGAGAACACACACAGAGCACTCACACAGAGAAACACACACACACACAGAGAACACACACACAGAATACAGACATAGAGAGAGAACACAGAGTGAGAGAGAACAGACACAATGAGAGAGAGAACACACACACACACACACAGAGAACACAGAGAGAGAGATCACACACAGAAAGAGAGAACATACACACACAGAGAACACACACATACAGAACGCACACACACAGAGTACCCAAACATACACAGAGAACACACATACACAGAGAACACAGAGAGAGAGAGAACACATAGAAGGAGAGAGAACACACAGAGAGAGTACACACAGAGAGAGAGAGAACACACACACAAGAACACACAAAGAGAACACACACACAGAACATAAACACACAGAGAACACACAGAGAGAGATCACAGAGAAAGAGAGAACACATGCACACACACAGGGAACACACACAGAACACAAACACACAGAACATACACACAGAACACAAACACACAGAGAACACAGAGAGAGAGAGAACCCAGAGCGTGATCACACAGAGAAAGAGAGAACACATAGAGGGAGAGAGAACACACGCACACACACAGTGAACACACACAGAGCACACAGACAGAGAAACACACACTCAGAGCACTCACACAGAGAAACACACACACACACACAGAGAACACAGAGAGAGAGAGAACACAGAGAAAGATCACACAGAGAGAGAGAGAACACACACAAGAACACACAGAGAGAACACACACACAGAACACAAACACACAGAGAACACACAGAGAGAGATCACACAGAGAAAGAGAGAACACATGGAGGTAGAGAGAAGACGCACACACACAGGGAACACACACAGAACACAAACACTCAGAACACAAACACACAGAGAGAGATAACAGAGATAGATCACACAGAGAAAGAGAGAACACATAGAGTGAGAGAGAACACACGCACACACACGGAGAACACACACACAGAGCACACACACGGAGCAACACACACACACAGAAAACAGGCACACACAGAACACACAAACAGAGAACACACACACAACACACACAAAAGAGAACACACACAGAGAGCACACACACACAGAATACAGAGATAGAGAGAGAACACAGAGTGAGAGAGAACAGACACACATAGAGAGAACACAGAGAGAGAGAGAACACAGAGGGAGTGAACAGAGAGAGAGAGAACACAGAGAGCGAGAGATCGCAGAGAGAGCGAGAACATACAGAGAGAGTGAGAATAAACAGAGACAGACAACACAGAGAGAGAAAGAAAACACACAGAGAGAGAACAGAGATGGAGGGAGAACGAGAACAGAGAGAGGGAGAACACAGAGAGAGAGAGCAACAGATAGAGGGAACACAGAGAACGCAGACAGAGAACATAGAGGAACAGAACACAGAGAGAGAGAACGCAGAGAGAGAGAACACAGAGAGAGAACACACACAGAGGGAGAACACAGAGAGACAACGCAGACAGAGAACATAGAGAGACAGAACACAGAGAGAGAGAACACAGAGAGAGAGAACTCAGAGAGAGTACACACACACACAGTGAACACAGAGAGAGAGAGCGAAAACACAAGCACACACACACAGAGAACACACAGAGCATGAAGAAAACAGAGAGAGATCACACAGAGAGAGAGAGATCATACACAGAAAAAGGGAACATGCACACAAGCAGAGAACACACACACAGAACACACACACAGAGCACACACAGACAGAAACACACACACACACAGAGAACATACACAAAGAACACACACACAAGAGAACACACAGACAGAAAACACAAAAACACAGAATACAGAGATAGAGTGAGAACACAGAGTGAGAAAGAACAGACACACATAGAGAGAACACAGAGAGTGAGAACACAGAGAGAGAGAGAGAACAGTGAGAGAGATCACACAGAGAAAGAGAGAACTCATAGTGTGAGAGAGAACACACGCACACACACGGAGAACACACACAGAGCACTCACACAGAGAAACACACACACACACAGAGAACACACACACAGAATACAGACATAGAGAGAGAACACAGAGTGAGAGAGAACAGACACAGAGAGAGAGAGAACACACACACACACACACACAGAGAACACAGAGAGAGAGATCACACACAGAAAGAGAGAACATACACACACAGAGAACACACACACTCAGAACGCACACACACAGAGTACCCAAACATACACAGAGAACACACAGACAGAGAACACAGAGAGAGAGAGAACACATAGAGGGAGAGAGAACACACAGAGAGAGTACACAGAGAGAGAGAGAGAACACACACACAAGAACACACAGAGAGAACACGCACACAGAACATAAACACACAGAGAACACACAGAGAGAGATCACAGAGAAAGAGAGAACACATGCTCACACACAGGGAACACACACAGAAAACAAACACACAGAACATACACACAGAACACAAACACACAGAGAACACAGAGAGAGAGAGAACCCAGAGCGTGATCACACAGAGAAAGAGAGAACACATAGAGGGAGAGAGAACACACGCACACACACAGTGAACACACACAGAGCACACAGACAGAGAAACACACACACAGAACACGCACACATAGAACACACAAACAGAGAACACACAGAAAGAACACACACCCACGAGAACACACACAGAAAAACACACACAGAATACAGAGATAGAGAGAGAACACAGAGTGAGAGAGAACAGACACACAGAGAGAGATAACGCACAGAGAGACAACACACACACACAGAACACACAGAGAGAACACACACAGAGAGAGAACACAGAGAGAGAATACAGAGAGGCAGAGAACACAGAGAGCGAGAGATCGCAGAGAGAGCGAGAACACACACAGAGAGAGAGAGGACAAACAGAGAGAGAGAACACAGAGAGAGAAAGAACACACAAAGAGAGAGAGAACAGAGATAGAGAGAAGACAGAGAGAGAGAACACAGACAGAGAACATAGAGAAACAGAACACAGAGAGAGAGAGCGCAGAGAGAGCAAGAACACACAGAGAGAGAGAGAGGACTAACAGAGAGAGAGAACACAGAGAGAGAAAGAACACACAAAGAGAGAGAGAACAGAGATAGAGAGAAGACAGAGAGAGAGAACACAGACAGAGAACATAGAGAAACAGAACACAGAGAGAGGGAGCAACAGATAGAGGGAACACAGAGAACGCAGACAGAGAACATAGAGAAACAGAACACAGAGAGAGAGAACGCAGAGAGAGAGAACACAGAGAGAGAACACACACAGAGGGAGAACACAGAGAGACAACGCAGACAGAGAACATAGAGAGGCAGAACACAGAGAGAGAGAACACACAGAGAGAGAACTCAGAGAGAGAACACACACACACAGAGAACACAGAGAGAGAGAGCGAAAACACAAGCACACACACACAGAGAACACACAGAGCATGAAGAAAACAGAGAGAGATCACACAGAGAGAGAGAGATCATACACAGAAAAAGGGAACATGCACACAAGCAGAGAACACACACACAGAACACACACACAAGAGAACACACAGACAAAAAACACAAAAACACAGAATACAGAGATAGAGTGAGAACACAGAGTGAGAGAGAACAGACACACATAGAGAGAACACAGAGAGTGAGAACACAGAGAGAGAGAGAGAACAGTGAGAGAGATCACACAGAGAAAGAGAGAACTCATAGTGTGAGAGAGAACACACGCACACACGTACGGAGAACACACACACAGAGCACTCACACAGAGAAACACACACACACAGAACGCACACACACAGAATACAGACATAGAGAGAGAACACAGAGTGAGAGAGAACAGACAGAGAGAGAGAGAGAACACACACACACACACACAGAGAACACAGAGAGAGAGATCACACACAGAAAGAGAGAAAATACACACACAGAGAACACACACATACAGAACGCACACACACAGAGTACCCAAACATACACAGAGAACACACATACACAGAGAACACAGAGAGAGAGAGAACACATAGAAGGAGAGAGAACACACAGAGAGAGTACACACAGAGAGAGAGAGAACACACACACAAGAACACACAAAGAGAACACACACACAGAACATAAACACACAGAGAACACACAGAGAGAGATCACAGAGAAAGAGAGAACACATGCACACACACAGGGAACACACACAGAACACAAACACACAGAACATACACACAGAACACAAACACACAGAGAACACAGAGAGAGAGAGAACCCAGAGCGTGATCACACAGAGAAAGAGAGAACACATAGAGGGAGAGAGAACACACGCACACACACAGTGAACACACACA
The DNA here is from genome assembly GCF_047496795.1 of Chiloscyllium punctatum. NCBI lineage: Eukaryota > Metazoa > Chordata > Chondrichthyes > Orectolobiformes > Hemiscylliidae > Chiloscyllium > Chiloscyllium punctatum. Next base: position 39,846,457 of record NC_092757.1, on the reverse strand, counting down.
GAGCACACAGACAGAGAAACACACACACAGAACACGCACACATAGAACACACAAACAGAGAACACACACCCACGAGAACACACACAGAAAAACACACACAGAATACAGAGATAGAGAGAGAACACAGAGTTAGAGAGAACAGACACACAGAGAGAGATAACGCACAGAGAGATAACACACACACACAGAACACACAGAGAGAACACACAGAGAGAGAGAACACAGAGAGCGAGAGATCGCAGAGAGAGCGAGAACACACAGAGTGAGAGTGGACAAACAGAGAGAGAGAACACAGAGAGAGAAAGAACACACAAAGAGAGAGAGAACAGAGATAGAGAGAAGACAGAGAGAGAGAACACAGACAGAGAACATAGAGAAACAGAACACAGAGAGAGAGAGCGCAGAGAGAGAGAACACAGAGAGAGAACACACACAGAGGGAGAACACAGAGAGAGAACGCAGACAGAGAACATAGACAGACAGAACACAGAGAGAGAGAACTCAGAGAGAGAACACACTAACAGAGAACACAGAAAGAGCGAAAACACAAGCGCACACACACAGAGAACACACAGAGCAAGAAGAAAACAGAGAGAGAGATCACACAGAGAGAGAGAGATCATACACAGAAAGAGAGAACATGCACACAAACAGAAAACACACACACAGAACACACACAGAGAACACACACACAGAACACAAACACAGATTACAGAAAACACAAACAGAGAACACACGCACATACACAACACACACAAGAGAACACACACACAGGGAACACACACAGAATACAGAGAAGAGCGCACACACACAGAGAACACACAGAGAGAGAGCGAAAACACAAGCGCACACACACAGAGAATACACAGAGGAAGAAGAAAACAGAGAGAGAGATCACACAGAGAGAGAGAGATCATACACAGAAAAAGGGAACATGCACACAAACAGAGAACACACACAAGAGAACACACGGACAGAAAACACAAAAACACACAATACAGAGATAGAGAGAGAATACAGACTGAGAGAGAACTGACACAGAGAGAGAGAGAACAGACACAGAGAGAGAGAACACAGAGAGAGAGAGAGAGAGAGAGAACAGTGAGAGAGATCACACAGAGAAAGAGAGAACTCATAGTGTGAGAGAGAACACACGCACACACACGGAGAACACACACACAGAGCACTCACACAGAGAAACACACACACACAGAGAACACAAACACACAGAATACAGACATAGAGAGAGAACATAGAGTGAGAGAGAACAGAGACAGAGAGAGAGAGAACACACACACACACACACAGAGAACACAGAGAGAGAGATCACACACAGAAAGAGAGAACATACACACACAGAGAACACACAAACACAGAACGCACACACACAGAATACCCAAACATACACAGAGAACACACACACACAGAGAACACATAGAGAGAGAGAACACAGAGAAAGATCACACAGAGAAAGAGAGAACACATAGAGGGAGAGAGAACACACAGAGAGAGTACACACAGAGAGAGAGAGAACACACACACAAGAACACACAGAGAGAACACACACACAGAACACAAACACACAGAGAACACACAGAGAGAGATCACACAGAGAAAGAGAGAACACATAGAGGTAGAGAGAAGACACGCACACACACAGGGAACACACACAGAACACAAACACTCAGAACACAAACACACAGATGGAGCTAACAGAGATAGATCACACAGAGAAAGAGAGAACACATAGAGTGAGAGAGAACACACGCACACACACGGAGAACACACACACAGAGCACACACACAGAGCAACACACACACACAGAAAACAGGCACACACAGAACACACAAACAGAGAACACACACACACAACACACACAAAAGAGAACACACACAGAGAGCACACACACACAGAATACAGAGCTAGAGAGAGAACACAGAGTGAGAGAGAACAGACACACATAGAGAGAACACAGAGAGAGAGAGAACACAGAGGGAGAGAACAGAGAGAGAGAGAACACAGAGAGCGAGAGATCGCAGAGAGAGCGAGAACAAACAGAGACAGACAACACAGAGAGAGAAAGAACACACACAGAGAGAGAACAGAGATGGAGAGAGAACGAGAACAGAGAGAGGGAGAACACAGAGAGAGGGAGGAACAGATAGAGGGAACACAGAGAACGCAGACAGAGAACATAGAGAAACAGAACACAGAGAGAGAGAACGCAGAGAGAGAGAACACAGAGAGAGAACACACACAGAGGGAAAACACAGAGAGACAACGCAGACAGAGAACATAGAGAGACAGAACACAGAGAGAGAGAACACACAGAGAGAGAACTCAGAGAGAGAACACACACACACAGTGAACACAGAGAGAGAGAGAGAAAACACAAGCGCACACACACAGAGAACACACAGAGCATGAAGAAAACAGAGAGAGATCACACAGAGAGAGAGAGATCATACACAGAAAAAGGGAACATGCACACAAGCAGAGAACACACACACAGAACACACACACAAGAGAACACACAGACAAAAAACAAAAAAACACAGAATACAGAGATAGAGTGAGAACACAGAGTGAGAGAGAACAGACACACATAGAGAGAACACAGAGAGAGAGAACAGTGAGAGAGATCACACAGAGAAAGAGAGAACTCATAGTGTGAGAGAGAACACACGCACACACACGGAGAACACACACACAGAGCACTCACACAGAGAAACACACACACACACAGAACGCACACAAACAGAATACAGACATAGAGAGAGAACACAGAGTGAGAGAGAACAGACACAGAGAGAGAGAGAACACACACACACACACAGAGAACACAGAGAGAGAGATCACACACAGAAAGAGAGAACATACACACACAGAGAACACACACACACAGAATGCACACACACAGAGTACCCAAACATACACAGAGAACACACATACACAGAGAACACAGAGAGAGAGAGAACACATAGAGGGAGAGAGAACACACAGAGAGAGTACAGAGAGAGAGAGAGAGAACACACACACAAGAACACACAGAGAGAACACACACACAGAACATAAACACACAGAGAACACACAGAGAGAGATCACAGAGAAAGAGAGAACACATGCACACACACAGGGAACACACACAGAAAACAAACACACAGAAGATACACACAGAACACAAACACACAGAGAACACAGAGAGAGAGAGAACCCAGAGCGTGATCACACAGAGAAAGAGAGAACACATAGAGGGAGAGAGAACACACGCACACACACAGTGAACACACACAGAGCACACAGACAGAGAAACACACACACAGAACACGCACACATAGAACACACAAACAGAGAACACACAGAAAGAACACACACCCACGAGAACACACACAGAAAAACACACACAGAATACAGAGATAGAGAGAGAACACAGAGTGAGAGAGAACAGACACACAGAGAGAGATAACGCACAGAGAGACAACACACACACACAGAACACACAGAGAGAACACACACAGAGAGAGAACACAGAGAGAGAATACAGAGAGACAGAGAACACAGAGAGCGAGAGATCGCAGAGAGAGCGAGAACACACAGAGAGAGAGAGGACAAACAGAGAGAGAGAACACAGAGAGAGAAAGAACACACAAAGAGAGAGAGAACAGAGATAGAGAGAAGACAGAGAGAGAGAACACAGACAGAGAACATAGAGAAACAGAACACAGAGAGAGAGAGCGCAGAGAGAGAGAACACAGAGAGAGAACACACACAGAGGGAGAACACAGAGAGAGAACGCAGACAGAGAACATAGACAGACAGAACACAGAGAGAGAGAACTCAGAGAGAGAACACACTAACAGAGAACACAGAGAGAGCGAAAGCACAAGCGCACACACACAGAGAACACACAGAGCAAGAAGAAAACAGAGAGAGAGATCACACAGAGAGAGAGAGATCATACACAGAAAGAGAGAACATGCACACAAACAGAAAACACACACACAGAGAACACACACACAGAACACAAACACTTTGTGTTCTGTATACAGATTACAGAAAACACAAACAGAGAACACACGCACATACACAACACACACAAGAGAACACACACACAGGGAACACACACAGAATACAGAGAAGAGCGCACACACACAGAGAACACACAGAGAGAGAGCGAAAACACAAGCGCACACACACAGAGAATACACAGAGCAAGAAGAAAACAGAGAGAGAGATCACACAGAGAGAGACAGAGATCATACACAGAAAAAGGGAACATGCACACAAACAGAGAACACACACAAGAGAACACACGGACAGAAAACACAAAAACACACAATACAGAGATAGAGAGAGAATACAGACTGAGAGAGAACTGACACAGAGAGAGAGAGAACAGACACAGAGAGAGAGAACACAGAGAGAGAGAGAGAGAGAACAGTGAGAGAGATCACACAGAGAAAGAGAGAACTCGTAGTGTGAGAGAGAACACACGCACACACACGGAGAACACACACACAGAGCACTCACACAGAGAAACACACACACACACAGAGAACACAGAGAGAGAGAGAACACAGAGAAAGATCACACAGAGAGAGAGAGAACACACACACAAGAACACACAGAGAGAACACACACACAGAACACAAACACACAGAGAACACACAGAGAGAGATCACACAGAGAAAGAGAGAACACATGGAGGTAGAGAGAAGACGCACACACACAGGGAACACACACAGAACACAAACACTCAGAACACAAACACACAGAGAGAGATAACAGAGATAGATCACACAGAGAAAGAGAGAACACATAGAGTGAGAGAGAACACACGCACACACACGGAGAACACACACACAGAGCACACACACGGAGCAACACACACACACAGAAAACAGGCACACACAGAACACACAAACAGAGAACACACACACAACACACACAAAAGAGAACACACACAGAGAGCACACACACACAGAATACAGAGATAGAGAGAGAACACAGAGTGAGAGAGAACAGACACACATAGAGAGAACACAGAGAGAGAGAGAACACAGAGGGAGAGAACAGAGAGAGAGAGAACACAGAGAGCGAGAGATCGCAGAGAGAGCGAGAACATACAGAGAGAGTGAGAATAAACAGAGACAGACAACACAGAGAGAGAAAGAACACACACAGAGAAGGAACAGAGATGGAGAGAGAACGAGAACAGAGAGAGGGAGAACACAGAGAGAGAGAGCAACAGATAGAGGGAACACAGAGAACGCAGACAGAGAACATAGAGAAACAGAACACAGAGAGAGAGAACGCAGAGAGAGAGAACACAGAGAGAGAACACACACAGAGGGAGAACACAGAGAGACAACGCAGACAGAGAACATAGAGAGACAGAACACAGAGAGAGAGAACACAGAGAGAGAGAACTCAGAGAGAGAACACACACACACAGAGAACACAGAGAGAGAGAGCGAAAACACAAGCACACACACACAGAGAACACACAGAGCATGAAGAAAACAGAGAGAGATCACACAGAGAGAGAGAGATCATACACAGAAAAAGGGAACATGCACACAAGCAGAGAACACACACACAGAACACACACACAGAGCACACACAGACAGAAACACACACACACACAGAGAACATACACAAAGAACACACACACAAGAGAACACACAGACAGAAAACACAAAACACAGAATACAGAGATAGAGTGAGAACACAGAGTGAGAGAGAACAGACACACATAGAGAGAACACAGAGAGTGAGAACACAGAGAGAGAGAGAGAACAGTGAGAGAGATCACACAGAGAAAGAGAGAACTCATAGTGTGAGAGAGAACACACGCACACACACGGAGAACACACACAGAGCACTCACACAGAGAAACACACACACACACAGAGAACACACACACAGAATACAGACATAGAGAGAGAACACAGAGTGAGAGAGAACAGACACAGAGAGAGAGAGAACACACACACACACACACAGAGAACACAGAGAGAGAGATCACACACAGAAAGAGAGAACATACACACACAGAGAACACACACACACAGAACGCACACACACAGAGTACCCAAACATACACAGAGAACACACACACAGAGAACACAGAGAGAGAGAGAACACATAGAGGGAGAGAGAACACACAGAGAGAGTACACAGAGAGAGAGAGAGAACACACACACAAGAACACACAGAGAGAACACGCACACAGAACATAAACACACAGAGAACACACAGAGAGAGATCACAGAGAAAGAGAGAACACATGCACACACACAGGGAACACACACAGAACACAAACACACAGAACATACACACAGAACACAAACACACAGAGAACACAGAGAGAGAGAGAACCCAGAGCGTGATCACACAGAGAAAGAGAGAACACATAGAGGGAGAGAGAACACACGCACACACACAGTGAACACACACAGAGCACACAGACAGAGAAACACACACACAGAACACGCACACATAGAACACACAAACAGAGAACACACAGAAAGAACACACACCCACGAGAACACACACAGAAAAACACACACAGAATACAGAGATAGAGAGAGAACACAGAGTGAGAGAGAACAGACACACAGAGAGAGATAACGCACAGAGAGACAACACACACACACAGAACACACAGAGAGAACACACACAGAGAGAGAACACAGAGAGAGAATACAGAGAGACAGAGAACACAGAGAGCGAGAGATCGCAGAGAGAGCGAGAACACACAGAGAGAGAGAGGACAAACAGAGAGAGAGAACACAGAGAGAGAAAGAACACACAAAGAGAGAGAGAACAGAGATAGAGAGAAGACAGAGAGAGAGAACACAGACAGAGAACATAGAGAAACAGAACACAGAGAGAGAGAGCGCAGAGAGAGCAAGAACACACAGAGAGAGAGAGGACTAACAGAGAGAGAGAACACAGAGAGAGAAAGAACACACAAAGAGTGAGAGAACAGAGATAGAGAGAAGACAGAGAGAGAGAACACAGACAGAGAACATAGAGAAACAGAACAAAGAGAGAGAGAGCAACAGATAGAGGGAACACAGAGAACGCAGACAGAGAACATAGAGAAACAGAACACAGAGAGAGAGAACGCAGAGAGAGAGAACACAGAGAGAGAACACACACAGAGGGAGAACACAGAGAGACAACGCAGACAGAGAACATAGAGAGGCAGAACACAGAGAGAGAGAACACACAGAGAGAGAACTCAGAGAGAGAACACACACACACAGAGAACACACAGAGTGAGAGCGAAAACACAAGCGCACACACACAGAGAACACACAGAGCATGAAGAAAACAGAGAGAGATCACACAGAGAGAGAGAGATCATACACAGAAAAAGGGAACATGCACACAATCAGAGAACACACACACAGAACACACACACAAGAGAACACACAGACAAAAAACACAAAAACACAGAATACAGAGATAGAGTGAGAACACAGAGTGAGAGAGAACAGACACACATAGAGAGAACACAGAGAGTGAGAACACAGAGAGAGAGAGAGAACAGTGAGAGAGATCACACAGAGAAAGAGAGAACTCATAGTGTGAGAGAGAACACACGCACACACACGGAGAACACACACACAGAGCACTCACACAGAGAAACACACACACACAGAACGCACACACACAGAATACAGACATAGAGAGAGAACACAGAGTGAGAGAGAACAGACACAGAGAGAGAGAGAACACACACACACACACACAGAGAACACAGAGAGAGAGATCACACACAGAAAGAGAGAACATACACACACAGAGAACACACACACACAGAACGCACACACACAGAGTACCCAAACATACACAGAGAACACACATACACAGAGAACACAGAGAGAGAGAACACATAGAGGGAGAGAGAACACACAGAGAGAGTACAGAGAGAGAGAGAGAGAACACACACACAAGAACACACAGAGAGAACACACACACAGAACATAAACACACAGAGAACACACAGAGAGAGATCACAGAGAAAGAGAGAACACATGCACACACACAGGGAACACACACAGAACACAAACACACAGAACATACACACAGAACACAAACACACAGAGAACACAGAGAGAGAGAGAACCCAGAGCGTGATCACACAGAGAAAGAGAGAACACATAGAGGGAGAGAGAACACACGCGCACACACAGTGAACACACACAGAGCACACAGACAGAGAAACACACACACAGAACACGCACACATAGAACACACAAACAGAGAACACACAGAAAGAACACACACCCACGAGAACACACACAGAGAACACACACAGAATACAGAGATAGAGAGAGAACACAGAGTGAGAGAGAACAGACACACAGAGAGAGATAACGCACAGAGAGACAACACACACACACAGAACACACAGAGAGAACACACACAGAGAGAGAACACAGAGAGAGAATACAGAGAGACAGAGAACACAGAGAGCGAGAGATCGCAGAGAGAGCGAGAACACACAGAGAGAGAGAGGACAAACAGAGAGAGAGAACACAGAGAGAGAAAGAACACACAAAGAGAGAGAGAACAGAGATAGAGAGAAGACAGAGAGAGAGAACACAGACAGAGAACATAGAGAAACTGAACACAGAGAGAGAGAGCGCAGAGAGAGAGAACACAGAGAGAGAACACACACAGAGGGAGAACACAGAGAGAGAACGCAGACAGAGAACATAGACAGACAGAACACAGAGAGAGAGAACTCAGAGAGAGAACACACTAACAGAGAACACAGAGAGAGCGAAAACACAAGCGCACACACACAGAGAACACACAGAGCAAGAAGAAAACAGAGAGAGAGATCACACAGAGAGAGAGAGATCATACACAGAAAGAGAGAACATGCACACAAACAGAAAACACACACACAGAACACACACAGAGAACACACACACAGAACACAAACACAGATTACAGAAAACACAAACAGAGAACACACGCACATAACACAACACACACAAGAGAACACACACACAGGGAACACACACAGAATACAGAGAAGAGCGCACACACACAGAGAACACACAGAGAGAGAGCGAAAACACAAGCGCACACACACAGAGAATACACAGAGCAAGAAGAAAACAGAGAGAGAGATCACACAGAGAGAGAGAGATCATACACAGAAAAAGGGAACATGCACACAAACAGAGAACACACACAAGAGAACACACGGACAGAAAACACAAAAACACACAATACAGAGATAGAGAGAGAATACAGACTGAGAGAGAACTGACACAGAGAGAGAGAGAACAGACACAGAGAGAGAGAGAACACAGAGAGAGAGAGAGAGAGAGAACAGTGAGAGAGATCACACAGAGAAAGAGAGAACTCATAGTGTGAGAGAGAACACACGCACACACACGGAGAACACACACACAGAGCACTCACACAGAGAAACACACACACACAGAGAACACACACACACAGAATACAGACATAGAGAGAGAACACAGAGTGAGAGAGAACAGATACAGAGAGAGAGAGAACACACACACACACACACAGAGAACACAGAGAGAGAGATCACACACAGAAAGAGAGAACATACACACACAGAGAACACACACACACAGAACGCACACACACAGAGTACCCAAACATACACAGAGAACACACACACACAGAGAACACAGAGAGAGAGAGAACACAGAGAAAGATCACACAGAGAAAGAGAGAACGCATAGAGGGAGAGAGAACACAGCGAGAGAGAACGCAGAGAGAGAGAACACACACAGAGGGAGAACACAGAGAGACAACGCAGACAGAGAACATAGAGAGACAGAACACAGAGAGAGAGAACACGGAGAGAGAGAACTCAGAGAGAGAACACACACACACAGAGAACACACAGAGAGAGAGCGAAAACACAAGCGCACACACACAGAGAACACACACAGCATGAAGAAAACAGACAGAGAGATCACACAGAGAGAGAGAGATCATACACAGAAAAAGGGAACATGCACACAAGCAGAGAACACACACCCAGAACACACACACAAGAGAACACACGGACAGAAAACACAAAAACACACAATACAGAGATAGAGAGAGAATACAGACTGAGAGAGAACTGACACAGAGAGAGAAAGAACAGACACAGAGAGAGAGAACACACAGAGAGAGAGAGAGAGAACAGAGAGAGAGATCACACACAGAAAGAGAGAACATACACACACAGAGAACACACACACACAGAACACACACACAGAGTACCCAAACATACACAGAGAACACACACACACAGAGAACACAGAGAAAGATCACACAGAGAAAGAGAGACCACATAGAGGGAGAGAGAACACACAGAGAGAGAACACAGAGAGAGAGAGAACACACACACAAGAACACACAGAGAGAACACACACACAGCACACAAACACACAGAGAACACACAGAGAGAGATCACACAGAGAAAGAGAGAACACATAGAGGTAGAGAGAAGACACGCACACACACAGGGAACACACACAGAACACAAACACTCAGAACACAAACACACAGAGAGAGATAACAGAGATAGATCACACAGAGAAAGAGAGAACACATAGAGTGAGAGAGAACACACGCACACACACGGAGAACACACACACAGAGCACACACACAGAGCAACAAACACACACAGAAAACAGGCACACACAGAACACACAAACAGAGAACACACACACACAACACACACAAAAGAGAACACACACAGAGAGCACACACACACAGAATACAGAGATAGAGAGAGAACACAGAGTGAGAGAGAACAGACACACATAGAGAGAACACAGAGAGAGAGAGAACACAGAGGGAGAGAACAGAGAGAGAGAGAACACAGAGAGCGAGAGATCGCAGAGAGAGCGAGAACATACAGAGAGAGTGAGAACAAACAGAGACAGACAACACAGAGAGAGAAAGAACACACACAGGGAGAGAACAGAGATGGAGAGAGAACGAGAACAGAGAGAGGGAGAACACAGAGAGAGAGAGCAACAGATAGAGGGAACACAGAGAACGCAGACAGAGAACATAGAGAAACAGAACACAGAGAGAGAGAACGCAGAGAGAGAGAACACAGAGAGAGAACACACACAGAGGGAGAACACAGAGACAACGCAGACAGAGAACATAGAGAGACAGAACACAGAGAGAGAGAACACACAGAGAGAGAACTCAGAGAGAGAACACACACACACAGAGAACACAGAGAGAGAGAGCGAAAACACAAGCGCACACACACAGAGAACACACAGAGCATGAAGAAAACAGAGAGAGATCACACAGAGAGAGAGAGATCATACACAGAAAAAGGGAACATGCACACAATCAGAGAACACACACACAGAACACACACACATGAGAACACACAGACAAAAAACACAAAAACACAGAATACAGAGATAGAGAGAGAACACAGAGTGAGAGAGAACAGACACACATAGAGAGAACACCGAGAGAGAGAACACAGAGAGAGAGAGAGAACAGAGAGAGAGATCACACAGGGAAAGAGAGAACACACAGTGTGAGAGAGAACACACGCACACACACGGAGAACACACACACAGAGCACACACAGAGAGAAACACACACACACAAGAGAACACACAGACAAAAAACACAAAAACACAGAATACAGAGATAGAGTGAGAACACAGAGTGAGAAAGAACAGACACACATAGAGAGAAACAGAGAGTGAGAACACACAGAGAGAGAGAGAACAGAGAGAGAGATCACACAGAGAAAGAGAGAACTCATAGTGTGAGAGAGAACACACGCACACACACGGAGAACACACACACAGAGCACTCACACAGAGAAACACACACACACACAGAGAACGCAGACACACAGAATACAGATATAGAGAGAGAACAGAGTGAGAGAGAACAGACACAGAGAGAGAGAGAACACACACACACACACAGAGAGAGAACACAGAGAGAGAGATCACACACAGAAAGAGAGAACATACACACACAGAGAACACACACACACAGAACGCACACACACAGAGTACCCAAACATACACAGAGAACACACACACACAGAGAACACAGAGAGAGAGAGAACACAGAGAAAGAGAGACCACATAGAGGGAGAGAGAACACACAGAGAGAGTACACAGAGAGAGAGAGAGAACACACACACAAGAACACACAGAGAGAACACACACACAGAGCACACACACAGAGCAACACACACACACAGAAAACAGGCACACACAGAACACACAAACAGAGAACACACACACACAACACACACAAAAGAGAACACACACAGAGAGCACACACACACAGAATACAGAGATAGAGAGAGAACACAGAGTGAGAGAGAACAGACACACATAGAGAGAACACAGAGAGAGAGAGAACACAGAGGGAGAGAACAGAGAGAGAGAGAACACAGAGAGCGAGAGATCGCAGAGAGAGCGGGAACAAACAGAGACAGACAACACAGAGAGAGAAAGAACACACACAGAGAGAGAACAGAGATGGAGAGAGAACGAGAACAGAGAGAGGGAGAACACAGAGAGAGGGAGGAACAGATAGAGGGAACACAGAGAACGCAGACAGAGAACATAGAGAAACAGAACACAGAGAGAGAGAACGCAGAGAGAGAGAACACAGAGAGAGAACACACACAGAGGGAAAACACAGAGAGACAACGCAGACAGAGAACATAGAGAGACAGAACACAGAGAGAGAGAACACACAGAGAGAGAACTCAGAGAGAGAACACACACACACAGTGAACACAGAGAGAGAGAGAGAAAACACAAGCGCACACACACAGAGAACACAAGGAGCATGAAGAAAACAGAGAGAGATCACACAGAGAGAGAGAGATCATACACAGAAAAAGGGAACATGCACACAAGCAGAGAACACACACACAGAACACACACACAAGAGAACACACAGACAAAAAACACAAAAACACAGAATACAGAGATAGAGTGAGAACACAGAGTGAGAGAGAACAGACACACATAGAGAGAACACAGAGAGTGAGAACACAGAGAGAGAGAACAGAGAGAGAGATCACACAGAGAAAGAGAGAACTCATAGTGTGAGAGAGAACACACGCACACACACGGAGAACACACACACAGAGCACTCACACAGAGAAACACACACACACACAGAACGCACACAAACAGAATACAGACATAGAGAGAGAACACAGAGTGAGAGAGAACAGACACAGAGAGAGAGAGAACACACACACACACACAGAGAACACAGAGAGAGAGATCACACACAGAAAGAGAGAACATACACACACAGAGAACACACACACACAGAACGCACACACACAGAGTACCCAAACATACACAGAGAACACACATACACAGAGAACACAGAGAGAGAGAGAACACATAGAGGGAGAGAGAACACACAGAGAGAGTACACAGAGAGAGAGAGAGAACACACACACAAGAACACACAGAGAGAACACACACACAGAACATAAACACACAGAGAACACACAGAGAGAGATCACAGAGAAAGAGAGAACACATGCACACACACAGGGAACACACACAGAAAACAAACACACAGAAGATACACACAGAACACAAACACACAGAGAACACAGAGAGAGAGAGAACCCAGAGCGTGATCACACAGAGAAAGAGAGAACACATAGAGGGAGGGAGAACACACGCACACACACAGTGAACACACACAGAGCACACAGACAGAGAAACACACACACAGAACACGCACACATAGAACACACAAACAGAGAACACACAGAAAGAACACACACCCACGAGAACACACACAGAAAAACACACACAGAATACAGAGATAGAGAGAGAACACAGAGTGAGAGAGAACAGACACACAGAGAGAGATAACGCACAGAGAGACAACACACACACACAGAACACACAGAGAGAACACACACAGAGAGAGAACACAGAGAGAGAATACAGAGAGACAGAGAACACAGAGAGCGAGAGATCGCAGAGAGAGCGAGAACACACAGAGAGAGAGAGGACAAACAGAGAGAGAGAACACAGAGAGAGAAAGAACACACAAAGAGAGAGAGAACAGAGATAGAGAGAAGACAGAGAGAGAGAACACAGACAGAGAACATAGAGAAACAGAACACAGAGAGAGAGAGCGCAGAGAGAGAGAACACAGAGAGAGAACACACACAGAGGGAGAACAAAGAGAGAGAACGCAGACAGAGAACATAGACAGACAGAACACAGAGAGAGAGAACTCAGAGAGAGAACACACTAACAGAGAACACACAGAGAGCGAAAACACAAGCGCACACACACAGAGAACACACAGAGCAAGAAGAAAACAGAGAGAGAGATCACACAGAGAGAGAGAGATCATACACAGAAAGAGAGAACATGCACACAAACAGAAAACACACACACAGAGAACACACACACAGAACACAAACACTTTGTGTTCTGTATACAGATTACAGAAAACACAAACAGAGAACACACGCACATACACAACACACACAAGAGAACACACACACAGGGAACACACACAGAATACAGAGAAGAGCGCACACACACAGAGAACACACAGAGAGAGAGCGAAAACACAAGCGCACACACACAGAGAATACACAGAGCAAGAAGAAAACAGAGAGAGAGATCACACAGAGAGAGACAGAGATCATACACAGAAAAAGGGAACATGCACACAAACAGAGAACACACACAAGAGAACACACGGACAGAAAACACAAAAACACACAATACAGAGATAGAGAGAGAATACAGACTGAGAGAGAACTGACACAGAGAGAGAGAGAACAGACACAGAGAGAGAGAACAGAGAGAGAGAGAGAGAGAGAACAGTGAGAGAGAACACACGCGCACACACGGAGAACACACACACAGAGCACTCACACAGAGAAACACACACACACACAGAGAACACAGAGAGAGAGAGAACACAGAGAAAGATCACACAGAGAGAGAGAGAACACACACACAAGAACACACAGAGAGAACACACACACAGAACACAAACACACAGAGAACACACAGAGAGAGATCACACAGAGAAAGAGAGAACACATGGAGGTAGAGAGAAGACGCACACACACAGGGAACACACACAGAACACAAACACTCAGAACACAAACACACAGAGAGAGATAACAGAGATGGATCACACAGAGAAAGAGAGAACACATAGAGTGAGAGAGAACACACGCACACACACGGAGAACACACACACAGAGCACACACACAGAGAAACACACACACACAGAACGCACACACACAGAATACAGACATAGAGAGAGAACACAGAGTGAGAGAGATCGCAGAGAGAGCGAGAACATACAGAGAGAGTGAGAATAAACAGAGACAGACAACACAGAGAGAGAAAGAACACACACAGAGAGAGAACAGAGATGGAGAGAGAACGAGAACAGAGAGAGGGAGAACACAGAGAGAGAGAGCAACAGATAGAGGGAACACAGAGAACGCAGACAGAGAACATAGAGAAACAGAACACAGAGAGAGAGAACGCAGAGAGAGAGAACACAGAGAGAGAACACACACAGAGGGAGAACACAGAGAGACAACGCAGACAGAGAACATAGAGAGACAGAACACAGAGAGAGAGAACACAGAGAGAGAGAACTCAGAGAGAGAACACACACACACAGAGAACACAGAGAGAGAGAGCGAAAACACAAGCACACACACACAGAGAACACACAGAGCATGAAGAAAACAGAGAGAGATCACACAGAGAGAGAGAGATCATACACAGAAAAAGGGAACATGCACACAAGCAGAGAACACACACACAGAACACACACACAGAGCACACACAGACAGAAACACACACACACACAGAGAACATACACAAAGAACACACACACAAGAGAACACACAGACAGAAAACACAAAAACACAGAATACAGAGATAGAGTGAGAACACAGAGTGAGAGAGAACAGACACACATAGAGAGAACACAGAGAGTGAGAACACAGAGAGAGAGAGAGAACAGTGAGAGAGATCACACAGAGAAAGAGAGAACTCATAGTGTGAGAGAGAACACACGCACACACACGGAGAACACACACAGAGCACTCACACAGAGAAACACACACACACACAGAGAACACACACACAGAATACAGACATAGAGAGAGAACACAGAGTGAGAGAGAACAGACACAATGAGAGAGAGAACACACACACACACACACAGAGAACACAGAGAGAGAGATCACACACAGAAAGAGAGAACATACACACACAGAGAACACACACACACAGAACGCACACACACAGAGTACCCAAACATACACAGAGAACACACACACAGAGAACACACAGAGAGAGAGAACACATAGAGGGAGAGAGAACACACAGAGAGAGTACACAGAGAGAGAGAGAGAACACACACACAAGAACACACAGAGAGAACACGCACACAGAACATAAACACACAGAGAACACACAGAGAGAGATCACAGAGAAAGAGAGAACACATGCACACACACAGGGAACACACACAGAACACAAACACACAGAACATACACACAGAACACAAACACACAGAGAACACAGAGAGAGAGAGAACCCAGAGCGTGATCACACAGAGAAAGAGAGAACACATAGAGGGAGAGAGAACACACGCACACACACAGTGAACACACACAGAGCACACAGACAGAGAAACACACACACAGAACACGCACACATAGAACACACAAACAGAGAACACACAGAAAGAACACACACCCACGAGAACACACACAGAAAAACACACACAGAATACAGAGATAGAGAGAGAACACAGAGTGAGAGAGAACAGACACACAGAGAGAGATAACGCACAGAGAGACAACACACACACACAGAACACACAGAGAGAACACACACAGAGAGAGAACACAGAGAGAGAATACAGAGAGACAGAGAACACAGAGAGCGAGAGATCGCAGAGAGAGCGAGAACACACAGAGAGAGAGAGGACAAACAGAGAGAGAGAACACAGAGAGAGAAAGAACACACAAAGAGAGAGAGAACAGAGATAGAGAGAAGACAGAGAGAGAGAACACAGACAGAGAACATAGAGAAACAGAACACAGAGAGAGAGAGCGCAGAGAGAGCAAGAACACAGAGAGAGAGAGAGGACTAACAGAGAGAGAGAACACAGAGAGAGAAAGAACACACAAAGAGAGAGAGAACAGAGATAGAGAGAAGACAGAGAGAGAGAACACAGACAGAGAACATAGAGAAACAGAACACAGAGAGAGAGAGCAACAGATAGAGGGAACACAGAGAACGCAGACAGAGAATATAGAGAAACAGAACAGAGAGAGAGAACGCAGAGAGAGAGAACACAGAGAGAGAACACACACAGAGGGAGAACACAGAGAGACAACGCAGACAGAGAACATAGAGAGGCAGAACACAGAGAGAGAGAACACACAGAGAGAGAACTCAGAGAGAGAACACACACACACAGAGAACACACAGAGTGAGAGCGAAAACACAAGCGCACACACACAGAGAACACACAGAGCATGAAGAAAACAGAGAGAGATCACACAGAGAGAGAGAGATCATACACAGAAAAAGGGAACATGCACACAAGCAGAGAACACACACACAGAACACACACACAAGAGAACACACAGACAAAAAACACAAAAACACAGAATACAGAGATAGAGTGAGAACACAGAGTGAGAGAGAACAGACACACATAGAGAGAACACAGAGAGTGAGAACACAGAGAGAGAGAGAGAACAGTGAGAGAGATCACACAGAGAAAGAGAGAACTCATAGTGTGAGAGAGAACACACGCACACACACGGAGAACACACACACAGAGCACTCACACAGAGAAACACACACACACAGAACGCACACACACAGAATACAGACATAGAGAGAGAACACAGAGTGAGAGAGAACAGACACAGAGAGAGAGAGAACACACACACACACACAGAGAACACAGAGAGAGAGATCGCACACAGAAAGAGAGAACATACACACACAGAGAACACACACACACAGAATGCACACACACAGAGTACCCAAACATACACAGAGAACACACATACACAGAGAACACAGAGAGAGAGAACACATAGAGGGAGAGAGAACACACAGAGAGAGTACACAGAGAGAGAGAGAGAACACACACACAAGAACAGACAGAGAGAACACACACACAGAACATAAACACACAGAGAACACACAGAGAGAGATCACAGAGAAAGAGAGAACACATGCACACACACAGGGAACACACACAGAACACAAACACACAGAACATACACACAGAACACAAACACACAGAGAACACAGAGAGAGAGAGAACCCAGAGCGTGATCACACAGAGAAACAGAGAACACATAGAGGGAGAGAGAACACACGCGCACACACAGTGAACACACACAGAGCACACAGACAGAGAAACACACACACAGAACACGCACACATAGAACACACAAACAGAGAACACACAGAAAGAACACACACCCACGAGAACACACACAGAGAACACACACAGAATACAGAGATAGAGAGAGAACACAGAGTGAGAGAGAACAGACACACAGAGAGAGATAACGCACAGAGAGACAACACACACACACAGAACACACAGAGAGAACACACACAGAGAGAGAACACAGAGAGAGAATACAGAGAGACAGAGAACACAGAGAGCGAGAGATCGCAGAGAGAGCGAGAACACACAGAGAGAGAGAGGACAAACAGAGAGAGAGAACACAGAGAGAGAAAGAACACACAAAGAGAGAGAGAACAGAGATAGAGAGAAGACAGAGAGAGAGAACACAGACAGAGAACATAGAGAAACAGAACACAGAGAGAGAGAGCGCAGAGAGAGAGAACACAGAGAGAGAACACACACAGAGGGAGAACACAGAGAGAGAACGCAGACAGAGAACATAGACAGACAGAACACAGAGAGAGAGAACTCAGAGAGAGAACACACTAACAGAGAACACAGAGAGAGCGAAAACACAAGCGCACACACACAGAGAACACACAGAGCAAGAAGAAAACAGAGAGAGAGATCACACAGAGAGAGAGAGATCATACACAGAAAGAGAGAACATGCACACAAACAGAAAACACACACACAGAACACACACAGAGAACACACACACAGAACACAAACACAGATTACAGAAAACACAAACAGAGAACACACGCACATAACACAACACACACAAGAGAACACACACACAGGGAACACACACAGAATACAGAGAAGAGCGCACACACACAGAGAACACACAGAGCAAGAAGAAAACAGAGAGAGAGATCACACAGACAGAGAACATAGAGAAACAGAACACAGAGAGAGAGAGCGCAGAGAGAGAGAACACAGAGAGAGAACACACACAGAGGGAGAACACAGAGAGAGAACGCAGACAGAGAACATAGACAGACAGAACACAGAGAGAGAGAACTCAGAGAGAGAACACACTAACAGAGAACACAGAGAGAGCGAAAACACAAGCGCACACACACAGAGAACACACAGAGCAAGAAGAAAACAGAGAGAGAGATCACACAGAGAGAGAGAGATCATACACAGAAAGAGAGAACATGCACACAAACAGAAAACACACACACAGAACACACACAGAGAACACACACACAGAACACAAACACAGATTACAGAAAACACAAACAGAGAACACACGCACATAACACAACACACACAAGAGAACACACACACAGGGAACACACACAGAATACAGAGAAGAGCGCACACACACAGAGAACACACAGAGAGAGAGCGAAAACACAAGCGCACACACACAGAGAATACACAGAGCAAGAAGAAAACAGAGAGAGAGATCACACAGAGAGAGACAGAGATCATACACAGAAAAAGGGAACATGCACACAAACAGAGAACACACACAAGAGAACACACGGACAGAAAACACAAAAACACACAATACAGAGATAGAGAGAGAATACAGACTGAGAGAGAACTGACACAGAGAGAGAGAGAACAGACACAGAGAGAGAGAGAACACAGAGAGAGAGAGAGAGAGAGAACAGTGAGAGAGATCACACAGAGAAAGAGAGAACTCATAGTGTGAGAGAGAACACACGCACACACACGGAGAACACACACACAGAGCACTCACACAGAGAAACACACACACACAGAGAACACACACACACAGAATACAGACATAGAGAGAGAACACAGAGTGAGAGAGAAGAGACACAGAGAGAGAGAGAACACACACACACACACACAGAGAACACAGAGAGAGAGGTCACACAAAGAAGGAGAGAACATACACACACAGAGAACACACACACACAGAACGCACACACACAGAGTACCCAAACATACACAGAGAACACACACACACAGAGAACACAGAGAGAGAGAGAACACAGAGAAAGATCACACAGAGAAAGAGAGAACACATAGAGGGAGAGAGAACACAGCGAGAGAGAACGCAGAGAGAGAGAACACACACAGAGGGAGAACACAGAGAGACAACGCAGACAGAGAACATAGAGAGACAGAACACAGAGAGAGAGAACACAGAGAGAGAGAACTCAGAGAGAGAACACACACACACAGAGAACACACAGAGAGAGAGCGAAAACACAAGCGCACACACACAGAGAACACACACAGCATGAAGAAAACAGACAGAGAGATCACACAGAGAGAGAGAGATCATACACAGAAAAAGGGAACATGCACACAAGCAGAGAACACACACCCAGAACACACACACAAGAGAACACACGGACAGAAAACACAAAAACACACAATACAGAGATAGAGAGAGAATACAGACTGAGAGAGAACTGACACAGAGAGAGAAAGAACAGACACAGAGAGAGAGAACACACAGAGAGAGAGAGAGAGAACAGAGAGAGAGATCACACACAGAAAGAGAGAACATACACACACAGAGAACACACACACACAGAACACACACACAGAGTACCCAAACATACACAGAGAACACACACACACAGAGAACACAGAGAGAGAGAGAACACAGAGAAAGATCACACAGAGAAAGAGAGAACACATAGAGGGAGAGAGAACACACAGAGAGAGAACACAGAGAGAGAGAGAACACACACACAAGAACACACAGAGAGAATACACACACAGAACACAAACACACAGAGAACACACAGAGAGAGATCACACAGAGAAAGAGAGAACACATAGAGGTAGAGAGAAGACACGCACACACACAGGGAACACACACAGAACACAAACACTCAGAACACAAACACACAGAGAGAGATAACAGAGATAGATCACACAGAGAAAGAGAGAACACATAGAGTGAGAGAGAACACACGCACACACACGGAGAACACACACACAGAGCACACACACAGAGCAACAAACACACACAGAAAACAGGCACACACAGAACACACAAACAGAGAACACACACACACAACACACACAAAAGAGAACACACACAGAGAGCACACACACACAGAATACAGAGATAGAGAGAGAACACAGAGTGAGAGAGAACAGACACACATAGAGAGAACACAGAGAGAGAGAGAACACAGAGGGAGAGAACAGAGAGAGAGAGAACACAGAGAGCGAGAGATCGCAGAGAGAGCGAGAACATACAGAGAGAGTGAGAATAAACAGAGACAGACAACACAGAGAGAGAAAGAACACACACAGGGAGAGAACAGAGATGGAGAGAGAACGAGAACAGAGAGAGGGAGAACACAGAGAGAGAGAGCAACATATAGAGGGAACACAGAGACCGCAGACAGAGAACATAGAGAAACAGAACACAGAGAGAGAGAACGCAGAGAGAGAGAACACAGAGAGAGAACACACACAGAGGGAGAACACAGAGACAACGCAGACAGAGAACATAGAGAGACAGAACACAGAGAGAGAGAACACACAGAGAGAGAACTCAGAGAGAGAACACACACACACAGAGAACACACAGAGAGAGAGCGAAAACACAAGCGCACACACACAGAGAACACACACAGCATGAAGAAAACAGACAGAGAGATCACACAGAGAGAGAGAGATCATACACAGAAAAAGGGAACATGCACACAAGCAGAGAACACACACCCAGAACACACACACAAGAGAACACACGGACAGAAAACACAAAAACACACAATACAGAGATAGAGAGAGAATACAGACTGAGAGAGAACTGACACAGAGAGAGAAAGAACAGACACAGAAAAAGGGAACATGCACACAAGCAGAGAACACACACCCAGAACACACACACAAGAGAACACACAGACAAAAAACACAAAAACACAGAATACAGAGATAGAGTGAGAACACAGAGTGAGAGAGAACAGACACACATAGAGAGAACACAGAGAGTGAGAACACAGAGAGAGAGAGAGAACAGTGAGAGAGATCACACAGAGAAAGAGAGAACTCATAGTGTGAGAGAGAACACACGCACACACACGGAGAACACACACACAGAGCACTCACACAGAGAAACACACACACACAGAACGCACACACACAGAATACAGACATAGAGAGAGAACACAGAGTGAGAGAGAACAGACACAGAGAGAGAGAGAACACACACACACACACAGAGAACACAGAGAGAGAGATCACACACAGAAAGAGAGAACATACACACACAGAGAACACACACACACAGAATGCACACACACAGAGTACCCAAACATACACAGAGAACACACATACACAGAGAACACAGAGAGAGAGAACACATAGAGGGAGAGAGAACACACAGAGAGAGTACACAGAGAGAGAGAGAGAACACACACACAAGAACAGACAGAGAGAACACACACACAGAACATAAACACACAGAGAACACACAGAGAGAGATCACAGAGAAAGAGAGAACACATGCACACACACAGGGAACACACACAGAACACAAACACACAGAACATACACACAGAACACAAACACACAGAGAACACAGAGAGAGAGAGAACCCAGAGCGTGATCACACAGAGAAACAGAGAACACATAGAGGGAGAGAGAACACACGCGCACACACAGTGAACACACACAGAGCACACAGACAGAGAAACACACACACAGAACACGCACACATAGAACACACAAACAGAGAACACACAGAAAGAACACACACCCACGAGAACACACACAGAGAACACACACAGAATACAGAGATAGAGAGAGAACACAGAGTGAGAGAGAACAGACACAGAGAGAGAGAGAACACACACACACACACAGAGAACACAGAGAGAGAGATCGCACACAGAAAGAGAGAACATACACACACAGAGAACACACACACACAGAATGCACACACACAGAGTACCCAAACATACACAGAGAACACACATACACAGAGAACACAGAGAGAGAGAACACATAGAGGGAGAGAGAACACACAGAGAGAGTACACAGAGAGAGAGAGAGAACACACACACAAGAACAGACAGAGAGAACACACACACAGAACATAAACACACAGAGAACACACAGAGAGAGATCACAGAGAAAGAGAGAACACATGCACACACACAGGGAACACACACAGAACACAAACACACAGAACATACACACAGAACACAAACACACAGAGAACACAGAGAGAGAGAGAACCCAGAGCGTGATCACACAGAGAAACAGAGAACACATAGAGGGAGAGAGAACACACGCGCACACACAGTGAACACACACAGAGCACACAGACAGAGAAACACACACACAGAACACGCACACATAGAACACACAAACAGAGAACACACAGAAAGAACACACACCCACGAGAACACACACAGAGAACACACACAGAATACAGAGATAGAGAGAGAACACAGAGTGAGAGAGAACAGACACACAGAGAGAGATAACGCACAGAGAGACAACACACACACACAGAACACACAGAGAGAACACACACAGAGAGAGAACACAGAGAGAGAATACAGAGAGACAGAGAACACAGAGAGCGAGAGATCGCAGAGAGAGCGAGAACACACAGAGAGAGAGAGGACAAACAGAGAGAGAGAACACAGAGAGAGAAAGAACACACAAAGAGAGAGAGAACAGAGATAGAGAGAAGACAGAGAGAGAGAACACAGACAGAGAACATAGAGAAACAGAACACAGAGAGAGAGAGCGCAGAGAGAGAGAACACAGAGAGAGAACACACACAGAGGGAGAACACAGAGAGAGAACGCAGACAGAGAACATAGACAGACAGAACACAGAGAGAGAGAACTCAGAGAGAGAACACACTAACAGAGAACACAGAGAGAGCGAAAACACAAGCGCACACACACAGAGAACACACAGAGCAAGAAGAAAACAGAGAGAGAGATCACACAGAGAGAGAGAGATCATACACAGAAAGAGAGAACATGCACACAAACAGAAAACACACACACAGAACACACACAGAGAACACACACACAGAACACAAACACAGATTACAGAAAACACAAACAGAGAACACACGCACATAACACAACACACACAAGAGAACACACACACAGGGAACACACACAGAATACAGAGAAGAGCGCACACACACAGAGAACACACAGAGCAAGAAGAAAACAGAGAGAGAGATCACACAGACAGAGAACATAGAGAAACAGAACACAGAGAGAGAGAGCGCAGAGAGAGAGAACACAGAGAGAGAACACACACAGAGGGAGAACACAGAGAGAGAACGCAGACAGAGAACATAGACAGACAGAACACAGAGAGAGAGAACTCAGAGAGAGAACACACTAACAGAGAACACAGAGAGAGCGAAAACACAAGCGCACACACACAGAGAACACACAGAGCAAGAAGAAAACAGAGAGAGAGATCACACAGAGAGAGAGAGATCATACACAGAAAGAGAGAACATGCACACAAACAGAAAACACACACACAGAACACACACAGAGAACACACACACAGAACACAAACACAGATTACAGAAAACACAAACAGAGAACACACGCACATAACACAACACACACAAGAGAACACACACACAGGGAACACACACAGAATACAGAGAAGAGCGCACACACACAGAGAACACACAGAGAGAGAGCGAAAACACAAGCGCACACACACAGAGAATACACAGAGCAAGAAGAAAACAGAGAGAGAGATCACACAGAGAGAGACAGAGATCATACACAGAAAAAGGGAACATGCACACAAACAGAGAACACACACAAGAGAACACACGGACAGAAAACACAAAAACACACAATACAGAGATAGAGAGAGAATACAGACTGAGAGAGAACTGACACAGAGAGAGAGAGAACAGACACAGAGAGAGAGAGAACACAGAGAGAGAGAGAGAGAGAGAACAGTGAGAGAGATCACACAGAGAAAGAGAGAACTCATAGTGTGAGAGAGAACACACGCACACACACGGAGAACACACACACAGAGCACTCACACAGAGAAACACACACACACAGAGAACACACACACACAGAATACAGACATAGAGAGAGAACACAGAGTGAGAGAGAAGAGACACAGAGAGAGAGAGAACACACACACACACACACAGAGAACACAGAGAGAGAGGTCACACAAAGAAGGAGAGAACATACACACACAGAGAACACACACACACAGAACGCACACACACAGAGTACCCAAACATACACAGAGAACACACACACACAGAGAACACAGAGAGAGAGAGAACACAGAGAAAGATCACACAGAGAAAGAGAGAACACATAGAGGGAGAGAGAACACAGCGAGAGAGAACGCAGAGAGAGAGAACACACACAGAGGGAGAACACAGAGAGACAACGCAGACAGAGAACATAGAGAGACAGAACACAGAGAGAGAGAACACAGAGAGAGAGAACTCAGAGAGAGAACACACACACACAGAGAACACACAGAGAGAGAGCGAAAACACAAGCGCACACACACAGAGAACACACACAGCATGAAGAAAACAGACAGAGAGATCACACAGAGAGAGAGAGATCATACACAGAAAAAGGGAACATGCACACAAGCAGAGAACACACACCCAGAACACACACACAAGAGAACACACGGACAGAAAACACAAAAACACACAATACAGAGATAGAGAGAGAATACAGACTGAGAGAGAACTGACACAGAGAGAGAAAGAACAGACACAGAGAGAGAGAACACACAGAGAGAGAGAGAGAGAACAGAGAGAGAGATCACACACAGAAAGAGAGAACATACACACACAGAGAACACACACACACAGAACACACACACAGAGTACCCAAACATACACAGAGAACACACACACACAGAGAACACAGAGAGAGAGAGAACACAGAGAAAGATCACACAGAGAAAGAGAGAACACATAGAGGGAGAGAGAACACACAGAGAGAGAACACAGAGAGAGAGAGAACACACACACAAGAACACACAGAGAGAATACACACACAGAACACAAACACACAGAGAACACACAGAGAGAGATCACACAGAGAAAGAGAGAACACATAGAGGTAGAGAGAAGACACGCACACACACAGGGAACACACACAGAACACAAACACTCAGAACACAAACACACAGAGAGAGATAACAGAGATAGATCACACAGAGAAAGAGAGAACACATAGAGTGAGAGAGAACACACGCACACACACGGAGAACACACACACAGAGCACACACACAGAGCAACAAACACACACAGAAAACAGGCACACACAGAACACACAAACAGAGAACACACACACACAACACACACAAAAGAGAACACACACAGAGAGCACACACACACAGAATACAGAGATAGAGAGAGAACACAGAGTGAGAGAGAACAGACACACATAGAGAGAACACAGAGAGAGAGAGAACACAGAGGGAGAGAACAGAGAGAGAGAGAACACAGAGAGCGAGAGATCGCAGAGAGAGCGAGAACATACAGAGAGAGTGAGAATAAACAGAGACAGACAACACAGAGAGAGAAAGAACACACACAGGGAGAGAACAGAGATGGAGAGAGAACGAGAACAGAGAGAGGGAGAACACAGAGAGAGAGAGCAACATATAGAGGGAACACAGAGACCGCAGACAGAGAACATAGAGAAACAGAACACAGAGAGAGAGAACGCAGAGAGAGAGAACACAGAGAGAGAACACACACAGAGGGAGAACACAGAGACAACGCAGACAGAGAACATAGAGAGACAGAACACAGAGAGAGAGAACACACAGAGAGAGAACTCAGAGAGAGAACACACACACACAGAGAACACACAGAGAGAGAGCGAAAACACAAGCGCACACACACAGAGAACACACACAGCATGAAGAAAACAGACAGAGAGATCACACAGAGAGAGAGAGATCATACACAGAAAAAGGGAACATGCACACAAGCAGAGAACACACACCCAGAACACACACACAAGAGAACACACGGACAGAAAACACAAAAACACACAATACAGAGATAGAGAGAGAATACAGACTGAGAGAGAACTGACACAGAGAGAGAAAGAACAGACACAGAAAAAGGGAACATGCACACAAGCAGAGAACACACACCCAGAACACACACACAAGAGAACACACAGACAAAAAACACAAAAACACAGAATACAGAGATAGAGTGAGAACACAGAGTGAGAGAGAACAGACACACATAGAGAGAACACAGAGAGTGAGAACACAGAGAGAGAGAGAGAACAGTGAGAGAGATCACACAGAGAAAGAGAGAACTCATAGTGTGAGAGAGAACACACGCACACACACGGAGAACACACACACAGAGCACTCACACAGAGAAACACACACACACAGAACGCACACACACAGAATACAGACATAGAGAGAGAACACAGAGTGAGAGAGAACAGACACAGAGAGAGAGAGAACACACACACACACACAGAGAACACAGAGAGAGAGATCACACACAGAAAGAGAGAACATACACACACAGAGAACACACACACACAGAATGCACACACACAGAGTACCCAAACATACACAGAGAACACACATACACAGAGAACACAGAGAGAGAGAACACATAGAGGGAGAGAGAACACACAGAGAGAGTACACAGAGAGAGAGAGAGAACACACACACAAGAACAGACAGAGAGAACACACACACAGAACATAAACACACAGAGAACACACAGAGAGAGATCACAGAGAAAGAGAGAACACATGCACACACACAGGGAACACACACAGAACACAAACACACAGAACATACACACAGAACACAAACACACAGAGAACACAGAGAGAGAGAGAACCCAGAGCGTGATCACACAGAGAAACAGAGAACACATAGAGGGAGAGAGAACACACGCGCACACACAGTGAACACACACAGAGCACACAGACAGAGAAACACACACACAGAACACGCACACATAGAACACACAAACAGAGAACACACAGAAAGAACACACACCCACGAGAACACACACAGAGAACACACACAGAATACAGAGATAGAGAGAGAACACAGAGTGAGAGAGAACAGACACACAGAGAGAGATAACGCACAGAGAGACAACACACACACACAGAACACACAGAGAGAACACACACAGAGAGAGAACACAGAGAGAGAATACAGAGAGACAGAGAACACAGAGAGCGAGAGATTGCAGAGAGAGCGAGAACACACAGAGAGAGAGAGGACAAACAGAGAGAGAGAACACAGAGAGAGAAAGAACACACAAAGAGAGAGAGAACAGAGATAGAGAGAAGACAGAGAGAGAGAACACAGACAGAGAACATAGAGAAACAGAACACAGAGAGAGAGAGCGCAGAGAGAGAGAACACAGAGAGAGAACACACACAGAGGGAGAACACAGAGAGAGAACGCAGACAGAGAACATAGACAGACAGAACACAGAGAGAGAGAACTCAGAGAGAGAACACACTAACAGAGAACACAGAGAGAGCGAAAACACAAGCGCACACACACAGAGAACACACAGAGCAAGAAGAAAACAGAGAGAGAGATCACACAGAGAGAGAGAGATCATACACAGAAAGAGAGAACATGCACACAAACAGAAAACACACACACAGAACACACACAGAGAACACACACACAGAACACAAACACAGATTACAGAAAACACAAACAGAGAACACACGCACATAACACAACACACACAAGAGAACACACACAGGGAACACACACAGAATACAGAGAAGAGCGCACACACACAGAGAACACACAGAGCAAGAAGAAAACAGAGAGAGAGATCACACAGACAGAGAACATAGAGAAACAGAACACAGAGAGAGAGAGCGCAGAGAGAGAGAACACAGAGAGAGAACACACACAGAGGGAGAACACAGAGAGAGAACGCAGACAGAGAACATAGACAGACAGAACACAGAGAGAGAGAACTCAGAGAGAGAACACACTAACAGAGAACACAGAGAGAGCGAAAACACAAGCGCACACACACAGAGAACACACAGAGCAAGAAGAAAACAGAGAGAGAGATCACACAGAGAGAGAGAGATCATACACAGAAAGAGAGAACATGCACACAAACAGAAAACACACACACAGAACACACACAGAGAACACACACACAGAACACAAACACAGATTACAGAAAACACAAACAGAGAACACACGCACATAACACAACACACACAAGAGAACACACACACAGGGAACACACACAGAATACAGAGAAGAGCGCACACACACAGAGAACACACAGAGAGAGAGCGAAAACACAAGCGCACACACACAGAGAATACACAGAGCAAGAAGAAAACAGAGAGAGAGATCACACAGAGAGAGACAGAGATCATACACAGAAAAAGGGAACATGCACACAAACAGAGAACACACACAAGAGAACACACGGACAGAAAACACAAAAACACACAATACAGAGATAGAGAGAGAATACAGACTGAGAGAGAACTGACACAGAGAGAGAGAGAACAGACACAGAGAGAGAGAGAACACAGAGAGAGAGAGAGAGAGAGAACAGTGAGAGAGATCACACAGAGAAAGAGAGAACTCATAGTGTGAGAGAGAACACACGCACACACACGGAGAACACACACACAGAGCACTCACACAGAGAAACACACACACACAGAGAACACACACACACAGAATACAGACATAGAGAGAGAACACAGAGTGAGAGAGAAGAGACACAGAGAGAGAGAGAACACACACACACACACACAGAGAACACAGAGAGAGAGGTCACACAAAGAAGGAGAGAACATACACACACAGAGAACACACACACACAGAACGCACACACACAGAGTACCCAAACATACACAGAGAACACACACACACAGAGAACACAGAGAGAGAGAGAGAACACAGAGAAAGATCACACAGAGAAAGAGAGAACACATAGAGGGAGAGAGAACACAGCGAGAGAGAACGCAGAGAGAGAGAACACACACAGAGGGAGAACACAGAGAGACAACGCAGACAGAGAACATAGAGAGACAGAACACAGAGAGAGAGAACACAGAGAGAGAGAACTCAGAGAGAGAACACACACACACAGAAAACACACAGAGAGAGAGCGAAAACACAAGCGCACACACACAGAGAACACACACAGCATGAAGAAAACAGACAGAGAGATCACACAGAGAGAGAGAGATCATACACAGAAAAAGGGAACATGCACACAAGCAGAGAACACACACCCAGAACACACACACAAGAGAACACACGGACAGAAAACACAAAAACACACAATACAGAGATAGAGAGAGAATACAGACTGAGAGAGAACTGACACAGAGAGAGAAAGAACAGACAGAGAGAGAGAGAACACACAGAGAGAGAGAGAGAGAACAGAGAGAGAGATCACACACAGAAAGAGAGAACATACACACACAGAGAACACACACACACAGAACACACACACAGAGTACCCAAACATACACAGAGAACACACACACACAGAGAACACAGAGAGAGAGAGAACACAGAGAAAGATCACACAGAGAAAGAGAGAACACATAGAGGGAGAGAGAACACACAGAGAGAGAACACAGAGAGAGAGAGAACACACACACAAGAACACACAGAGAGAATACACACACAGAACACAAACACACAGAGAACACACAGAGAGAGATCACACAGAGAAAGAGAGAACACATAGAGGTAGAGAGAAGACACGCACACACACAGGGAACACACACAGAACACAAACACTCAGAACACAAACACACAGAGAGAGATAACAGAGATAGATCACACAGAGAAAGAGAGAACACATAGAGTGAGAGAGAACACACGCACACACACGGAGAACACACACACAGAGCACACACACAGAGCAACAAACACACACAGAAAACAGGCACACACAGAACACACAAACAGAGAACACACACACAACACACACAAAAGAGAACACACACAGAGAGCACACACACACAGAATACAGAGATAGAGAGAGAACACAGAGTGAGAGAGAACAGACACACATAGAGAGAACACAGAGAGAGAGAGAACACAGAGGGAGAGAACAGAGAGAGAGAGAACACAGAGAGCGAGAGATCGCAGAGAGAGCGAGAACATACAGAGAGAGTGAGAACAAACAGAGACAGACAACACAGAGAGAGAAAGAACACACACAGGGAGAGAACAGAGATGGAGAGAGAACGAGAACAGAGAGAGGGAGAACACAGAGAGAGAGAGCAACATATAGAGGGAACACAGAGACCGCAGACAGAGAACATAGAGAAACAGAACACAGAGAGAGAGAACGCCGAGAGAGAGAACACAGAGAGAGAACACACACAGAGGGAGAACACAGAGACAACGCAGACAGAGAACATAGAGAGACAGAACACAGAGAGAGAGAACACACAGAGAGAGAACTCAGAGAGAGAACACACACACACAGAGAACACAGAGAGAGAGAGCGAAAACACAAGCGCACACACACAGAGAACACACAGAGCATGAAGAAAACAGAGAGAGATCACACAGAGAGAGAGAGATCATACACAGAAAAAGGGAACATGCACACAAGCAGAGAACACACACACAGAACACACACACATGAGAACACACAGACAAAAAACACAAAAACACAGAATACAGAGATAGAGAGAGAACACAGAGTGAGAGAGAACAGACACACATAGAGAGAACACCGAGAGAGAGAACACAGAGAGAGAGAGAGAACAGAGAGAGAGATCACACAGGGAAAGAGAGAACACACAGTGTGAGAGAGAACACACGCACACACACGGAGAACACACACACAGAGCACACACAGAGAGAAACACACACACACAAGAGAACACACAGACAAAAAACACAAAAACACAGAATACAGAGATAGAGTGAGAACACAGAGTGAGAAAGAACAGACACACATAGAGAGAAACAGAGAGTGAGAACACACAGAGAGAGAGAGAACAGAGAGAGAGATCACACAGAGAAAGAGAGAACTCATAGTGTGAGAGAGAACACACGCACACACACGGAGAACACACACACAGAGCACTCACACAGAGAAACACACACACACACAGAGAACGCAGACACACAGAATACAGATATAGAGAGAGAACAGAGTGAGAGAGAACAGACACAGAGAGAGAGAGATAGAACACACACACACACACAGAGAGAACACAGACAGAGAGATCACACACAGAAAGAGAGAACATACACACACAGAGAACACACACACACAGAACGCACACACACAGAGTACCCAAACATACACAGAGAACACACACACACAGAGAACACAGAGAGAGAGAGAACACATAGAGGGAGAGAGAACACACAGAGAGAGTACACAGAGAGAGAGAGAGAACACACACACAAGAACACACAGAGAGAACACACACACAGAACATAAACACACAGAGAACACACAGAGAGAGATCACAGAGAAAGAGAGAACACATGCACACACACAGGGAACACACACAGAACACAAACACACAGAACATACACACAGAACACAAACACACAGAGAACACAGAGAGAGAGAGAACCCAGAGCGTGATCACACAGAGAAAGAGAGAACACATAGAGGGAGAGAGAACACACGCACACACACAGTGAACACACACAGAGCACACAGACAGAGAAACACACACACAGAACACGCACACATAGAACACAGAGAACTTTGTGTTCTGTATACAGATTACAGAAAACACAAACAGAGAACACACGCACATACACAACACACACAAGAGAACACACACACAGGGAACACACACAGAATACAGAGAAGAGCGCACACACACAGAGAACACACAGAGAGAGAGCGAAAACACAAGCGCACACACACAGAGAACACACAGAGCAAGAAGAAAACAGAGAGAGAGATCACACAGAGAGAGAGAGATCATACACAGAAAGAGAGAACATGCACACAAACAGAGAACACACACACAGAACACACACAGAGAACACACACACAGAACACAAACACTTTGTGTTCTGTATACAGATTACAGAAAACACAAACAGAGAACACACGCACATACACAACACACACAAGAGAACACACACACAGGGAACACACACAGAATACAGAGAAGAGCGCACACACACAGAGAACAAACAGAGAGAGAGCGAAAACACAAGCGCACACACACAGAGAACACACAGAGCAAGAAGAAAACAGAGAGAGAGATCACACAGAGAGAGAGAGATCATACACAGAAAAAGGGAACATGCACACAAACAGAGAACACACACAAAGAACACACACACAAGAGAACACACGGACAGAAAACACAAAAACACACAATACAGAGATAGAGAGAGAATACAGACTGAGAGAGAACTGACACAGAGAGAGAAAGAACAGACACAGAGAGAGAGAACACACAGAGAGAGAGAGAGAGATCACACACAGAAAGAGAGAACATACACACACAGAGAACACACACACACAGAACGCACACACACAGAGTACCCAAACATACACAGAGAACACACACACACAGAGAACACAGAGAGAGAGAGAACACAGAGAAAGAGAGAACACATAGAGGGAGAGAGAACACACAGAGAGAGTACACAGAGAGAGAGAACACACACACAAGAACACACAGAGAGAACACACACACAGAACACAAACACACAGAGAACACACAGAGAGAGATCACACAGAGAAAGAGAGAACACATAGAGGTAGAGAGAAGACACGCACACACACAGGGAACACACACAGAACACAAACACTCAGAACACAAACACACAGAGAGAGATAACAGAGATAGATCACACAGAGAAAGAGAGAACACATAGAGTGAGAGAGAACACACGCACACACACGGAGAACACACACACAGAGCACACACACAGAGCAACAAACACACACAGAAAACAGGCACACACAGAACACACAAACAGAGAACACACACACACAACACACACAAAAGAGAACACACACAGTGAGCACACACACACAGAATACAGAGATAGAGAGAGAACACACACACAAGAACACACAGAGAGAACACACACACAGAACATAAACACACAGAGAACACACAGAGAGAGATCACAGAGAAAGAGAGAACACATGCACACACACAGAACACAAACACACAGAACATACACACAGAACACAAACACACAGAGAACACAGAGAGAGAGAGAACCCAGAGCGTGATCACACAGAGAAAGAGAGAACACATAGAGGGAGAGAGAACACACGCACACACACAGAGAACACACACAGAGCACACAGACAGAGAAACACACACACAGAACACGCACACATAGAACACACAAACAGAGAACACACAGAAAGAACACCCACCCACGAGAACACACACAGAGAACACACACAGAATACAGAGAAAGAGAGAGAACACAGAGTGAGAGAGAACAGACACAGAGAGAGAGATAACGCACAGAGAGACAACACACACACACAGAACACACAGAGAGAAGACACACAGAGAGAGAAGACAGAGAGAGAATACAGAGAGACAGAGAACACAGAGAGCGAGAGATCGCAGAGAGAGCGAGAACACACAGAGAGAGGGAGGACAAACAGAGAGAGAGAACACAGAGAGAGAAAGAACACACAAAGAGAGAGAGAACAGAGATAGAGAGAAGACAGAGAGAGAGAACACAGACAGAGAACATAGAGAAACAGAACACAGAGAGAGAGAGCGCAGAGAGAGAGAACACAGAGAGAGAACACACACAGAGGGAGAACACAGAGAGAGAACGCAGACAGAGAACATAGACAGACAGAACACAGAGAGAGAGAACTCAGAGAGAGAACACACTAACAGAGAACACAGAGATAGAGAGCGAAAACACAAGCGCACACACACAGAGAACACACAGAGCAAGAAGAAAACAGAGAGAGAGATCACACAGAGAGAGAGAGATATCATACACAGAAAGAGAGAACATGCACACAAACAGAGAACACACACACAGAACACACACAGAGAACACACACACAGAACACAAACACTTTGTGTTCTGTATACAGATTACAGAAAACACAAACAGAGAACACACGCACATACACAACACACACAAGAGAACACACACACAGGGAACACACACAGAATACAGAGAAGAGCGCACACACACAGAGAACACACAGAGAGAGAGCGAAAACACAAGCGCACACACACAGAGAACACACAGAGCAAGAAGAAAACAGAGAGAGAGATCACACAGAGAGAGAGAGATCATACACAGAAAAAGGGAACATGCACACAAACAGAGAACACACACAAAGAACACACACACAAGAGAACACACGGACAGAAAACACAAAAACACACAATACAGAGATAGAGAGAGAATACAGACTGAGAGAGAACTGACACAGAGAGAGAAAGAACAGACACAGAGAGAGAGAACACAGAGAGAGAGAGAGAGAGAACAGAGAGAGAGATCACACACAGAAAGAGAGAACATACACACACAGAGAACACACACACACAGAACTCACACACACAGAGTACCCAAACATACACAGAGAACACACACACACAGAGAACACAGAGAGAGAGAGAACACAGAGAAAGAGAGAACACATAGAGGGAGAGAGAACACACAGAGAGAGTACACAGAGAGAGAGAGAGAGAGAACACACACACAAGAACACACAGAGAGAACACACACACAGAACACAAACACACAGAGAACACACAGAGAGAGATCACACAGAGAAAGAGAGAACACATAGAGGTAGAGAGAAGACACGCACACACACAGGGAACACACACAGAACACAAACACTCAGAACACAAACACACAGAGAGAGATAACAGAGATAGATCACACAGAGAAAGAGAGAACACATAGAGTGAGAGAGAACACACGCACACACACGGAGAACACACACACAGAGCACACACACAGAGCAACAAACACACACAGAAAACAGGCACACACAGAACACACAAACAGAGAACACACACACACAACACACACAAAAGAGAACACACACAGTGAGCACACACACACAGAATACAGAGATAGAGAGAGAACACAGACTGAGAGAGAACAGACACACATAGAGAGAACACAGAGAGAGAGAGAACACAGAGGGAGAGAACAGAGAGAGAGATCACACAGAGAAAGAGAGAACACATAGTGTGAGAGAGAACACACGCACACACACGGAGAACACACACACAGAGCACACACACAGAGCAACACACACACAGAAAACAGGCACACACAGAACACACAAACAGAGAACACACACACACAACACACACAAAAGAGAACACACACAGAGAGCACACACACACAGAATACAGAGATAGAGAGAGAACACAGAGTGAGAGAGAACAGACACACATAGAGAGAACACAGAGAGAGAGAGAACACAGAGGGAGAGAACAGAGAGAGAGAGAACACAGAGAGCGAGAGATCGCAGAGAGAGCGAGAACATACAGAGAGAATGAGAACAAACAGAGACAGACAACACAGAGAGAGAAAGAACACACACAGAGAGAGAACAGAGATGGAGAGAGAACGAGAACAGAGAGACGGAGAACACAGAGAGAGAGAGAGCAACAGATGGAGGGAACACAGAGAACGCAGACAGAGAACATAGAGAAACAGAACACAGAGAGAGAGAACGCAGAGAGAGAGAACACAGAGAGAGAACACACACAGAGGGAGAACACAGAGACAACGCAGACAGAGAACATAGAGAGACAGAACACAGAGAGAGAGAACACACAGAGAGAGAACTCAGAGAGAGAACACACACACACAGAGAACACAGAGAGAGAGAGCGAAAACACAAGCGCACACACACAGAGCACACACAGAGCATGAAGAAAACAGAGAGAGATCACACACAGAGAGAGAGATCATACACAGAAAAAGGGAACATGCACACAAGCAGAGAACACACACACAGAACACACACATAAGAGAACACACAGACAAAAAACACAAAAACACAGAATACAGAGATAGAGAGAGAACACAGAGTGAGAGAGAACAGACACACATAGAGAGAACACCGAGAGAGAGAACACAGAGAGAGAGAGAGAACAGAGAGAGAGATCACACAGAGAAAGAGAGAACACATAGTGTGAGAGAGAACTTTCCATACTGTAAGTAATCTAATCATCTAAAAAACACACGCACACAACACGGAGAACACACACACAGAGCACACACAGAGAGAAACACACACACACACACAGAGAACGTACACAAAGAACACACACACAAGAGAACACACAGACAAAAAACACAAAAACACAGAATACAGAGATAGATTGAGAACACAGAGTGAGAAAGAACAGACACACATAGAGAGAACACAGAGAGAGAGAACAGAGAGAGAGAGAGAGAACAGAGAGAGAGATCACACAGAGAAAGGGAGAACACATAGAGGGAGAGAGAACACACGCACACACACAGTGAACACACACAGAGCACACAGACAGAGAAACACACACACAGAACACGCACACATAGAACACACAAACAGAGAACACACAGAAAGAACACACACCCACGAGAACACACACAGAGAACACACACAGAATACAGAGATAGAGAGAGAACACAGAGTGAGAGAGAACAGACACACAGAGAGAGATAACGCACAGAGAGACAACACACACACACAGAACACACAGAGAGAACACACACAGAGAGAGAACACAGAGAGAGAATACAGAGAGACAGAGAACACAGAGAGCGAGAGATCGCAGAGAGAGCGAGAACACACAGAGAGAGAGAGGACAAACAGAGAGAGAGAACACAGAGAGAGAAAGAACACACAGAGAGAGAGAGAACAGAGATAGAGAGAAGACAGAGAGAGAGAACACAGACAGAGAACATAGAGAAACAGAACAGAGAGAGAGAGAGCGCAGAGAGAGAGAACACAGAGAGAGAACACACACAGAGGGAGAACACAGAGAGAGAACGCAGACAGAGAACATAGACAGACAGAACACAGAGAGAGAGAACTCAGAGAGAGAACACACTAACAGAGAACACAGAGAAAGCGAAAACACAAGCGCACACACACAGAGAACACACAGAGCAAGAAGAAAACAGAGAGAGAGATCACACAGAGAGAGAGAGATCATACACAGAAAGAGAGAACATGCACACAAACAGAAAACACACACACAGAACACACACAGAGAACACACACACAGATTACAGATTACAGATTACAGAAAACACAAACAGAGAACACACGCACATACACAACACACACAAGAGAACACACACACAGGGAACACACACAGAATACAGAGAAGAGCGCACACTCACAGAGAACACACAGAGAGAGAGCGAAAACACAAGCGCACACACACAGAGAACACACAGAGCAAGAAGTAAACAGAGAGAGAGATCACACAGAGAGAGAGATCATACACAGAAAAAGGGAACATGCACACAAACAGAGAACACACACAAGAGAACACACGGACAGAAAACACAAAAACACACAATACAGAGATAGAGAGAGAATACAGACTGAGAGAGAACTGACACAGAGAGAGAGAGAACAGACACAGAGAGAGAGAACACAGAGAGAGAGAGAGAGAGAGAACAGTGAGAGAGATCACACAGAGAAAGAGAGAACTCATAGTGTGAGAGAGAACACACGAACACACACGGAGAACACACACACAGAGAAACACACACACACACAGAGAACACACACACACAGAATACAGACATAGAGAGAGAACACAGAGTGAGAGAGAACAGACACAGAGAGGGAGAGAACACACACACACACACACAGAGAACACAGAGAGAGAGATCACACACAGAAAGAGAGAACGTACACACACAGAGAACACACACACACAGAACGCGCACACGCAGAGTACCCAAACATACACAGAGAACACACACACACAGAGAACACAGAGAGAGAGAGAACACAGAGAAAGATCACACAGAAAAAGAGAGAACACATAGAGTGAGAGAGAACACACAGAGAGAGTACACAGAGAGAGTGAGAGAACACACACACAAGAACACACAGAGAGAACACACACACAGAACACAAACACACAGAGAACACACAGAGAGAGATCACACAGAGAAAGAGAGAACACATAGAGGTAGAGAGAAGACACGCACACACACAGGGAACACACACAGAACACAAACACTCAGAACACAAACACACAGAGAGAGATAACAAAGATAGATCACACAGAGAAAGAGAGAACACATAGAGTGAGAGAGAACACACGCACACACACGGAGAACACACACACAGAGCACACACACAGAGCAACACACACACACAGAAAACAGGCACACACAGAACACACAAACAGAGAACACACACACAACACACACAAAAGAGAACACACACACAGAGCACACACACACAGAATACAGAGATAGAGAGAGAACAGAGAGAGAGAGAGAACACAGAGGGAGAGAACAGAGAGAGAGAGAACACAGAGAGCGAGAGATCGCAGAGAGAGCGAGAACATACAGAGAGAGTGAGAACAAACAGAGACAGACAACACAGAGAGAGAAAGAACACACAAACAGAGAACACACAGAAAGAACACACACCCACGAGAACACACACAGAGAACACACACAGAATACAGAGATAGAGAGAGAACACAGAGTGAGAGAGAACAGACACAGAGAGAGAGATAACGCACAGAGAGACAACACACACACACAGAACACACAGAGCACACACACAGAGAAACATACACACAGAAAACACGCACACACAGAACACACAAACATAGAACACACACACACACACAACACACACAAAAGAGAACTCACACAGAGAATACAGAGATAGAGAGAGAACACAGAGTGAGAGAGAACAGACACACATAGAGAGAACACAGAGAGAGAGGGAACACACAGAGAGAGAGAACAGAGCGAGAGATCACACACAGAAAGACAGAACATACACACACACAGAGAACACACATACACAGAACGCACACACACGCACAGATAATCCAAAAACAGAGAGAACACAGACAGAGAACACAGAGAGAGAGAACATAGAGAGCGACAGAGAGAGACAGAACATACAGAGACAGAACACAGCGAGAGAGAACAAAGAGAGAGAACACACACAGAGAACACCGAGAGCGAGAGCGAAAACACACGCGCACACACACAGAGAACACACAGTGCGAGAAGAGAACAGAACACACACACAGAACACACACAGAGAACACACACACAGAACACAAACAATCTGTGTTCTGTATACAGATTACAGAAAACACAAACAGAGAACACACGCACATACAGAACACAAACACAAGAGAACACACACACAGGGAACACACACAGAATACAGAGAAGAGCGCACACGCACAGAGAACACACAGAGCGAGAAGAACACAGAGAGAGAGATCACACAGAGAGAGAGATCATACACAGAAAGAGACAACATACACACAAACAGAGAACGCAGAGAACATAGAGAGACAGAACACAGAAAGAGAACACAGAACACACACGCAAGAGAACACACAGACAGAAAACACAAAAACACAGAATACAGAGATAGAGAGAGAACACAGACTGAGAGAGAACTGACACAGAGAGAGCGAGAACACAGAGAGAGAGAGAGAGAACACAGAGAGAGAGATCACACACAGAAAGAGAGAACACATAGAGTGAGAGAGAACACACGCACACACGGAGAACACACACACAGAGTAACACACACACAGAAAACATGCACACACAGAACACACAAACAGAGAACACACACACACAACACACACAAAAGAGAACACACGCAGAGAGCACACACAGAATACAAAGATAGAGAGAGAACACAGAGTGAGAGAGAACAGACGCACATAGAGAGAACACAGAGAGAGAGAGAACACAGAGAGACAATACAGAGAGAGAGAATACATAGAGAGCGAGAGATCGCAGAGAGAGCGAGAACATACAGAGAGAGTGAGAACAAACAGACACAGACAACACAGAGAGAGAAAGAACACACACACACAGAGAACAGAGATGAAGAGAGAACGAGAACAGAGAGAGAGAGAACAGAGAGAGAGAGCACACAGATAGAGGGAACACAGAGAACGCAGACAGAGAACATAGAATAACAGAACACAGAGAGAGAGAACGCAGAGAGAGAGAACACAGAGAGAGAACACACACAGAGGGAGAACACAGATAGACAACGCAGACAGAGAACATAGAGAGACAGAACACAGAGAGAGAGAACACAGAGAGAGAGAACTCAGAGAGAGAACACACACACACAGAGAACACAGAGAGAGAGAGAGAACAGAGAGAGAGATTAAAAAGAGAAAGAGAGAACACATAGTGTGAGAGAGAACACACGCACACACACGGAGAACACACACACCGCACACACACAGAGAAACACACACACAGATAGCACACAGACAGATAACACAAAAACACAGAATACAGAGATAGAGTGAGAACACAGAGTGAGAAAGAACAGACACACATAGAGAGAACACAGAGAGTGAGAACACAGAGAGAGAGAGAGAACAGTGAGAGAGATCACACAGAGAAAGAGATAACTCATAGTGTGAGAGAGAACACACGCACACACACGGAGAACACACACACAGAGCACTCACACAGAGAAACACACACACACAGAGAACACACACACAGAAGACAGACATAGAGAGAGAACACAGAGTGAGAGAGAACAGACACAGAGAGAGAGAGAACACACACACACACAGAGAACACACAGAGAGAGATCACACACAGAAAGAGAGAACATACACACACAGAGAACACACACACACAGAACGCACACACACAGATTACTCAAACATACACAGAGAACACACACACACAGAGAACACAGAGAGAGAGAGAACACACAGAGAGAGTACACACACAGAGAGAGAGAACACACACACAAGAACACACAGAGAGAACACACACACAGAACACAAACACACAGAGAACACACAGAGAGAGATCACACAGAGAAAGAGAGAACACACGCACCCACACAGGGAACACACACAGAACACAAACACACAGAACATACACACAGAACACAAACACACAGAGAACAGAGAGAGAGAGAGAGAGAACACAGAGCGTGATCACACAGAGAAAGAGAGAACACATAGAGGGAGAGAGAACACACGCACACACACAGTGAACACACACAGAGTGCACAGACAGAGAAACACA
Source organism: Chiloscyllium punctatum (assembly GCF_047496795.1). Classification (NCBI taxonomy): domain Eukaryota; kingdom Metazoa; phylum Chordata; class Chondrichthyes; order Orectolobiformes; family Hemiscylliidae; genus Chiloscyllium; species Chiloscyllium punctatum. The sequence continues at coordinate 39,803,739 of NC_092757.1, read as the reverse complement.
CACAGAGAACACGCACACATAGAACACACAAACAGAGAACACACAGAAAGAACACACACCCACGAGAACACACACAGAATACAGAGATAGAGAGAGAACACAGAGTGAGAGAGAACAGACAGAGAGAGAGAGAGAACGCACAGAGAGAGAGACAACACACACAGACAGAACACACAGAGAGAACACACAGAGAGAGAAAACACAGAGAGAGAATACAGGGTGACAGAGAACACAGAGAGCGAGAGATCGCAGAGAGAGCGAGAACACACAGAGAGAGGGAGGACAAACAGAGAGAGAGAGAACACAGAGAGAGAAAGAACACACAAAGAGAGAGAGAACAGAGATAGAGAGAACACAGAGAGAGAGAACACACAGATAGAGAGAACACAGACAGAGAACACAGACAGAGAACATGGAGAGACAAAACACAGAGAGAAAGAACACAGAGAGAAAGAACACAGAGAGAGAGAACACAGAGAGAGAACACACACACAGAGAACACAGAGAGAGAACGCAGAGAACATAGAGAGACAGAACACACAGAGAGAGAACACAGAGAGAGAGAACAAAGAGAGAGAACACACACAGAGAACACCGAGAGCGAGAGCGAAAACACACGCGCACACACACAGAGAACACACAGTCCGAGAACAGAACAGAACACACACACAGAACACACACAGAGAACACACACACAGAACACAAACACTCTGTGTTCTGTATACAGATTACAGAAAACACAAACATAGAACACACGCACATACACAACACACACAAGAGAACACACACACAGGGAACACACACAGAATACAGAGAAGAGCGCACACACACAGAGAACACAGAGAGAGAGAGCGAAAACACAAGCGCACACACACAGAGAACACACAGAGCAAGAAGAAAACAGAGAGAGAGATCACACAGAGAGAGAGAGATCATACACAGAAAAAGGGAACATGCACACAAACAGAGAACACACACAAAGAACACACACACAAGAGAACACACGGACAGAAAACACAAAAACACACAATACAGAGATAGAGAGAGAATACAGACTGAGAGAGAACTGACACAGAGAGAGAGAGAACAGACACAGAGAGAGAGAACACAGAGAGAGAGAGAGAGAGAACAGAGAGAGAGATCACTCACAGAAAGAGAGAACATACACACACAGAGAACACACACACACAGAACGCACACAGAGAACACACAGAGAGAGAGAACACAGAGAAAGATCACACAGAGAAAGAGAGAACACATAGAGGGAGAGAGAACACACAGAGAGAGTACACACAGAGAGAGAGAGAACACACACACAAGAACACACAGAGAGAACACACACACAGAACACAAACACACAGAAAACACACAGAGAGAGATCACACAGAGAAAGAGAGAACACATAGAGGTAGAGAGAAGACACGCACACACACAGGGAACACACACAGAAAACAAACACTCAGAACACAAACACACAGAGAGAGATAACAGAGATAGATCACACAGAGAAAGAGAGAACACATAGAGTGAGAGAGAACACACGCACACACACGGAGAACACACACACAGAGCACACACACAGAGCAACACACACACACAGAAAACAGGCACACACAGAACACACAAACAGAGAACACACACACACAACACACACAAAAGAGAACACACACAGAGAGCACACACACACAGAATACAGAGATAGAGAGAGAACACAGAGTGAGAGAGAACAGACACACATAGAGAGAACACAGAGAGAGAGAGAACACAGAGGGAGAGAACAGAGAGAGAGAGAACACAGAGAGCGAGAGATCGCAGAGAGAGCGAGAACATACAGAGAGAGTGAGAACAAACAGAGACATACAACACAGAGAGAGAAAGAACACACACAGAGAGAGAACAGAGATGGAGAGAGAACGAGAACAGAGAGAGGGAGAACACAGAGAGAGGGAGAGCAACAGATAGAGGGAACACAGAGAACGCAGACAGAGAACATAGAGAAACAGAACACAGAGAGAGAGAACGCAGAGAGAGAGAACACAGAGAGAGAACACACACAGAGGGAGAACACAGAGAGACAACGCAGACAGAGAACATAGAGAGACAGAACACAGAGAGAGAGAACACAGAGAGAGAGAACTCAGAGAGAGAACACACACACACAGAGAACACAGAGAGAGAGAGCGAAAACACAAGCGCACACACACAGAGAACACACAGAGCATGAAGAAAACAGAGAGAGATCACACAGAGAGAGAGAGATCATACACAGAAAAAGGGAACATGCACACAAGCAGAGAACACACACACAGAACACACACACAGAGCACACACAGACAGAAACACACACACACAGAGAACATACACAAAGAACACACACACAAGAGAACACACAGACAGAAAACACAAAAACACAGATACAGAGATAGAGTGAGAACACAGAGTGAGAAAGAACAGACACACATAGAGAGAACACAGAGAGTGAGAACACAGAGAGAGAGAGAACAGTGAGAGAGATCACACAGAGAAAGAGAGAACTCATAGTGTGAGAGAGAACACACGCACACACACGGAGAACACACACAGAGCACTCACACAGAGAAACACACACACACAGAGAACACACACACACACAGAATACAGACATAGAGAGAGAACACAGAGTGAGAGAGAACAGACACAGAGAGAGAACACACACACTCACACACAGAGAGAACACAGAGAGAGAGATCACACACAGAAAGAGAGAACATACACACACAGAGAACACACACACACAGAACACAAACACACAGAGAACACACAGAGAGAGATCACACAGAGAAAGAGAGAACACATAGAGGTAGAGAGAAGACACGCACACACACAGGGAACACACACAGAAAACAAACACTCAGAACACAAACACACAGAGAGAGATAACAGAGATAGATCACACAGAGAAAGAGAGAACACATAGAGTGAGAGAGAACACACGCACACACACGGAGAACACACACACAGAGCACACACACAGAGCAACACACACACACAGAAAACAGGCACACACAGAACACACAAACAGAGAACACACACACACAACACACACAAAAGAGAACACACACAGAGAGCACACACACACAGAATACAGAGATAGAGAGAGAACACAGAGTGAGAGAGAACAGACACACATAGAGAGAACACAGAGAGAGAGAGAACACAGAGGGAGAGAACAGAGAGAGAGAGAACACAGAGAGCGAGAGATCGCAGAGAGAGCGAGAACATACAGAGAGAGTGAGAACAAACAGAGACAGACAACACAGAGAGAGAAAGAACACACACAGAGAGAGAACAGAGATGGAGAGAGAACGAGAACAGAGAGAGGGAGAACACAGAGAGAGAGAGCAACAGATAGAGGGAACACAGAAAACGCAGACAGAGAACATAGAGAAACAGAACACAGAGAGAGAGAACGCAGAGAGAGAAAACACATAGAGAGAACACACACAGTGGGAAAACACAGAGAGACAACGCAGACAGAGAACATAGAGAGACAGAACACAGAGAGAGAGAACACACAGAGAGAGAACTCAGAGAGAGAACACACACACACAGAGAACACACAGAAAGAGAGCGAAAACACAAGCGCACACACACAGAGAACACACAGAGCAAGAAGAAAACAGAGAGAGAGATCACACAGAGAGAGAGAGATCATACACAGAAAGAGAGAACATGCACACAAACAGAGAACACACACACAGAACACACTCAGAGAACACACGCACATACACAACACACACAAGAGAACACACACACAGAGAACACACACAGAATACAGAGAAGAGCGCACACACACAGAGAACACACAGAGAGAGAGCGAAAACACAAGCGCACACACACAGAGAACACACAGAGCAAGAAGAAAACAGAGAGAGAGATCACACAGAGAGAGAGAGATCATACACAGAAAAAGGGAACATGCACACAAACAGAGAACACACACAAAGAACACACACACAAGAGAACACACGGACAGAAAACACAAAAACACACAATACAGAGATAGAGAGAGAATACAGACTGAGAGAGAACTGACACAGAGAGAGAAAGAACAGACACAGAGAGAGAGAACACAGAGAGAGAGAGAGAGAGAGAACAGAGAGAGAGATCACACACAGAAAGAGAGAACATACACACACAGAGAACACACACACACAGAACGCACACACACAGAGTACCCAAACATACACAGAGAACACACACACACAGAGAACACAGAGAGAGAGAGAACACAGAGAAAGAGAGAACACATAGAGGGAGAGAGAACACAGAGAGAGAGTACACAGAGAGAGAGAACACACACACAAGAACACACAGAGAGAACACACACACAGAACACAAACACACAGAGAACACACAGAGAGAGATCACACAGAGAAAGAGAGAACACATAGAGGTAGAGAGAAGACACGCACACACACAGGGAACACACACAGAAAACAAACACTCTGAACACAAACACACAGAGAGAGATAACAGAGATAGATCACACAGAGAAAGAGAGAACTCATAGTGTGAGAGAGAACACACGCACACACACGGAGAACACACACACAGAGCACTCACACAGAGAAACACACACACACAGAACGCACACACACAGAATACAGACATAGAGAGAGAACACAGAGTGAGAGAGAACAGACAGAGAGGGAGAGAGAGAACACACACACACACACACACAGAGAACACAGAGAGAGAGATCACACACAGAAAGAGAGAACATACACACACAGAGAACACACACACACAGAACGCACACACACAGAGTACCCAAACATACACAGAGAACACACATACACAGAGAACACAGAGAGAGAGAGAACACAAAGAGGGAGAGAGAACACACAGAGATAGTACACAGAGAGAGAGAGAGAACACACACACAAGAACACACAGAGAGAACACACACACAGAACATAAACACACAGAGAACACACAGAGAGAGATCACAGAGAAAGAGAGAACACATGCACACACACAGGGAACACACACAGAACACAAACACACAGAACATACACACAGAACACAAACACACAGAGAACACAGAGAGAGAGAGAACCCAGAGCGTGATCACACAGAGAGAGAGAGAACACATAGAGGGAGAGAGAACACACGCACACACACAGTGAACACACACAGAGCACACAGACAGAGAAACACACACACAGAACACGCACACATAGAACACACAAACAGAGAACACACAGAAAGAACACACACCCACGAGAACACACACAGAAAAACACACACAGAATACAGAGATAGAGAGAGAACACAGAGTGAGAGAGAACAGACACACAGAGAGAGATAACGCACAGAGAGACAACACACACACACAGAACACACAGAGAGAACACACACAGATAGAGAACACAGAGAGAGAATACAGAGAGACAGAGAACACAGAGAGCGAGAGATCGCAGAGAGAGCGAGAACACACAGAGAGAGAGAGGACAAACAGAGAGAGAGAACACAGAGAGAGAAAGAACACACAAAGAGAGAGAGAACAGAGATAGAGAGAAGACAGAGAGAGAGAACACAGACAGAGAACATAGAGAAACAGAACACAGAGAGAGAGAGCGCAGAGAGAGAGAACACAGAGAGAGAACACACACAGAGGGAGAACACAGAGAGAGAACGCAGACAGAGAACATAGACAGACAGAACACAGAGAGAGAGAACTCAGAGAGAGAACACACTAACAGAGAACACAGAAAGAGCGAAAACACAAGCGCACACACACAGAGAACACACAGAGCAAGAAGAAAACAGAGAGAGAGATCACACAGAGAGAGAGAGATCATACACAGAAAGAGAGAACATGCACACAAACAGAAAACACACACACAGAGAACACACACACAGAACACAAACACTTTGTGTTCTGTATACAGATTACAGAAAACACAAACAGAGAACACACGCACATACACAACACACACAAGAGAACACACACACAGGGAACACACACAGAATACAGAGAAGAGCGCACACACACAGAGAACACACAGAGAGCGAAAACACAAGCGCACACACTCAGAGAATACACAGAGCAAGAAGAAAACAGAGAGAGAGATCACACAGAGAGAGAGAGAGATCATACACAGAAAAAGGGAACATGCACACAAACAGAGAACACACACAAGAGAACACACGGACAGAAAACACAAAAACACACAATACAGAGATAGAGAGAGAATACAGACTGAGAGAGAACTGACACAGAGAGAGAGAGAACAGACACAGAGAGAGAGAACACAGAGAGAGAGAGAGAGAGAACAGTGAGAGAGATCACACAGAGAAAGAGAGAACTCATAGTGTGAGAGAGAACACACGCACACACACGGAGAACACACACACAGAGCACTCACACAGAGAAACACACACACACACAGAGAGAACACAGAGAGAGAGAGAACACAGAGAAAGATCACACAGAGAGAGAGAGAACACACACAAGAACACACAGAGAGAACACACACACAGAACACAAACACACAGAGAACACACAGAGAGAGATCACACAGAGAAAGAGAGAACACATGGAGGTAGAGAGAAGACGCACACACACAGGGAACACACACAGAACACAAACACTCAGAACACAAACACACAGAGAGAGATAACAGAGATAGATCACACAGAGAAAGAGAGAACACATAGAGTGAGAGAGAACACACGCACACACACGGAGAACACACACACAGAGCACACACACGGAGCAACACACACACACAGAAAACAGGCACACACAGAACACACAAACAGAGAACACACACACAACACACACAAAAGAGAACACACACAGAGAGCACACACACACAGAATACAGAGATAGAGAGAGAACACAGAGTGAGAGAGAACAGACACACATAGAGAGAACACAGAGAGAGAGAGAACACAGAGGGAGTGAACAGAGAGAGAGAGAACACAGAGAGCGAGAGATCGCAGAGAGAGCGAGAACATACAGAGAGAGTGAGAATAAACAGAGACAGACAACACAGAGAGAGAAAGAAAACACACAGAGAGAGAACAGAGATGGAGAGAGAACGAGAACAGAGAGGGGGAGAACACAGAGAGAGAGAGCAACAGATAGAGGGAACACAGAGAACGCAGACAGAGAACATAGAGAAACAGAACACAGAGAGAGAGAACGCAGAGAGAGAGAACACAGAGAGAGAACACACACAGAGGGAGAACACAGAGAGACAACGCAGACAGAGAACATAGAGAGACAGAACACAGAGAGAGAGAACACAGAGAGAGAGAACTCAGAGAGAGAACACACACACACAGTGAACACAGAGAGAGAGAGCGAAAACACAAGCACACACACACAGAGAACACACAGAGCATGAAGAAAACAGAGAGAGATCACAGAGAGAGAGAGAGATCATACACAGAAAAAGGGAACATGCACACAAGCAGAGAACACACACACAGAACACACACACAAGAGAACACACAGACAAAAAACACAAAAACACAGAATACAGAGATAGAGTGAGAACACAGAGTGAGAGAGAACAGACACACATAGAGAGAACACAGAGAGTGAGAACACAGAGAGAGAGAGAGAACAGTGAGAGAGATCACACAGAGAAAGAGAGAACTCATAGTGTGAGAGAGACCACACGCACACACGTACGGAGAACACACACACAGAGCACACACAGAGAGAAACACACACACACAAGAGAACACACAGACAAAAAACACAAAAACACAGAATACAGAGATAGAGTGAGAACACAGAGTGAGAGAGAACAGACACACATAGAGAGAACACAGAGAGTGAGAACACAGAGAGAGAGAGAGAACAGTGAGAGAGATCACACAGAGAAAGAGAGAACTCATAGTGTGAGAGAGAACACACGCACACACACGGAGAACACACACAGAGCACTCACACAGAGAAACACACACACACACAGAGAACACACACACAGAATACAGACATAGAGAGAGAACACAGAGTGAGAGAGAACAGACACAGAGAGAGAGAGAACACACACACACACACACACAGAGAACACAGAGAGAGAGATCACACACAGAAAGAGAGAACATACACACACAGAGAACACACACACTCAGAACGCACACACACAGAGTACCCAAACATACACAGAGAACACACAGACAGAGAACACAGAGAGAGAGAGAACACATAGAGGGAGAGAGAACACACAGAGAGAGTACACAGAGAGAGAGAGAGAACACACACACAAAAACACACAGAGAGAACACGCACACAGAACATAAACACACAGAGAACACACAGAGAGAGATCACAGAGAAAGAGAGAACACATGCACACACACAGGGAACACACACAGAACACAAACACACAGAACATACACACAGAACACAAACACACAGAGAACACAGAGAGAGAGAGAACCCAGAGCGTGATCACACAGAGAAAGAGAGAACACATAGAGGGAGAGAGAACACACGCACACACACAGTGAACACACACAGAGCACACAGACAGAGAAACACACACACAGAACACGCACACATAGAACACACAAACAGAGAACACACAGAAAGAACACACACCCACGAGAACACACACAGAAAAACACACACAGAATACAGAGATAGAGAGAGAACACAGAGTGAGAGAGAACAGACACACAGAGAGAGATAACGCACAGAGAGACAACACACACACACAGAACACACAGAGAGAACACACACAGAGAGAGAACACAGAGAGAGAATACAGAGAGGCAGAGAACACAGAGAGCGAGAGATCGCAGAGAGAGCGAGAACACACACAGAGAGAGAGAGGACAAACAGAGAGAGAGAACACAGAGAGAGAAAGAACACACAAAGAGAGAGAGAACAGAGATAGAGAGAAGACAGAGAGAGAGAACACAGACAGAGAACATAGAGAAACAGAACACAGAGAGAGAGAGCGCAGAGAGAGCAAGAACACACAGAGAGAGAGAGAGGACTAACAGAGAGAGAGAACACAGAGAGAGAAAGAACACACAAAGAGAGAGAGAACAGAGATAGAGAGAAGACAGAGAGAGAGAACACAGACAGAGAACATAGAGAAACAGAACACAGAGAGAGGGAGCAACAGATAGAGGGAACACAGAGAACGCAGACAGAGAACATAGAGAAACAGAACACAGAGAGAGAGAACGCAGAGAGAGAGAACACAGAGAGAGAACACACACAGAGGGAGAACACAGAGAGACAACGCAGACAGAGAACATAGAGAGGCAGAACACAGAGAGAGAGAACACACAGAGAGAGAACTCAGAGAGAGAACACACACACACAGAGAACACAGAGAGAGAGAGCGAAAACACAAGCACACACACACAGAGAACACACAGAGCATGAAGAAAACAGAGAGAGATCACAGAGAGAGAGAGAGATCATACACAGAAAAAGGGAACATGCACACAAGCAGAGAACACACACAGAACACACACACAAGAGAACACACAGACAAAAAACACAAAAACACAGAATACAGAGATAGAGTGAGAACACAGAGTGAGAGAGAACAGACACACATAGAGAGAACACAGAGAGTGAGAACACAGAGAGAGAGAGAGAACAGTGAGAGAGATCACACAGAGAAAGAGAGAACTCATAGTGTGAGAGAGAACACACGCACACACGTACGGAGAACACACACACAGAGCACTCACACAGAGAAACACACACACACAGAACGCACACACACAGAATACAGACATAGAGAGAGAACACAGAGTGAGAGAGAACAGACAGAGAGAGAGAGAGAACACACACACACACACACAGAGAACACAGAGAGAGAGATCACACACAGAAAGAGAGAACATACACACACAGAGAACACACACATACAGAACGCACACACACAGAGTACCCAAACATACACAGAGAACACAGAGAGAGAGAGAACACATAGAAGGAGAGAGAACACACAGAGAGAGTACACAGAGAGAGAGAGAGAACACACACACAAGAACACACAAAGAGAACACACACACAGAACATAAACACACAGAGAACACACAGAGAGAGATCACAGAGAAAGAGAGAACACATGCACACACACAGGGAACACACACAGAACACAAACACACAGAACATACACACAGAACACAAACACACAGAGAACACAGAGAGAGAGAGAACCCAGAGCGTGATCACACAGAGAAAGAGAGAACACATAGAGGGAGAGAGAACACACGCACACACACAGTGAACACACACAGAGCACACAGACAGAGAAACACACACACAGAGCACTCACACAGAGAAACACACACACACACACAGAGAACACAGAGAGAGAGAGAACACAGAGAAAGATCACACAGAGAGAGAGAGAACACACACAAGAACACACAGAGAGAACACACACACAGAACACAAACACACAGAGAACACACAGAGAGAGATCACACAGAGAAAGAGAGAACACATGGAGGTAGAGAGAAGACGCACACACACAGGGAACACACACAGAACACAAACACTCAGAACACAAACACACAGAGAGAGATAACAGAGATAGATCACACAGAGAAAGAGAGAACACATAGAGTGAGAGAGAACACACGCACACACACGGAGAACACACACACAGAGCACACACATGGAGCAACACACACACACAGAAAACAGGCACACACAGAACACACACACAACACACACAAAAGAGAACACACACAGAGAGCACACACACACAGAATACAGAGATAGAGAGAGAACACAGAGTGAGAGAGAACAGACACACATAGAGAGAACACAGAGAGAGAGAGAACACAGAGGGAGTGAACAGAGAGAGAGAGAACACAGAGAGCGAGAGATCGCAGAGAGAGCGAGAACATACAGAGAGAGTGAGAATAAACAGAGACAGACAACACAGAGAGAGAAAGAAAACACACAGAGAGAGAACAGAGATGGAGAGAGAACGAGAACAGAGAGAGGGAGAACACAGAGAGAGAGAGCAACAGATAGAGGGAACACAGAGAACGCAGACAGAGAACATAGAGAAACAGAACACAGAGAGAGAGAACGCAGAGAGAGAGAACACAGAGAGAGAACACACACAGAGGGAGAACACAGAGAGACAACGCAGACAGAGAACATAGAGAGACAGAACACAGAGAGAGAGAACACAGAGAGAGAGAACTCAGAGAGAGAACACACACACACAGTGAACACAGAGAGAGAGAGCGAAAACACAAGCACACACACACAGAGAACACACAGAGCATGAAGAAAACAGAGAGAGATCACACAGAGAGAGAGAGATCATACACAGAAAAAGGGAACATGCACACAAGCAGAGAACACACACACAGAACACACACACAGAGCACACACAGACAGAAACACACACACACACAGAGAACATACACAAAGAACACACACACAAGAGAACACACAGACAGAAAACACAAAAACACAGAATACAGAGATAGAGTGAGAACACAGAGTGAGAAAGAACAGACACACATAGAGAGAACACAGAGAGTGAGAACACAGAGAGAGAGAGAGAACAGTGAGAGAGATCACACAGAGAAAGAGAGAACTCATAGTGTGAGAGAGAACACACGCACACACACGGAGAACACACACAGAGCACTCACACAGAGAAACACACACACACACAGAGAACACACACACAGAATACAGACTTGGAGAGAGAACACAGAGTGAGAGAGAACAGACACAGAGAGAGAGAGAACACACACACACACACACACAGAGAACACAGAGAGAGAGATCACACACAGAAAGAGAGAACATACACACACAGAGAACACACACACTCAGAACGCACACACACAGAGTACCCAAACATACACAGAGAACACACAGACAGAGAACACAGAGAGAGAGAGAACACATAGAGGGAGAGAGAACACACAGAGAGAGTACACAGAGAGAGAGAGAGAACACACACACAAGAACACACAGAGAGAACACGCACACAGAACATAAACACACAGAGAACACACAGAGAGAGATCACAGAGAAAGAGAGAACACATGCACACACACAGGGAACACACACAGAACACAAACACACAGAACATACACACAGAACACAAACACACAGAGAACACAGAGAGAGAGAGAACCCAGAGCGTGATCACACAGAGAAAGAGAGAACACATAGAGGGAGAGAGAACACACGCACACACACAGTGAACACACACAGAGCACACAGACAGAGAAACACACACACAGAACACGCACACATAGAACACACAAACAGAGAACACACAGAAAGAACACACACCCACGAGAACACACACAGAAAAACACACACAGAATACAGAGATAGAGAGAGAACACAGAGTGAGAGAGAACAGACACACAGAGAGAGATAACGCACAGAGAGACAACACACACACACAGAACACACAGAGAGAACACACACAGAGAGAGAACACAGAGAGAGAATACAGAGAGGCAGAGAACACAGAGAGCGAGAGATCGCAGAGAGAGCGAGAACACACACAGAGAGAGAGAGGACAAACAGAGAGAGAGAACACAGAGAGAGAAAGAACACACAAAGAGAGAGAGAACAGAGATAGAGAGAAGACAGAGAGAGAGAACACAGACAGAGAACATAGAGAAACAGAACACAGAGAGAGAGAGCGCAGAGAGAGCAAGAACACACAGAAGAGAGAGAGAGGACTAACAGAGAGAGAGAACACAGAGAGAGAAAGAACACACAAAGAGAGAGAGAACAGAGATAGAGAGAAGACAGAGAGAGAGAACACAGACAGAGAACATAGAGAAACAGAACACAGAGAGAGGGAGCAACAGATAGAGGGAACACAGAGAACGCAGACAGAGAACATAGAGAAACAGAACACAGAGAGAGAGAACGCAGAGAGAGAGAACACAGAGAGAGAACACACACAGAGGGAGAACACAGAGAGACAACGCAGACAGAGAACATAGAGAGGCAGAACACAGAGAGAGAGAACACACAGAGAGAGAACTCAGAGAGAGAACACACACACACAGAGAACACAGAGAGAGAGAGCGAAAACACAAGCACACACACACAGAGAACACACAGAGCATGAAGAAAACAGAGAGAGATCACACAGAGAGAGAGAGATCATACACAGAAAAAGGGAACATGCACACAAGCAGAGAACACACACACAGAACACACACACAAGAGAACACACAGACAAAAAACACAAAAACACAGAATACAGAGATAGAGTGAGAACACAGAGTGAGAGAGAACAGACACACATAGAGAGAACACAGAGAGTGAGAACACAGAGAGAGAGAGAGAACAGTGAGAGAGATCACACAGAGAAAGAGAGAACTCATAGTGTGAGAGAGACCACACGCACACACGTACGGAGAACACACACACAGAGCACTCACACAGAGAAACACTCACACACAGAACGCACACACACAGAATACAGACATAGAGAGAGAACACAGAGTGAGAGAGAACAGACAGAGAGAGAGAGAGAACACACACACACACACACAGAGAACACAGAGAGAGAGATCACACACAGAAAGAGAGAACATACACACACAGAGAACACACACATACAGAACGCACACACACAGAGTACCCAAACATACACAGAGAACACACATACACAGAGAACACAGAGAGAGAGAGAACACATAGAAGGAGAGAGAACACACAGAGAGAGTACACACAGAGAGAGAGAGAACACACACACAAGAACACACAAAGAGAACACACACACAGAACATAAACACACAGAGAACACACAGAGAGAGATCACAGAGAAAGAGAGAACACATGCACACACACAGGGAACACACACAGAACACAAACACACAGAACATACACACAGAACACAAACACACAGAGAACACAGAGAGAGAGAGAACCCAGAGCGTGATCACACAGAGAAAGAGAGAACACATAGAGGGAGAGAGAACACACGCACACACACAGTGAACACACACAGAGCACACAGACAGAGAAACACACACACAGAACACGCACACATAGAACACACAAACAGAGAACACACACCCACGAGAACACACACAGAAAAACACACACAGAATACAGAGATAGAGAGAGAACACAGAGTTAGAGAGAACAGACACACAGAGAGAGATAACGCACAGAGAGATAACACACACACACAGAACACACAGAGAGAACACACAGAGAGAGAGAACACAGAGAGCGAGAGATCGCAGAGAGAGCGAGAACACACAGAGTGAGAGTGGACAAACAGAGAGAGAGAACACAGAGAGAGAAAGAACACACAAAGAGAGAGAGAACAGAGATAGAGAGAAGACAGAGAGAGAGAACACAGACAGAGAACATAGAGAAACAGAACACAGAGAGAGAGAGCGCAGAGAGAGAGAACACAGAGAGAGAACACACACAGAGGGAGAACACAGAGAGAGAACGCAGACAGAGAACATAGACAGACAGAACACAGAGAGAGAGAACTCAGAGAGAGAACACACTAACAGAGAACACAGAAAGAGCGAAAACACAAGCGCACACACACAGAGAACACACAGAGCAAGAAGAAAACAGAGAGAGAGATCACACAGAGAGAGAGAGATCATACACAGAAAGAGAGAACATGCACACAAACAGAAAACACACACACAGAACACACACAGAGAACACACACACAGAACACAAACACAGATTACAGAAAACACAAACAGAGAACACACGCACATACACAACACACACAAGAGAACACACACACAGGGAACACACACAGAATACAGAGAAGAGCGCACACACACAGAGAACACACAGAGAGAGAGCGAAAACACAAGCGCACACACACAGAGAATACACAGAGGAAGAAGAAAACAGAGAGAGAGGTCACACAGAGAGAGAGAGATCATACACAGAAAAAGGGAACATGCACACAAACAGAGAACACACACAACAGAACACACGGACAGAAAACACAAAAACACACAATACAGAGATAGAGAGAGAATACAGACTGAGAGAGAACTGACACAGAGAGAGAGAGAACAGACACAGAGAGAGAGAACACAGAGAGAGAGAGAGAGAGAGAGAACAGTGAGAGAGATCACACAGAGAAAGAGAGAACTCATAGTGTGAGAGAGAACACACGCACACACACGGAGAACACACACACAGAGCACTCACACAGAGAAACACACACACACAGAGAACACACACACACAGAATACAGACATAGAGAGAGAACATAGAGTGAGAGAGAACAGAGACAGAGAGAGAGAGAACACACACACACACACAGAGAACACAGAGAGAGAGATCACACACAGAAAGAGAGAACATACACACACAGAGAACACACAAACACAGAACGCACACACACAGAATACCCAAACATACACAGAGAACACACACACACAGAGAACACATAGAGAGAGAGAACACAGAGAAAGATCACACAGAGAAAGAGAGAACACATAGAGGGAGAGAGAACACACAGAGAGAGTACACACAGAGAGAGAGAGAACACACACACAAGAACACACAGAGAGAATACACACACAGAACACAAACACACAGAGAACACACAGAGAGAGATCACACAGAGAAAGAGAGAACACATAGAGGTAGAGAGAAGACACGCACACACACAGGGAACACACACAGAACACAAACACTCAGAACACAAACACACAGATGGAGCTAACAGAGATAGATCACACAGAGAAAGAGAGAACACATAGAGTGAGAGAGAACACACGCACACACACGGAGAACACACACACAGAGCACACACACAGAGCAACACACACACACAGAAAACAGGCACACACCGAACACACAAACAGAGAACACACACACACAACACACACAAAAGAGAACACACACAGAGAGCACACACACACAGAATACAGAGCTAGAGAGAGAACACAGAGTGAGAGAGAACAGACACACATAGAGAGAACACAGAGAGAGAGAGAACACAGAGGGAGAGAACAGAGAGAGAGAGAACACAGAGAGCGAGAGATCGCAGAGAGAGCGAGAACAAACAGAGACAGACAACACAGAGAGAGAAAGAACACACACAGAGAGAGAACAGAGATGGAGAGAGAACGAGAACAGAGAGAGGGAGAACACAGAGAGAGGGAGGAACAGATAGAGGGAACACAGAGAACGCAGACAGAGAACATAGAGAAACAGAACACAGAGAGAGAGAACGCAGAGAGAGAGAACACAGAGAGAGAACACACACAGAGGGAAAACACAGAGAGACAACGCAGACAGAGAACATAGAGAGACAGAACACAGAGAGAGAGAACACACAGAGAGAGAACTCAGAGAGAGAACACACACACACAGTGAACACAGAGAGAGAGAGAGAAAACACAAGCGCACACACACAGAGAACACACAGAGCATGAAGAAAACAGAGAGAGATCACACAGAGAGAGAGAGATCATACACAGAAAAAGGGAACATGCACACAAGCAGAGAACACACACACAGAACACACACACAAGAGAACACACAGACAAAAAACAAAAAAACACAGAATACTGAGATAGAGTGAGAACACAGAGTGAGAGAGAACAGACACACATAGAGAGAACACAGAGAGAGAGAACAGTGAGAGAGATCACACAGAGAAAGAGAGAACTCATAGTGTGAGAGAGAACACACGCACACACACGGAGAACACACACACAGAGCACTCACACAGAGAAACACACACACACACAGAACGCACACAAACAGAATACAGACATAGAGAGAGAACACAGAGTGAGAGAGAACAGACACAGAGAGAGAGAGAACACACACACACACAGAGAACACAGAGAGAGAGATCACACACAGAAAGAGAGAACATACACACACAGAGAACACACACACACAGAATGCACACACACAGAGTACCCAAACATACACAGAGAACACACATACACAGAGAACACAGAGAGAGAGAGAACACATAGAGGGAGAGAGAACACACAGAGAGAGTACAGAGAGAGAGAGAGAGAACACACACACAAGAACACACAGAGAGAACACACACACAGAACATAAACACACAGAGAACACACAGAGAGAGATCACAGAGAAAGAGAGAACACATGCACACACACAGGGAACACACACAGAAAACAAACACACAGAAGATACACACAGAACACAAACACACAGAGAACACAGAGGGAGAGAGAACCCAGAGCGTGATCACACAGAGAAAGAGAGAACACATAGAGGGAGAGAGAACACACGCACACACACAGTGAACACACACAGAGCACACAGACAGAGAAACACACACACAGAACACGCACACATAGAACACACAAACAGAGAACACACAGAAAGAACACACACCCACGAGAACACACACAGAAAAACACACACAGAATACAGAGATAGAGAGAGAACACAGAGTGAGAGAGAACAGACACACAGAGAGAGATAACGCACAGAGAGACAACACACACACACAGACCACACAGAGAGAACACACACAGAGAGAGAACACAGAGAGAGAATACAGAGAGACAGAGAACACAGAGAGCGAGAGATCGCAGAGAGAGCGAGAACACACAGAGAGAGAGAGGACAAACAGAGAGAGAGAACACAGAGAGAGAAAGAACACACAAAGAGAGAGAGAACAGAGATAGAGAGAAGACAGAGAGAGAGAACACAGACAGAGAACATAGAGAAACAGAACACAGAGAGAGAGAGCGCAGAGAGAGAGAACACAGAGAGAGAACACACACAGAGGGAGAACACAGAGAGAGAACGCAGACAGAGAACATAGACAGACAGAACACAGAGAGAGAGAACTCAGAGAGAGAACACACTAACAGAGAATACAGAGAGAGCGAAAACACAAGCGCACACACACAGAGAACACACAGAGCAAGAAGAAAACAGAGAGAGAGATCACACAGAGAGAGAGAGATCATACACAGAAAGAGAGAACATGCACACAAACAGAAAACACACACACAGAGAACACACACACAGAACACAAACACTTTGTGTTCTGTATACAGATTACAGAAAACACAAACAGAGAACACACGCACATACACAACACACACAAGAGAACACACACACAGGGAACACACACAGAATACAGAGAAGAGCGCACACACAAAGAGAACACACAGAGAGAGAGCGAAAACACAAGCGCACACACTCAGAGAATACACAGAGCAAGAAGAAAACAGAGAGAGAGATCACACAGAGAGAGACAGAGATCATACACAGAAAAAGGGAACATGCACACAAACAGAGAACACACACAAGAGAACACACGGACAGAAAACACAAAAACACACAATACAGAGATAGAGAGAGAATACAGACTGAGAGAGAACTGACACAGAGAGAGAGAGAACAGACACAGAGAGAGAGAACACAGAGAGAGAGAGAGAGAGAACAGTGAGAGAGATCACACAGAGAAAGAGAGAACTCGTAGTGTGAGAGAGAACACACGCACACACACGGAGAACACACACACAGAGCACTCACACAGAGAAACACACACACACACAGAGAACACAGAGAGAGAGAGAACACAGAGAAAGATCACACAGAGAGAGAGAGAACACACACACAAGAACACACAGAGAGAACACACACACAGAACACAAACACACAGAGAACACACAGAGAGAGATCACACAGAGAAAGAGAGAACACATGGAGGTAGAGAGAAGACGCACACACACAGGGAACACACACAGAACACAAACACTCAGAACACAAACACACAGAGAGAGATAACAGAGATAGATCACACAGAGAAAGAGAGAACACATAGAGTGAGAGAGAACACACGCACACACACGGAGAACACACACACAGAGCACACACACGGAGCAACACACACACACAGAAAACAGGCACACACAGAACACACAAACAGAGAACACACACACAACACACACAAAAGAGAACACACACAGAGAGCACACACACACAGAATACAGAGATAGAGAGAGAACACAGAGTGAGAGAGAACAGACACACATAGAGAGAACACAGAGAGAGAGAGAACACAGAGGGAGAGAACAGAGAGAGAGAGAACACAGAGAGCGAGAGATCGCAGAGAGAGCGAGAACATACAGAGAGAGTGAGAATAAACAGAGACAGACAACACAGAGAGAGAAAGAACACACACAGAGAGAGAACAGAGATGGAGAGAGAACGAGAACAGAGAGAGGGAGAACACAGAGAGAGAGAGCAACAGATAGAGGGAACACAGAGAACGCAGACAGAGAACATAGAGAAACAGAACACAGAGAGAGAGAACGCAGAGAGAGAGAACACAGAGAGAGAACACACACAGAGGGAGAACACAGAGAGACAACGCAGACAGAGAACATAGAGAGACAGAACACAGAGAGAGAGAACACAGAGAGAGAGAACTCAGAGAGAGAACACACACACACAGAGAACACAGAGAGAGAGAGCGAAAACACAAGCACACACACACAGAGAACACACAGAGCAGGAAGAAAACAGAGAGAGATCACACAGAGAGAGAGAGATCATACACAGAAAAAGGGAACATGCACACAAGCAGAGAACACACACACAGAACACACACACAGAGCACACACAGACAGAAACACACACACACACAGAGAACATACACAAAGAACACACACACAAGAGAACACACAGACAGAAAACACAAAAACACAGAATACAGAGATAGAGTGAGAACACAGAGTGAGAGAGAACAGACACACATAGAGAGAACACAGAGAGTGAGAACACAGAGAGAGAGAGAACAGTGAGAGAGATCACACAGAGAAAGAGAGAACTCATAGTGTGAGAGAGAACACACGCACACACACGGAGAACACACACAGAGCACTCACACAGAGAAACACACACACACACAGAGAACACACACACAGAATACAGACATAGAGAGAGAACACAGAGTGAGAGAGAACAGACACAGAGAGAGAGAGAACACACACACACACACAGAGAACACAGAGAGAGAGATCACACACAGAAAGAGAGAACATACACACACAGAGAACACACACACACAGAACGCACACACACAGAGTACCCAAACATACACAGAGAACACACACACAGAGAACACAGAGAGAGAACACATAGAGGGAGAGAGAACACACAGAGAGAGTACACAGAGAGAGAGAGAGAACACACACACAAGAACACACAGAGAGAACACGCACACAGAACATAAACACACAGAGAACACACAGAGAGAGATCACAGAGAAAGAGAGAACACATGCACACACACAGGGAACACACACAGAACACAAACACACAGAACATACACACAGAACACAAACACACAGAGAACACAGAGAGAGAGAGAACCCAGAGCGTGATCACACAGAGAAAGGGAGAACACATAGAGGGAGAGAGAACACACGCACACACACAGTGAACACACACAGAGCACACAGACAGAGAAACACACACACAGAACACGCACACATAGAACACACAAACAGAGAACACACAGAAAGAACACACACCCACGAGAACACACACAGAAAAACACACACAGAATACAGAGATAGAGAGAGAACACAGAGTGAGAGAGAACAGACACACAGAGAGAGATAACGCACAGAGAGACAACACACACACACAGAACACACAGAGAGAACACACACAGAGAGAGAACACAGAGAGAGAATACAGAGAGACAGAGAACACAGAGAGCGAGAGATCGCAGAGAGAGCGAGAACACACAGAGAGAGAGAGGACAAACAGAGAGAGAGAACACAGAGAGAGAAAGAACACACAAAGAGAGAGAGAACAGAGATAGAGAGAAGACAGAGAGAGAGAACACAGACAGAGAACATAGAGAAACAGAACACAGAGAGAGAGAGCGCAGAGAGAGCAAGAACACACAGAGAGAGAGAGGACTAACAGAGAGAGAGAACACAGAGAGAGAAAGAACACACAAAGAGAGAGAGAACAGAGATAGAGAGAAGACAGAGAGAGAGAACACAGACAGAGAACATAGAGAAACAGAACACAGAGAGAGAGAGCAACAGATAGAGGGAACACAGAGAACGCAGACAGAGAACATAGAGAAACAGAACACAGAGAGAGAGAACGCAGAGAGAGAGAACACAGAGAGAGAACACACACAGAGGGAGAACACAGAGAGACAACGCAGACAGAGAACATAGAGAGGCAGAACACAGAGAGAGAGAACACACAGAGAGAGAACTCAGAGAGAGAACACACACACACAGAGAACACACAGAGTGAGAGCGAAAACACAAGCGCACACACACAGAGAACACACAGAGCATGATGAAAACAGAGAGAGATCACACAGAGAGAGAGAGATCATACACAGAAAAAGGGAACATGCACACAAGCAGAGAACACACACACAGAACACACACACAAGAGAACACACAGACAAAAAACACAAAAACACAGAATACAGAGATAGAGTGAGAACACAGAGTGAGAGAGAACAGACACACATAGAGAGAACACAGAGAGTGAGAACACAGAGAGAGAGAGAGAACAGTGAGAGAGATCACACAGAGAAAGAGAGAACTCATAGTGTGAGAGAGAACACACGCACACACACGGAGAACACACACACAGAGCACTCACACAGAGAAACACACACACACAGAACGCACACACACAGAATACAGACATAGAGAGAGAACACAGAGTGAGAGAGAACAGACACAGAGAGAGAGAGAACACACACACACACACACAGAGAACACAGAGAGAGAGATCACACACAGAAAGAGAGAACATACACACACAGAGAACACACACACACAGAATGCACACACACAGGGTACCCAAACATACACAGAGAACACACATACACAGAGAACACAGAGAGAGAGAGAACACATAGAGGGAGAGAGAACACACAGAGAGAGTACAGAGAGAGAGAGAGAGAACACACACACAAGAACACACAGAGAGAACACACACACAGAACATAAACACACAGAGAACACACAGAGAGAGATCACAGAGAAAGAGAGAACACATGCACACACACAGGGAACACACACAGAACACAAACACACAGAACATACACACAGAACACAAACACACAGAGAACACAGAGAGAGAGAGAACCCAGAGCGTGATCACACAGAGAAAGAGAGAACACATAGAGGGAGAGAGAACACACGCGCACACACAGTGAACACACACAGAGCACACAGACAGAGAAACACACACACAGAACACGCACACATAGAACACACAAACAGAGAACACACAGAAAGAACACACACCCACGAGAACACACACAGAGAACACACACAGAATACAGAGATAGAGAGAGAACACAGAGTGAGAGAGAACAGACACACAGAGAGAGATAACGCACAGAGAGACAACACACACACACAGAACACACAGAGAGAACACACACAGAGAGAGAACACAGAGAGAGAATACAGAGAGACAGAGAACACAGAGAGCGAGAGATCGCAGAGAGAGCGAGAACACACAGAGAGAGAGAGGACAAACAGAGAGAGAGAACACAGAGAGAGAAAGAACACACAAAGAGAGAGAGAACAGAGATAGAGAGAAGACAGAGAGAGAGAACACAGACAGAGAACATAGAGAAACTGAACACAGAGAGAGAGAGCGCAGAGAGAGAGAACACAGAGAGAGAACACACACAGAGGGAGAACACAGAGAGAGAACGCAGACAGAGAACATAGACAGACAGAACACAGAGAGAGAGAACTCAGAGAGAGAACACACTAACAGAGAACACAGAGAGAGCGAAAACACAAGCGCACACACACAGAGAACACACAGAGCAAGAAGAAAACAGAGAGAGAGATCACACAGAGAGAGAGAGATCATACACAGAAAGAGAGAACATGCACACAAACAGAAAACACACACACAGAACACACACAGAGAACACACACACAGAACACAAACACAGATTACAGAAAACACAAACAGAGAACACACGCACATAACACAACACACACAAGAGAACACACACACAGGGAACACACACAGAATACAGAGAACAGCGCACACACACAGAGAACACACAGAGAGAGAGCGAAAACACAAGCGCACACACACAGAGAATACACAGAGCAAGAAGAAAACAGAGAGAGAGATCACACAGAGAGAGAGAGATCATACACAGAAAAAGGGAACATGCACACAAACAGAGAACACACACAAGAGAACACACGGACAGAAAACACAAAAACACACAATACAGAGATAGAGAGAGAATACAGACTGAGAGAGAACTGACACAGAGAGAGAGAGAACAGACACAGAGAGAGAGAGAACACAGAGAGAGAGAGAGAGAGAGAACAGTGAGAGAGATCACACAGAGAAAGAGAGAACTCATAGTGTGAGAGAGAACACACGCACACACACGGAGAACACACACACAGAGCACTCACACAGAGAAACACACACACACAGAGAACACACACACACAGAATACAGACATAGAGAGAGAACACAGAGTGAGAGAGAACAGACACAGAGAGAGAGAGAACACACACACACACACACAGAGAACACAGAGAGAGAGATCACACACAGAAAGAGAGAACATACACACACAGAGAACACACACACACAGAACGCACACACACAGAGTACCCAAACATACACAGAGAACACACACACACAGAGAACACAGAGAGAGAGAGAACACAGAGAAAGATCACACAGAGAAAGAGAGAACACATAGAGGGAGAGAGAACACAGCGAGAGAGAACGCAGAGAGAGAGAACACACACAGAGGGAGACACAGAGAGACAACGCAGACAGAGAACATAGAGAGACAGAACACAGAGAGAGAGAACACGGAGAGAGAGAACTCAGAGAGAGAACACACACACACAGAGAACACACAGAGAGAGAGCGAAAACACAAGCGCACACACACAGAGAACACACACAGCATGAAGAAAACAGACAGAGAGATCACACAGAGAGAGAGAGATCATACACAGAAAAAGGGAACATGCACACAAGCAGAGAACACACATCCAGAACACACACACAAGAGAACACACGGACAGAAAACACAAAAACACACAATACAGAGATAGAGAGAGAATACAGACTGAGAGAGAACTGACACAGAGAGAGAAAGAACAGACACAGAGAGAGAGAACACACAGAGAGAGAGAGAGAGAACAGAGAGAGAGATCACACACAGAAAGAGAGAACATACACACACAGAGAACACACACACACAGAACACACACACAGAGTACCCAAACATACACAGAGAACACACACACACAGAGAACACAGAGAGAGAGAGAACACAGAGAAAGATCACACAGAGAAAGAGAGACCACATAGAGGGAGAGAGAACACACAGAGAGAGAACACAGAGAGAGAGAGAACACACACACAAGAACACACAGAGAGAACACACACACAGCACACAAACACACAGAGAACACACAGAGAGAGATCCGACAGAGAAAGAGAGAACACATAGAGGTAGAGAGAAGACACGCACACACACAGGGAACACACACAGAACACAAACACTCAGAACACAAACACACAGAGAGAGATAACAGAGATAGATCACACAGAGAAAGAGAGAACACATAGAGTGAGAGAGAACACACGCACACACACGGAGAACACACACACAGAGCACACACACAGAGCAACAAACACACACAGAAAACAGGCACACACAGAACACACAAA
Source organism: Chiloscyllium punctatum (assembly GCF_047496795.1). Lineage (NCBI taxonomy): Eukaryota > Metazoa > Chordata > Chondrichthyes > Orectolobiformes > Hemiscylliidae > Chiloscyllium > Chiloscyllium punctatum. The sequence goes on along the minus strand of NC_092757.1, from coordinate 39,779,015 downwards.
CAGAGAACACACACACACAACACACACAAAAGAGAACACACACAGAGAGCACACACACACAGAATACAGAGATAGAGAGAGAACACAGAGTGAGAGAGAACAGACACACATAGAGAGAACACAGAGAGAGAGAGAACACAGAGGGAGAGAACAGAGAGAGAGAGAACACAGAGAGCGAGAGATCGCAGAGAGAGCGAGAACATACAGAGAGAGTGAGAACAAACAGAGACAGACAACACAGAGAGAGAAAGAACACACACAGGGAGAGAACAGAGATGGAGAGAGAACGAGAACAGAGAGAGGGAGAACACAGAGAGAGAGAGCAACAGATAGAGGGAACACAGAGAACGCAGACAGAGAACATAGAGAAACAGAACACAGAGAGAGAGAACGCAGAGAGAGAGAACACAGAGAGAGAACACACACAGAGGGAGAACACAGAGACAACGCAGACAGAGAACATAGAGAGACAGAACACAGAGAGAGAGAACACACAGAGAGAGAACTCAGAGAGAGAACACACACACACAGAGAACACAGAGAGAGAGAGCGAAAACACAAGCGCACACACACAGAGAACACACAGAGCATGAAGAAAACAGAGAGAGATCACACAGAGAGAGAGAGATCATACACAGAAAAAGGGAACATGCACACAAGCAGAGAACACACACACATGAGAACACACAGACAAAAAACACAAAAACACAGAATACAGAGATAGAGAGAGAACACAGAGTGAGAGAGAACAGACACACATAGAGAGAACACCGAGAGAGAGAACACAGAGAGAGAGAGAGAACAGAGAGAGAGATCACACAGGGAAAGAGAGAACACACAGTGTGAGAGAGAACACACGCACACACACGGAGAACACACACACAGAGCACACACAGAGAGAAACACACACACACAAGAGAACACACAGACAAAAAACACAAAAACACAGAATACAGAGATAGAGTGAGAACACAGAGTGAGAAAGAACAGACACACATAGAGAGAAACAGAGAGTGAGAACACACAGAGAGAGAGAGAACAGAGAGAGAGATCACACAGAGAAAGAGAGAACTCATAGTGTGAGAGAGAACACACGCACACACACGGAGAACACACACACAGAGCACTCACACAGAGAAACACACACACACACAGAGAACACACACACAGAATACAGACATAGAGAGAGAACACAGAGTGAGAGAGAACAGACACAGAGAGAGAGAGAACACACACACACACACACAGAGAACACAGAGAGAGAGATCACACACAGAAAGAGAGAACATACACACACAGAGAACACACACACTCAGAACGCACACACACAGAGTACCCAAACATACACAGAGAACACACAGACAGAGAACACAGAGAGAGAGAGAACACATAGAGGGAGAGAGAACACACAGAGAGAGTACACAGAGAGAGAGAGAGAACACACACACAAAAACACACAGAGAGAACACGCACACAGAACATAAACACACAGAGAACACACAGAGAGAGATCACAGAGAAAGAGAGAACACATGCACACACACAGGGAACACACACAGAACACAAACACACAGAACATACACACAGAACACAAACACACAGAGAACACAGAGAGAGAGAGAACCCAGAGCGTGATCACACAGAGAAAGAGAGAACACATAGAGGGAGAGAGAACACACGCACACACACAGTGAACACACACAGAGCACACAGACAGAGAAACACACACACAGAACACGCACACATAGAACACACAAACAGAGAACACACAGAAAGAACACACACCCACGAGAACACACACAGAAAAACACACACAGAATACAGAGATAGAGAGAGAACACAGAGTGAGAGAGAACAGACACACAGAGAGAGATAACGCACAGAGAGACAACACACACACACAGAACACACAGAGAGAACACACACAGAGAGAGAACACAGAGAGAGAATACAGAGAGGCAGAGAACACAGAGAGCGAGAGATCGCAGAGAGAGCGAGAACACACACAGAGAGAGAGAGGACAAACAGAGAGAGAGAACACAGAGAGAGAAAGAACACACAAAGAGAGAGAGAACAGAGATAGAGAGAAGACAGAGAGAGAGAACACAGACAGAGAACATAGAGAAACAGAACACAGAGAGAGAGAGCGCAGAGAGAGCAAGAACACACAGAGAGAGAGAGAGGACTAACAGAGAGAGAGAACACAGAGAGAGAAAGAACACACAAAGAGAGAGAGAACAGAGATAGAGAGAAGACAGAGAGAGAGAACACAGACAGAGAACATAGAGAAACAGAACACAGAGAGAGGGAGCAACAGATAGAGGGAACACAGAGAACGCAGACAGAGAACATAGAGAAACAGAGCACAGAGAGAGAGAACGCAGAGAGAGAGAACACAGAGAGAGAACACACACAGAGGGAGAACACAGAGAGACAACGCAGACAGAGAACATAGAGAGGCAGAACACAGAGAGAGAGAACACACAGAGAGAGAACTCAGAGAGAGAACACACACACACAGAGAACACAGAGAGAGAGAGCGAAAACACAAGCACACACACACAGAGAACACACAGAGCATGAAGAAAACAGAGAGAGATCACACAGAGAGAGAGAGATCATACACAGAAAAAGGGAACATGCACACAAGCAGAGAACACACACACAGAACACACACACAAGAGAACACACAGACAAAAAACACAAAAACACAGAATACAGAGATAGAGTGAGAACACAGAGTGAGAGAGAACAGACACACATAGAGAGAACACAGAGAGTGAGAACACAGAGAGAGAGAGAGAACAGTGAGAGAGATCACACAGAGAAAGAGAGAACTCATAGTGTGAGAGAGACCACACGCACACACGTACGGAGAACACACACACAGAGCACTCACACAGAGAAACACTCACACACAGAACGCACACACACAGAATACAGACATAGAGAGAGAACACAGAGTGAGAGAGAACAGACAGAGAGAGAGAGAGAACACACACACACACACACAGAGAACACAGAGAGAGAGATCACACACAGAAAGAGAGAACATACACACACAGAGAACACACACATACAGAACGCACACACACAGAGTACCCAAACATACACAGAGAACACACATACACAGAGAACACAGAGAGAGAGAGAACACATAGAAGGAGAGAGAACACACAGAGAGAGTACACACAGAGAGAGAGAGAACACACACACAAGAACACACAAAGAGAACACACACACAGAACATAAACACACAGAGAACACACAGAGAGAGATCACAGAGAAAGAGAGAACACATGCACACACACAGGGAACACACACAGAACACAAACACACAGAACATACACACAGAACACAAACACACAGAGAACACAGAGAGAGAGAGAACCCAGAGCGTGATCACACAGAGAAAGAGAGAACACATAGAGGGAGAGAGAACACACGCACACACACAGTGAACACACACAGAGCACACAGACAGAGAAACACACACACAGAACACGCACACATAGAACACACAAACAGAGAACACACACCCACGAGAACACACACAGAAAAACACACACAGAATACAGAGATAGAGAGAGAACACAGAGTTAGAGAGAACAGACACACAGAGAGAGATAACGCACAGAGAGATAACACACACACACAGAACACACAGAGAGAACACACAGAGAGAGAGAACACAGAGAGCGAGAGATCGCAGAGAGAGCGAGAACACACAGAGTGAGAGTGGACAAACAGAGAGAGAGAACACAGAGAGAGAAAGAACACACAAAGAGAGAGAGAACAGAGATAGAGAGAAGACAGAGAGAGAGAACACAGACAGAGAACATAGAGAAACAGAACACAGAGAGAGAGAGCGCAGAGAGAGAGAACACAGAGAGAGAACACACACAGAGGGAGAACACAGAGAGAGAACGCAGACAGAGAACATAGACAGACAGAACACAGAGAGAGAGAACTCAGAGAGAGAACACACTAACAGAGAACACAGAAAGAGCGAAAACACAAGCGCACACACACAGAGAACACACAGAGCAAGAAGAAAACAGAGAGAGAGATCACACAGAGAGAGAGAGATCATACACAGAAAGAGAGAACATGCACACAAACAGAAAACACACACACAGAACACACACAGAGAACACACACACAGAACACAAACACAGATTACAGAAAACACAAACAGAGAACACACGCACATACACAACACACACAAGAGAACACACACACAGGGAACACACACAGAATACAGAGAAGAGCGCACACACACAGAGAACACACAGAGAGAGAGCGAAAACACAAGCGCACACACACAGAGAATACACTGAGGAAGAAGAAAACAGAGAGAGAGATCACACAGAGAGAGAGAGATCATACACAGAAAAAGGGAACATGCACACAAACAGAGAACACACACAACAGAACACACGGACAGAAAACACAAAAACACACAATACAGAGATAGAGAGAGAATACAGACTGAGAGAGAACTGACACAGAGAGAGAGAGAACAGACACAGAGAGAGAGAACACAGAGAGAGAGAGAGAGAGAGAGAACAGTGAGAGAGATCACACAGAGAAAGAGAGAACTCATAGTGTGAGAGAGAACACACGCACACACACGGAGAACACACACACAGAGCACTCACACAGAGAAACACACACACACAGAGAACACACACACACAGAATACAGACATAGAGAGAGAACATAGAGTGAGAGAGAACAGAGACAGAGAGAGAGAGAACACACACACACACACAGAGAACACAGAGAGAGAGATCACACACAGAAAGAGAGAACATACACACACAGAGAACACACAAACACAGAACGCACACACACAGAATACCCAAACATACACAGAGAACACACACACACAGAGAACACATAGAGAGAGAGAACACAGAGAAAGATCACACAGAGAAAGAGAGAACACATAGAGGGAGAGAGAACACACAGAGAGAGTACACACAGAGAGAGAGAGAACACACACACAAGAACACACAGAGAGAATACACACACAGAACACAAACACACAGAGAACACACAGAGAGAGATCACACAGAGAAAGAGAGAACACATAGAGGTAGAGAGAAGACACGCACACACACAGGGAACACACACAGAACACAAACACTCAGAACACAAACACACAGATGGAGCTAACAGAGATAGATCACACAGAGAAAGAGAGAACACATAGAGTGAGAGAGAACACACGCACACACACGGAGAACACACACACAGAGCACACACACAGAGCAACACACACACACAGAAAACAGGCACACACCGAACACACAAACAGAGAACACACACACACAACACACACAAAAGAGAACACACACAGAGAGCACACACACACAGAATACAGAGCTAGAGAGAGAACACAGAGTGAGAGAGAACAGACACACATAGAGAGAACACAGAGAGAGAGAGAACACAGAGGGAGAGAACAGAGAGAGAGAGAACACAGAGAGCGAGAGATCGCAGAGAGAGCGAGAACAAACAGAGACAGACAACACAGAGAGAGAAAGAACACACACAGAGAGAGAACAGAGATGGAGAGAGAACGAGAACAGAGAGAGGGAGAACACAGAGAGAGGGAGGAACAGATAGAGGGAACACAGAGAACGCAGACAGAGAACATAGAGAAACAGAACACAGAGAGAGAGAACGCAGAGAGAGAGAACACAGAGAGAGAACACACACAGAGGGAAAACACAGAGAGACAACGCAGACAGAGAACATAGAGAGACAGAACACAGAGAGAGAGAACACACAGAGAGAGAACTCAGAGAGAGAACACACACACACAGTGAACACAGAGAGAGAGAGAGAAAACACAAGCGCACACACACAGAGAACACACAGAGCATGAAGAAAACAGAGAGAGATCACACAGAGAGAGAGAGATCATACACAGAAAAAGGGAACATGCACACAAGCAGAGAACACACACACAGAACACACACACAAGAGAACACACAGACAAAAAACAAAAAAACACAGAATACAGAGATAGAGTGAGAACACAGAGTGAGAGAGAACAGACACACATAGAGAGAACACAGAGAGAGAGAACAGTGAGAGAGATCACACAGAGAAAGAGAGAACTCATAGTGTGAGAGAGAACACACGCACACACACGGAGAACACACACACAGAGCACTCACACAGAGAAACACACACACACACAGAACGCACACAAACAGAATACAGACATAGAGAGAGAACACAGAGTGAGAGAGAACAGACACAGAGAGAGAGAGAACACACACACACACACAGAACACAGAGAGAGAGATCACACACAGAAAGAGAGAACATACACACACAGAGAACACACACACACAGAATGCACACACACAGAGTACCCAAACATACACAGAGAACACACATACACAGAGAACACAGAGAGAGAGAGAACACATAGAGGGAGAGAGAACACACAGAGAGAGTACAGAGAGAGAGAGAGAGAACACACACACAAGAACACACAGAGAGAACACACACACAGAACATAAACACACAGAGAACACACAGAGAGAGATCACAGAGAAAGAGAGAACACATGCACACACACAGGGAACACACACAGAAAACAAACACACAGAAGATACACACAGAACACAAACACACAGAGAACACAGAGAGAGAGAGAACCCAGAGCGTGATCACACAGAGAAAGAGAGAACACATAGAGGGAGAGAGAACACACGCACACACACAGTGAACACACACAGAGCACACAGACAGAGAAACACACACACAGAACACGCACACATAGAACACACAAACAGAGAACACACAGAAAGAACACACACCCACGAGAACACACACAGAAAAACACACACAGAATACAGAGATAGAGAGAGAACACAGAGTGAGAGAGAACAGACACACAGAGAGAGATAACGCACAGAGAGACAACACACACACACAGACCACACAGAGAGAACACACACAGAGAGAGAACACAGAGAGAGAATACAGAGAGACAGAGAACACAGAGAGCGAGAGATCGCAGAGAGAGCGAGAACACACAGAGAGAGAGAGGACAAACAGAGAGAGAGAACACAGAGAGAGAAAGAACACACAAAGAGAGAGAGAACAGAGATAGAGAGAAGACAGAGAGAGAGAACACAGACAGAGAACATAGAGAAACAGAACACAGAGAGAGAGAGCGCAGAGAGAGAGAACACAGAGAGAGAACACACACAGAGGGAGAACACAGAGAGAGAACGCAGACAGAGAACATAGACAGACAGAACACAGAGAGAGAGAACTCAGAGAGAGAACACACTAACAGAGAATACAGAGAGAGCGAAAACACAAGCGCACACACACAGAGAACACACAGAGCAAGAAGAAAACAGAGAGAGAGATCACACAGAGAGAGAGAGATCATACACAGAAAGAGAGAACATGCACACAAACAGAAAACACACACACAGAGAACACACACACAGAACACAAACACTTTGTGTTCTGTATACAGATTACAGAAAACACAAACAGAGAACACACGCACATACACAACACACACAAGAGAACACACACACAGGGAACACACACAGAATACAGAGAAGAGCGCACACACAAAGAGAACACACAGAGAGAGAGCGAAAACACAAGCGCACACACTCAGAGAATACACAGAGCAAGAAGAAAACAGAGAGAGAGATCACACAGAGAGAGACAGAGATCATACACAGAAAAAGGGAACATGCACACAAACAGAGAACACACACAAGAGAACACACGGACAGAAAACACAAAAACACACAATACAGAGATAGAGAGAGAATACAGACTGAGAGAGAACTGACACAGAGAGAGAGAGAACAGACACAGAGAGAGAGAACACAGAGAGAGAGAGAGAGAGAACAGTGAGAGAGATCACACAGAGAAAGAGAGAACTCGTAGTGTGAGAGAGAACACACGCACACACACGGAGAACACACACACAGAGCACTCACACAGAGAAACACACACACACACAGAGAACACAGAGAGAGAGAGAACACAGAGAAAGATCACACAGAGAGAGAGAGAACACACACACAAGAACACACAGAGAGAACACACACACAGAACACAAACACACAGAGAACACACAGAGAGAGATCACACAGAGAAAGAGAGAACACATGGAGGTAGAGAGAAGACGCACACACACAGGGAACACACACAGAACACAAACACTCAGAACACAAACACACAGAGAGAGATAACAGAGATAGATCACACAGAGAAAGAGAGAACACATAGAGTGAGAGAGAACACACGCACACACACGGAGAACACACACACAGAGCACACACACGGAGCAACACACACACACAGAAAACAGGCACACACAGAACACACAAACAGAGAACACACACACAACACACACAAAAGAGAACACACACAGAGAGCACACACACACAGAATACAGAGATAGAGAGAGAACACAGAGTGAGAGAGAACAGACACACATAGAGAGAACACAGAGAGAGAGAGAACACAGAGGGAGAGAACAGAGAGAGAGAGAACACAGAGAGCGAGAGATCGCAGAGAGAGCGAGAACATACAGAGAGAGTGAGAATAAACAGAGACAGACAACACAGAGAGAGAAAGAACACACACAGAGAGAGAACAGAGATGGAGAGAGAACGAGAACAGAGAGAGGGAGAACACAGAGAGAGAGAGCAACAGATAGAGGGAACACAGAGAACGCAGACAGAGAACATAGAGAAACAGAACACAGAGAGAGAGAACGCAGAGAGAGAGAACACAGAGAGAGAACACACACAGAGGGAGAACACAGAGAGACAACGCAGACAGAGAACATAGAGAGACAGAACACAGAGAGAGAGAACACAGAGAGAGAGAACTCAGAGAGAGAACACACACACACAGAGAACACAGAGAGAGAGAGCGAAAACACAAGCACACACACACAGAGAACACACAGAGCAGGAAGAAAACAGAGAGAGATCACACAGAGAGAGAGAGATCATACACAGAAAAAGGGAACATGCACACAAGCAGAGAACACACACACAGAACACACACACAGAGCACACACAGACAGAAACACACACACACACACAGAGAACATACACAAAGAACACACACACAAGAGAACACACAGACAGAAAACACAAAAACACAGAATACAGAGATAGAGTGAGAACACAGAGTGAGAGAGAACAGACACACATAGAGAGAACACAGAGAGTGAGAACACAGAGAGAGAGAGAACAGTGAGAGAGATCACACAGAGAAAGAGAGAACTCATAGTGTGAGAGAGAACACACGCACACACACGGAGAACACACACAGAGCACTCACACAGAGAAACACACACACACACAGAGAACACACACACAGAATACAGACATAGAGAGAGAACACAGAGTGAGAGAGAACAGACACAGAGAGAGAGAGAACACACACACACACACAGAGAACACAGAGAGAGAGATCACACACAGAAAGAGAGAACATACACACACAGAGAACACACACACACAGAACGCACACACACAGAGTACCCAAACATACACAGAGAACACACACACAGAGAACACAGAGAGAGAGAGAACACATAGAGGGAGAGAGAACACACAGAGAGAGTACACAGAGAGAGAGAGAGAACACACACACAAGAACACACAGAGAGAACACGCACACAGAACATAAACACACAGAGAACACACAGAGAGAGATCACAGAGAAAGAGAGAACACATGCACACACACAGGGAACACACACAGAACACAAACACACAGAACATACACACAGAACACAAACACACAGAGAACACAGAGAGAGAGAGAACCCAGAGCGTGATCACACAGAGAAAGAGAGAACACATAGAGGGAGAGAGAACACACGCACACACACAGTGAACACACACAGAGCACACAGACAGAGAAACACACACACAGAACACGCACACATAGAACACACAAACAGAGAACACACAGAAAGAACACACACCCACGAGAACACACACAGAAAAACACACACAGAATACAGAGATAGAGAGAGAACACAGAGTGAGAGAGAACAGACACACAGAGAGAGATAACGCACAGAGAGACAACACACACACACAGAACACACAGAGAGAACACACACAGAGAGAGAACACAGAGAGAGAATACAGAGAGACAGAGAACACAGAGAGCGAGAGATCGCAGAGAGAGCGAGAACACACAGAGAGAGAGAGGACAAACAGAGAGAGAGAACACAGAGAGAGAAAGAACACACAAAGAGAGAGAGAACAGAGATAGAGAGAAGACAGAGAGAGAGAACACAGACAGAGAACATAGAGAAACAGAACACAGAGAGAGAGAGCGCAGAGAGAGCAAGAACACACAGAGAGAGAGAGGACTAACAGAGAGAGAGAACACAGAGAGAGAAAGAACACACAAAGAGAGAGAGAACAGAGATAGAGAGAAGACAGAGAGAGAGAACACAGACAGAGAACATAGAGAAACAGAACACAGAGAGAGAGAGCAACAGATAGAGGGAACACAGAGAACGCAGACAGAGAACATAGAGAAACAGAACACAGAGAGAGAGAACGCAGAGAGAGAGAACACAGAGAGAGAACACACACAGAGGGAGAACACAGAGAGACAACGCAGACAGAGAACATAGAGAGGCAGAACACAGAGAGAGAGAACACACAGAGAGAGAACTCAGAGAGAGAACACACACACACAGAGAACACACAGAGTGAGAGCGAAAACACAAGCGCACACACACAGAGAACACACAGAGCATGATGAAAACAGAGAGAGATCACACAGAGAGAGAGAGATCATACACAGAAAAAGGGAACATGCACACAAGCAGAGAACACACACACAGAACACACACACAAGAGAACACACAGACAAAAAACACAAAAACACAGAATACAGAGATAGAGTGAGAACACAGAGTGAGAGAGAACAGACACACATAGAGAGAACACAGAGAGTGAGAACACAGAGAGAGAGAGAGAACAGTGAGAGAGATCACACAGAGAAAGAGAGAACTCATAGTGTGAGAGAGAACACACGCACACACACGGAGAACACACACACAGAGCACTCACACAGAGAAACACACACACACAGAACGCACACACACAGAATACAGACATAGAGAGAGAACACAGAGTGAGAGAGAACAGACACAGAGAGAGAGAGAACACACACACACACACACAGAGAACACAGAGAGAGAGATCACACACAGAAAGAGAGAACATACACACACAGAGAACACACACACACAGAATGCACACACACAGGGTACCCAAACATACACAGAGAACACACATACACAGAGAACACAGAGAGAGAGAGAACACATAGAGGGAGAGAGAACACACAGAGAGAGTACAGAGAGAGAGAGAGAGAACACACACACAAGAACACACAGAGAGAACACACACACAGAACATAAACACACAGAGAACACACAGAGAGAGATCACAGAGAAAGAGAGAACACATGCACACACACAGGGAACACACACAGAACACAAACACACAGAACATACACACAGAACACAAACACACAGAGAACACAGAGAGAGAGAGAACCCAGAGCGTGATCACACAGAGAAAGAGAGAACACATAGAGGGAGAGAGAACACACGCGCACACACAGTGAACACACACAGAGCACACAGACAGAGAAACACACACACAGAACACGCACACATAGAACACACAAACAGAGAACACACAGAAAGAACACACACCCACGAGAACACACACAGAGAACACACACAGAATACAGAGATAGAGAGAGAACACAGAGTGAGAGAGAACAGACACACAGAGAGAGATAACGCACAGAGAGACAACACACACACACAGAACACACAGAGAGAACACACACAGAGAGAGAACACAGAGAGAGAATACAGAGAGACAGAGAACACAGAGAGCGAGAGATCGCAGAGAGAGCGAGAACACAGAGAGAGAGAGAGGACAAACAGAGAGAGAGAACACAGAGAGAGAAAGAACACACAAAGAGAGAGAGAACAGAGATAGAGAGAAGACAGAGAGAGAGAACACAGACAGAGAACATAGAGAAACTGAACACAGAGAGAGAGAGCGCAGAGAGAGAGAACACAGAGAGAGAACACACACAGAGGGAGAACACAGAGAGAGAACGCAGACAGAGAACATAGACAGACAGAACACAGAGAGAGAGAACTCAGAGAGAGAACACACTAACAGAGAACACAGAGAGAGCGAAAACACAAGCGCACACACACAGAGAACACACAGAGCAAGAAGAAAACAGAGAGAGAGATCACACAGAGAGAGAGAGATCATACACAGAAAGAGAGAACATGCACACAAACAGAAAACACACACACAGAACACACACAGAGAACACACACACAGAACACAAACACAGATTACAGAAAACACAAACAGAGAACACACGCACATAACACAACACACACAAGAGAACACACACACAGGGAACACACACAGAATACAGAGAACAGCGCACACACACAGAGAACACACAGAGAGAGAGCGAAAACACAAGCGCACACACACAGAGAATACACAGAGCAAGAAGAAAACAGAGAGAGAGATCACACAGAGAGAGAGAGATCATACACAGAAAAAGGGAACATGCACACAAACAGAGAACACACACAAGAGAACACACGGACAGAAAACACAAAAACACACAATACAGAGATAGAGAGAGAATACAGACTGAGAGAGAACTGACACAGAGAGAGAGAGAACAGACACAGAGAGAGAGAGAACACAGAGAGAGAGAGAGAGAGAGAACAGTGAGAGAGATCACACAGAGAAAGAGAGAACTCATAGTGTGAGAGAGAACACACGCACACACACGGAGAACACACACACAGAGCACTCACACAGAGAAACACACACACACAGAGAACACACACACACAGAATACAGACATAGAGAGAGAACACAGAGTGAGAGAGAACAGACACAGAGAGAGAGAGAACACACACACACACACACAGAGAACACAGAGAGAGAGATCACACACAGAAAGAGAGAACATACACACACAGAGAACACACACACACAGAACGCACACACACAGAGTACCCAAACATACACAGAGAACACACACACACAGAGAACACAGAGAGAGAGAGAACACAGAGAAAGATCACACAGAGAAAGAGAGAACACATAGAGGGAGAGAGAACACAGCGAGAGAGAACGCAGAGAGAGAGAACACACACAGAGGGAGACACAGAGAGACAACGCAGACAGAGAACATAGAGAGACAGAACACAGAGAGAGAGAACACGGAGAGAGAGAACTCAGAGAGAGAACACACACACACAGAGAACACACAGAGAGAGAGCGAAAACACAAGCGCACACACACAGAGAACACACACAGCATGAAGAAAACAGACAGAGAGATCACACAGAGAGAGAGAGATCATACACAGAAAAAGGGAACATGCACACAAGCAGAGAACACACACCCAGAACACACACACAAGAGAACACACGGACAGAAAACACAAAAACACACAATACAGAGATAGAGAGAGAATACAGACTGAGAGAGAACTGACACAGAGAGAGAAAGAACAGACACAGAGAGAGAGAACACACAGAGAGAGAGAGAGAGAACAGAGAGAGAGATCACACACAGAAAGAGAGAACATACACACACAGAGAACACACACACACAGAACACACACACAGAGTACCCAAACATACACAGAGAACACACACACACAGAGAACACAGAGAGAGAGAGAACACAGAGAAAGATCACACAGAGAAAGAGAGACCACATAGAGGGAGAGAGAACACACAGAGAGAGAACACAGAGAGAGAGAGAACACACACACAAGAACACACAGAGAGAACACACACACAGCACACAAACACACAGAGAACACACAGAGAGAGATCCGACAGAGAAAGAGAGAACACATAGAGGTAGAGAGAAGACACGCACACACACAGGGAACACACACAGAACACAAACACTCAGAACACAAACACACAGAGAGAGATAACAGAGATAGATCACACAGAGAAAGAGAGAACACATAGAGTGAGAGAGAACACACGCACACACACGGAGAACACACACACAGAGCACACACACAGAGCAACAAACACACACAGAAAACAGGCACACACAGAACACACAAACAGAGAACACACACACACAACACACACAAAAGAGAACACACACAGAGAGCACACACACACAGAATACAGAGATAGAGAGAGAACACAGAGTGAGAGAGAACAGACACACATAGAGAGAACACAGAGAGAGAGAGAACACAGAGGGAGAGAACAGAGAGAGAGAGAACACAGAGAGCGAGAGATCGCAGAGAGAGCGAGAACATACAGAGAGAGTGAGAACAAACAGAGACAGACAACACAGAGAGAGAAAGAACACACACAGGGAGAGAACAGAGATGGAGAGAGAACGAGAACAGAGAGAGGGAGAACACAGAGAGAGAGAGCAACAGATAGAGGGAACACAGAGAACGCAGACAGAGAACATAGAGAAACAGAACACAGAGAGAGAGAACGCAGAGAGAGAGAACACAGAGAGAGAACACACACAGAGGGAGAACACAGAGACAACGCAGACAGAGAACATAGAGAGACAGAACACAGAGAGAGAGAACACACAGAGAGAGAACTCAGAGAGAGAACACACACACACAGAGAACACAGAGAGAGAGAGCGAAAACACAAGCGCACACACACAGAGAACACACAGAGCATGAAGAAAACAGAGAGAGATCACACAGAGAGAGAGAGATCATACACAGAAAAAGGGAACATGCACACAAGCAGAGAACACACACACATGAGAACACACAGACAAAAAACACAAAAACACAGAATACAGAGATAGAGAGAGAACACAGAGTGAGAGAGAACAGACACACATAGAGAGAACACCGAGAGAGAGAACACAGAGAGAGAGAGAGAACAGAGAGAGAGATCACACAGGGAAAGAGAGAACACACAGTGTGAGAGAGAACACACGCACACACACGGAGAACACACACACAGAGCACACACAGAGAGAAACACACACACACAAGAGAACACACAGACAAAAAACACAAAAACACAGAATACAGAGATAGAGTGAGAACACAGAGTGAGAAAGAACAGACACACATAGAGAGAAACAGAGAGTGAGAACACACAGAGAGAGAGAGAACAGAGAGAGAGATCACACAGAGAAAGAGAGAACTCATAGTGTGAGAGAGAACACACGCACACACACGGAGAACACACACACAGAGCACTCACACAGAGAAACACACACACACACAGAGAACGCAGACACACAGAATACAGATATAGAGAGAGAACAGAGTGAGAGAGAACAGACACAGAGAGAGAGAGATAGAACAAACACACACACAGAGAGAGAACACAGAGAGAGAGATCACACACAGAAAGAGAGAACATACACACACAGAGAACACAAACACACAGAACGCACACACACAGAGTACCCAAACATACACAGAGAACACACACACACAGAGAACACAGAGAGAGAGAGAACACATAGAGGGAGAGAGAACACACAGAGAGAGTACACAGAGAGAGAGAGAGAACACACACACAAGAACACACAGAGAGAACACACACACAGAACATAAACACACAGAGAACACACAGAGAGAGATCACAGAGAAAGAGAGAACACACGCACACACACAGGGAACACACACAGAACACAAACACACAGAACATACACACAGAACACAAACACACAGAGAACACAGAGAGAGAGAGAACCCAGAGCGTGATCACACAGAGAAAGAGAGAACACATAGAGGGAGAGAGAACACACGCACACACACAGTGAACACACACAGAGCACACAGACAGAGAAACACACACACAGAACACGCACACATAGAACACACAAACAGAGAACACACAGAAAGAACACACACCCACGAGAACACACACAGAGAACACACACAGAATACAGAGATAGAGAGAGAACACAGAGTGAGAGAGAACAGACACAGAGAGAGAGATAACGCACAGAGAGACAACACACACACACAGAACACACAGAGAGAAGACACACAGAGAGAGAAGACAGAGAGAGAATACAGAGAGACAGAGAACACAGAGAGCGAGAGATCGCAGAGAGAGCGAGAACACACAGAGAGAGGGAGGACAAACAGAGAGAGAGAACACAGAGAGAGAAAGAACACACAAAGAGAGAGAGAACAGAGATAGAGAGAAGACAGAGAGAGAGAACACAGACAGAGAACATAGAGAAACAGAACACAGAGAGAGAGAGCGCAGAGAGAGAGAACACAGAGAGAGAACACACACAGAGGGAGAACACAGAGAGAGAACGCAGACAGAGAACATAGACAGACAGAACACAGAGAGAGAGAACTCAGAGAGAGAACACACTAACAGAGACCACAGAGAGAGAGAGCGAAAACACAAGCGCACACACACAGAGAACACACAGAGCAACAAGAAAACAGAGAGAGAGATCACACAGAGAGAGAGAGATCATACACAGAAAGAGAGAACATGCACACAAACAGAGAACACACACACAGAACACACACAGAGAACACACACACAGAACACAAACACTTTGTGTTCTGTATACAGATTACAGAAAACACAAACAGAGAACACACGCACATACACAACACACACAAGAGAACACACACACAGGGAACACACACAGAATACAGAGAAGAGCGCACACACACAGAGAACACACAGAGAGAGAGCGAAAACACAAGCGCACACACACAGAGAACACACAGAGCAAGAAGAAAACAGAGAGAGAGATCACACAGAGAGAGAGAGATCATACACAGAAAGAGAGAACATGCACACAAACAGAGAACACACACACAGAACACACACAGAGAACACACACACAGAACACAAACACTTTGTGTTCTGTATACAGATTACAGAAAACACAAACAGAGAACACACGCACATACACAACACACACAAGAGAACACACACACAGGGAACACACACAGAATACAGAGAAGAGCGCACACACACAGAGAACACACAGAGAGAGAGCGAAAACACAAGCGCACACACACAGAGAACACACAGAGCAAGAAGAAAACAGAGAGAGAGATCACACAGAGAGAGAGAGATCATACACAGAAAAAGGGAACATGCACACAAACAGAGAACACACACAAAGAACACACACACAAGAGAACACACGGACAGAAAACACAAAAACACACAATACAGAGATAGAGAGAGAATACAGACTGAGAGAGAACTGACACAGAGAGAGAAAGAACAGACACAGAGAGAGAGAACACACAGAGAGAGAGAGAGAGAACAGAGAGAGAGATCACACACAGAAAGAGAGAACATACACACACAGAGAACACACACACACAGAACGCACACACACAGAGTACCCAAACATACACAGAGAACACACACACACAGAGAACACAGAGAGAGAGAGAACACAGAGAAAGAGAGACCACATAGAGGGAGAGAGAACACACAGAGAGAGTACACAGAGAGAGAGAGAGAACACACACACAAGAACACACAGAGAGAACACACACACAGAGCACACACACAGAGCAACACACACACACAGAAAACAGGCACACACAGAACACACAAACAGAGAACACACACACACAACACACACAAAAGAGAACACACACAGAGAGCACACACACACAGAATACAGAGCTAGAGAGAGAACACAGAGTGAGAGAGAACAGACACACATAGAGAGAACACAGAGAGAGAGAGAACACAGAGGGAGAGAACAGAGAGAGAGAGAACACAGAGAGCGAGAGATCGCAGAGAGAGCGAGAACAAACAGAGACAGACAACACAGAGAGAGAAAGAACACACACACAGAGAGAACAGAGATGGAGAGAGAACGAGAACAGAGAGAGGGAGAACACAGAGAGAGGGAGGAACAGATAGAGGGAACACAGAGAACGCAGACAGAGAACATAGAGAAACAGAACACAGAGAGAGAGAACGCAGAGAGAGAGAACACAGAGAGAGAACACACACAGAGGGAAAACACAGAGAGACAACGCAGACAGAGAACATAGAGAGACAGAACACAGAGAGAGAGAACACACAGAGAGAGAACTCAGAGAGAGAACACACACACACAGTGAACACAGAGAGAGAGAGAGAAAACACAAGCGCACACACACAGAGAACACAAGGAGCATGAAGAAAACAGAGAGAGATCACACAGAGAGAGAGAGATCATACACAGAAAAAGGGAACATGCACACAAGCAGAGAACACACACACAGAACACACACACAAGAGAACACACAGACAAAAAACACAAAAACACAGAATACAGAGATAGAGTGAGAACACAGAGTGAGAGAGAACAGACACACATAGAGAGAACACAGAGAGTGAGAACACAGAGAGAGAGAACAGTGAGAGAGATCACACAGAGAAAGAGAGAACTCATAGTGTGAGAGAGAACACACGCACACACACGGAGAACACACACACAGAGCACTCACACAGAGAAACACACACACACACAGAACGCACACAAACAGAATACAGACATAGAGAGAGAACACAGAGTGAGAGAGAACAGACACAGAGAGAGAGAGAACACACACACACACACTGAGAACACAGAGAGAGAGATCACACACAGAAAGAGAGAACATACACACACAGAGAACACACACACACAGAATGCACACACACAGAGTACCCAAACATACACAGAGAACACACATACACAGAGAACACAGAGAGAGAGAGAACACATAGAGGGAGAGAGAACACACAGAGAGAGTACAGAGAGAGAGAGAGAGAACACACACACAAGAACACACAGAGAGAACACACACACAGAACATAAACACACAGAGAACACACAGAGAGAGATCACAGAGAAAGAGAGAACACATGCACACACACAGGGAACACACACAGAAAACAAACACACAGAAGATACACACAGAACACAAACACACAGAGAACACAGAGAGAGAGAGAACCCAGAGCGTGATCACACAGAGAAAGAGAGAACACATAGAGGGAGGGAGAACACACGCACACACACAGTGAACACACACAGAGCACACAGACAGAGAAACACACACACAGAACACGCACACATAGAACACACAAACAGAGAACACACAGAAAGAACACACACCCACGAGAACACACACAGAAAAACACACACAGAATACAGAGATAGAGAGAGAACACAGAGTGAGAGAGAACAGACACACAGAGAGAGATAACGCACAGAGAGACAACACACACACACAGAACACACAGAGAGAACACACACAGAGAGAGAACACAGAGAGAGAATACAGAGAGACAGAGAACACAGAGAGCGAGAGATCGCAGAGAGAGCGAGAACACACAGAGAGAGAGAGGACAAACAGAGAGAGAGAACACAGAGAGAGAAAGAACACACAAAGAGAGAGAGAACAGAGATAGAGAGAAGACAGAGAGAGAGAACACAGACAGAGAACATAGAGAAACAGAACACAGAGAGAGAGAGCGCAGAGAGAGAGAACACAGAGAGAGAACACACACAGAGGGAGAACAAAGAGAGAGAACGCAGACAGAGAACATAGACAGACAGAACACAGAGAGAGAGAACTCAGAGAGAGAACACACTAACAGAGAACACACAGAGAGCGAAAACACAAGCGCACACACACAGAGAACACACAGAGCAAGAAGAAAACAGAGAGAGAGATCACACACAGAGAGAGAGATCATACACAGAAAGAGAGAACATGCACACAAACAGAAAACACACACACAGAGAACACACACACAGAACACAAACACTTTGTGTTCTGTATACAGATTACAGAAAACACAAACAGAGAACACACGCACATACACAACACACACAAGAGAACACACAGGGAACACACACAGAATACAGAGAAGAGCGCACACACACAGAGAACACACAGAGAGAGAGCGAAAACACAAGCGCACACACACAGAGAATACACAGAGCAAGAAGAAAACAGAGAGAGAGATCACACAGAGAGAGACAGAGATCATACACAGAAAAAGGGAACATGCACACAAACAGAGAACACACACAAGAGAACACACGGACAGAAAACACAAAAACACACAATACAGAGATAGAGAGAGAATACAGACTGAGAGAGAACTGACAGAGAGAGAGAGAGAACAGACACAGAGAGAGAGAACAGAGAGAGCGAGAGAGAGAGAACAGTGAGAGAGATCACACAGAGAAAGAGAGAACTCGTAGCGTGAGAGAGAACACACGCGCACACACGGAGAACACACACACAGAGCACTCACACAGAGAAACACACACACACACAGAGAACACAGAGAGAGAGAGAACACAGAGAAAGATCACACAGAGAGAGAGAGAACACACACACAAGAACACACAGAGAGAACACACACACAGAACACAAACACACAGAGAACACACAGAGAGAGATCACACAGAGAAAGAGAGAACACATGGAGGTAGAGAGAAGACGCACACACACAGGGAACACACACAGAACACAAACACTCAGAACACAAACACACAGAGAGAGATAACAGAGATAGATCACACAGAGAAAGAGAGAACACATAGAGTGAGAGAGAACACACGCACACACACGGAGAACACACACACAGAGCACACACACAGAGAAACACACACACACAGAACGCACACACACAGAATACAGACATAGAGAGAGAACACAGAGTGAGAGAGATCGCAGAGAGAGCGAGAACATACAGAGAGAGTGAGAATAAACAGAGACAGACAACACAGAGAGAGAAAGAACACACACAGAGAGAGAACAGAGATGGAGAGAGAACGAGAACAGAGAGAGGGAGAACACAGCGAGAGAGAGCAACAGATAGAGGGAACACAGAGAACGCAGACAGAGAACATAGAGAAACAGAACACAGAGAGAGAGAACGCAGAGAGAGAGAACACAGAGAGAGAACACACACAGAGGGAGAACACAGAGAGACAACGCAGACAGAGAACATAGAGAGACAGAACACAGAGAGAGAGAACACAGAGAGAGAGAACTCAGAGAGAGAACACACACACACAGAGAACACAGAGAGAGAGAGCGAAAACACAAGCACACACACACAGAGAACACACAGAGCATGAAGAAAACAGAGAGAGATCACACAGAGAGAGAGAGATCATACACAGAAAAAGGGAACATGCACACAAGCAGAGAACACACACACAGAACACACACACAGAGCACACACAGACAGAAACACACACACACAGAGAACATACACAAAGAACACACACACAAGAGAACACACAGACAGAAAACACAAAAACACAGAATACAGAGATAGAGTGAGAACACAGAGTGAGAGAGAACAGACACACATAGAGAGAACACAGAGAGTGAGAACACAGAGAGAGAGAGAGAACAGTGAGAGAGATCACACAGAGAAAGAGAGAACTCATAGTGTGAGAGAGAACACACGCACACACACGGAGAACACACACAGAGCACTCACACAGAGAAACACACACACACACAGAGAACACACACACAGAATACAGACATAGAGAGAGAACACAGAGTGAGAGAGAACAGACACAGAGAGAGAGAGAACACACACACACACACACAGAGAACACAGAGAGAGAGATCACACACAGAAAGAGAGAACATACATACACAGAGAACACACACACAGAGAACACAGAGAGAGAGAGAACACATAGAGGGAGAGAGAACACACAGAGAGAGTACACAGAGAGAGAGAGAGAACACACACACAAGAACACACAGAGAGAACACACACACAGAACATAAACACACAGAGAACACACAGAGAGAGATCACAGAGAAAGAGAGAACACATGCACACACACAGAACACAAACACACAGAACATACACACAGAACACAAACACACAGAGAACACAGAGAGAGAGAGAACCCAGAGCGTGATCACACAGAGAAAGAGAGAACACATAGAGGGAGAGAGAACACACGCACACACACAGTGAACACACACAGAGCACACAGACAGAGAAACACACACACAGAACACGCACACATAGAACACACAAACAGAGAACACACAGAAAGAACACCCACCCACGAGAACACACACAGAGAACACACACAGAATACAGAGAAAGAGGGAGAACACAGAGTGAGAGAGAACAGACACAGAGAGAGAGATAACGCACAGAGAGACAACACACACACACAGAACACACAGAGAGAAGACACACAGAGAGAGAAGACAGAGAGAGAATACAGAGAGACAGAGAACACAGAGAGCGAGAGATCGCAGAGAGAGCGAGAACACACAGAGAGAGGGAGGACAAACAGAGAGAGAGAACACAGAGAGAGAAAGAACACACAAAGAGAGAGAGAACAGAGATAGAGAGAAGACAGAGAGAGAGAACACAGACAGAGAACATAGAGAAACAGAACAGAGAGAGAGAGAGCGCAGAGAGAGAGAACACAGAGAGAGAACACACACAGAGGGAGAACACAGAGAGAGAACGCAGACAGAGAACATAGACAGACAGAACACAGAGAGAGAGAACTCAGAGAGAGAACACACTAACAGAGAACACAGAGAGAGAGAGCGAAAACACAAGCGCACACACACAGAGAACACACAGAGCAAGAAGAAAACAGAGAGAGAGATCACACAGAGAGAGAGAGATCATACACAGAAAGAGAGAACATGCACACAAACAGAGAACACACACACAGAACACACACAGAGAACACACACACAGAACACAAACACTTTCTGTTCTGTATACAGATTACAGAAAACACAAACAGAGAACACACGCACATACACAACACACACAAGAGAACACACACACAGGGAACACACACAGAATACAGAGAAGAGCGCACACACACAGAGAACACACAGAGAGAGAGCGAAAACACAAGCGCACACACACAGAGAACACACAGAGCAAGAAGAAAACAGAGAGAGAGATCACACAGAGAGAGAGAGATCATACACAGAAAAAGGGAACATGCACACAAACAGAGAACACACACAAAGAACACACACACAAGAGAACACACGGACAGAAAACACAAAAACACACAATACAGAGATAGAGAGAGAATACAGACTGAGAGAGAACTGACACAGAGAGAGAAAGAACAGACACAGAGAGAGAGAACACACAGAGAGAGAGAGAGAGAACAGAGAGAGAGATCACACACAGAAAGAGAGAACATACACACACAGAGAACACACACACACAGAACGCACACACACAGAGTACCCAAACATACACAGAGAACACACACACACAGAGAACACAGAGAGAGAGAGAACACAGAGAAAGAGAGAACACATAGAGGGAGAGAGAACACACAGAGAGAGTACACAGAGAGAGAGAACACACACACAAGAACACACAGAGAGAACACACACACAGAACACAAACACACAGAGAACACACAGAGAGAGATCACACAGAGAAAGAGAGAACACATAGAGGTAGAGAGAAGACACGCACACACACAGGGAACACACACAGAACACAAACACACAGAACATACACACAGAACACAAACACACAGAGAACACAGAGAGAGAGAGAACCCAGAGCGTGATCACACAGAGAAAGAGAGAACACATAGAGGGAGAGAGAACACACGCACACACACAGTGAACACACACAGAGCACACAGACAGAGAAACACACACACAGAACACGCACACATAGAACACACAAACAGAGAACACACAGAAAGAACACACACCCACGAGAACACACACAGAAAAACACACACAGAATACAGAGATAGAGAGAGAACACAGAGTGAGAGAGAACAGACACACAGAGAGAGATAACGCACAGAGAGACAACACACACACACAGAACACACAGAGAGAACACACACAGAGAGAGAACACAGAGAGAGAATACAGAGAGACAGAGAACACAGAGAGCGAGAGATCGCAGAGAGAGCGAGAACACACAGAGAGAGAGAGGACAAACAGAGAGAGAGAACACAGAGAGAGAAAGAACACACAAAGAGAGAGAGAACAGAGATAGAGAGAAGACAGAGAGAGAGAACACAGACAGAGAACATAGAGAAACAGAACACAGAGAGAGAGAGCGCAGAGAGAGCAAGAACACACAGAGAGAGAGAGGACTAACAGAGAGAGAGAACACAGAGAGAGAAAGAACACACAAAGAGAGAGAGAACAGAGATAGAGAGAAGACAGAGAGAGAGAACACAGACAGAGAACATAGAGAAACAGAACACAGAGAGAGAGAGCAACAGATAGAGGGAACACAGAGAACGCAGACAGAGAATATAGAGAAACAGAACACAGAGAGAGAGAACGCAGAGAGAGAGAACACAGAGAGAGAACACACACAGAGGGAGAACACAGAGAGTCAACGCAGACAGAGAACATAGAGAGGCAGAACACAGAGAGAGAGAACACACAGAGAGAGAACTCAGAGAGAGAACACACACACACAGAGAACACACAGAGTGAGAGCGAAAACACAAGCGCACACACACAGAGAACACACAGAGCATGAAGAAAACAGAGAGAGATCACACAGAGAGAGAGAGATCATACACAGAAAAAGGGAACATGCACACAAGCAGAGAACACACACACAGAACACACACACAAGAGAACACACAGACAAAAAACACAAAAACACAGAATACAGAGATAGAGTGAGAACACAGAGTGAGAGAGAACAGACACACATAGAGAGAACACAGAGAGTGAGAACACAGAGAGAGAGAGAGAACAGTGAGAGAGATCACACAGAGAAAGAGAGAACTCATAGTGTGAGAGAGAACACACGCACACACACGGAGAACACACACACAGAGCACTCACACAGAGAAACACACACACACAGAACGCACACACACAGAATACAGACATAGGGAGAGAACACAGAGTGAGAGAGAACAGACACAGAGAGAGAGAGAACACACACACACACACAGAGAACACAGAGAGAGAGATCACACACAGAAAGAGAGAACATACACACACAGAGAACACACACACACAGAATGCACACACACAGAGTACCCAAACATACACAGAGAACACACATACACAGAGAACACAGAGAGAGAGAACACATAGAGGGAGAGAGAACACACAGAGAGAGTACACAGAGAGAGAGAGAGAACACACACACAAGAACAGACAGAGAGAACACACACACAGAACATAAACACACAGAGAACACACAGAGAGAGATCACAGAGAAAGAGAGAACACATGCACACACACAGGGAACACACACAGAACACAAACACACAGAACATACACACAGAACACAAACACACAGAGAACACACAGAGAGAGAGAACCCAGAGCGTGATCACACAGAGAAACAGAGAACACATAGAGGGAGAGAGAACACACGCGCACACACAGTGAACACACACAGAGCACACAGACAGAGAAACACACACACAGAACACGCACACATAGAACACACAAACAGAGAACACACAGAAAGAACACACACCCACGAGAACACACACAGAGAACACACACAGAATACAGAGATAGAGAGAGAACACAGAGTGAGAGAGAACAGACACACAGAGAGAGATAACGCACAGAGAGACAACACACACACACAGAACACACAGAGAGAACACACACAGAGAGAGAACACAGAGAGAGAATACAGAGAGACAGAGAACACAGAGAGCGAGAGATCGCAGAGAGAGCGAGAACACACAGAGAGAGAGAGGACAAACAGAGAGAGAGAACACAGAGAGAGAAAGAACACACAAAGAGAGAGAGAACAGAGATAGAGAGAAGACAGAGAGAGAGAACACAGACAGAGAACATAGAGAAACAGAACACAGAGAGAGAGAGCGCAGAGAGAGAGAACACAGAGAGAGAACACACACAGAGGGAGAACACAGAGAGAGAACGCAGACAGAGAACATAGACAGACAGAACACAGAGAGAGAGAACTCAGAGAGAGAACACACTAACAGAGAACACAGAGAGAGCGAAAACACAAGCGCACACACACAGAGAACACACAGAGCAAGAAGAAAACAGAGAGAGAGATCACACAGAGAGAGAGAGATCATACACAGAAAGAGAGAACATGCACACAAACAGAAAACACACACACAGAACACACACAGAGAACACACACACAGAACACAAACACAGATTACAGAAAACACAAACAGAGAACACACGCACATAACACAACACACACAAGAGAACACACACACAGGGAACACACACAGAATACAGAGAAGAGCGCACACACACAGAGAACACACAGAGAGAGAGCGAAAACACAAGCGCACACACACAGAGAATACACAGAGCAAGAAGAAAACAGAGAGAGAGATCACACAGAGAGAGACAGAGATCATACACAGAAAAAGGGAACATGCACACAAACAGAGAACACACACAAGAGAACACACGGACAGAAAACACAAAAACACACAATACAGAGATAGAGAGAGAATACAGACTGAGAGAGAACTGACACAGAGAGAGAGAGAACAGACACAGAGAGAGAGAACACAGAGAGAGAGAGAGAGAGAACAGTGAGAGAGATCACACAGAGAAAGAGAGAACTCGTAGCGTGAGAGAGAACACACGCGCACACACGGAGAACACACACACAGAGCACTCACACAGAGAAACACACACACACACAGAGAACACAGAGAGAGAGAGAACACAGAGAAAGATCACACAGAGAGAGAGAGAACACACACACAAGAACACACAGAGAGAACACACACACAGAACACAAACACACAGAGAACACACAGAGAGAGATCACACAGAGAAAGAGAGAACACATGGAGGTAGAGAGAAGACGCACACACACAGGGAACACACACAGAACACAAACACTCAGAACACAAACACACAGAGAGAGATAACAGAGATAGATCACACAGAGAAAGAGAGAACACATAGAGTGAGAGAGAACACACGCACACACACGGAGAACACACACACAGAGCACACACACAGAGAAACACACACACACAGAACGCACACACACAGAATACAGACATAGAGAGAGAACACAGAGTGAGAGAGATCGCAGAGAGAGCGAGAACATACAGAGAGAGTGAGAATAAACAGAGACAGACAACACAGAGAGAGAAAGAACACACACAGAGAGAGAACAGAGATGGAGAGAGAACGAGAACAGAGAGAGGGAGAACACAGAGAGAGAGAGCAACAGATAGAGGGAACACAGAGAACGCAGACAGAGAACATAGAGAAACAGAACACAGAGAGAGAGAACGCAGAGAGAGAGAACACAGAGAGAGAACACACAGAGGGAGAACACAGAGAGACAACGCAGACAGAGAACATAGAGAGACAGAACACAGAGAGAGAGAACACAGAGAGAGAGAACTCAGAGAGAGAACACACACACACAGAGAACACACAGAGAGAGAGCGAAAACACAAGCGCACACACACAGAGAACACACACAGCATGAAGAAAACAGACAGAGAGATCACACAGAGAGAGAGAGATCATACACAGAAAAAGGGAACATGCACACAAGCAGAGAACACACACCCAGAACACACACACAAGAGAACACACGGACAGAAAACACAAAAACACACAATACAGAGATAGAGAGAGAATACAGACTGAGAGAGAACTGACACAGAGAGAGAAAGAACAGACACAGAGAGAGAGAACACACAGAGAGAGAGAGAGAGAACAGAGAGAGAGATCACACACAGAAAGAGAGAACATACACACACAGAGAACACACACACACAGAACACACACACAGAGTACCCAAACATACACAGAGAACACACACACACAGAGAACACAGAGAGAGAGAGAACACAGAGAAAGATCACACAGAGAAAGAGAGAACACATAGAGGGAGAGAGAACACACAGAGAGAGAACACAGAGAGAGAGAGAACACACACACAAGAACACACAGAGAGAACACACACACAGAACACAAACACACAGAGAACACACAGAGAGAGATCACACAGAGAAAGAGAGAACACATAGAGGTAGAGAGAAGACACGCACACACACAGGGAACACACACAGAACACAAACACTCAGAACACAAACACACAGAGAGAGATAACAGAGATAGATCACACAGAGAAAGAGAGAACACATAGAGTGAGAGAGAACACACGCACACACACGGAGAACACACACACAGAGCACACACACAGAGCAACAAACACACACAGAAAACAGGCACACACAGAACACACAAACAGAGAACACACACACACAACACACACAAAAGAGAACACACACAGAGAGCACACACACACAGAATACAGAGATAGAGAGAGAACACAGAGTGAGAGAGAACAGACACACATAGAGAGAACACAGAGAGAGAGAGAACACAGAGGGAGAGAACAGAGAGAGAGAGAACACAGAGAGCGAGAGATCGCAGAGAGAGCGAGAACATACAGAGAGAGTGAGAACAAACAGAGACAGACAACACAGAGAGAGAAAGAACACACACAGGGAGAGAACAGAGATGGAGAGAGAACGAGAACAGAGAGAGGGAGAACACAGAGAGAGAGAGCAACATATAGAGGGAACACAGAGACCGCAGACAGAGAACATAGAGAAACAGAACACAGAGAGAGAGAACGCAGAGAGAGAGAACACAGAGAGAGAGCACACACAGAGGGAGAACACAGAGACAACGCAGACAGAGAACATAGAGAGACAGAACACAGAGAGAGAGAGCACACAGAGAGAGAACTCAGAGAGAGAACACACACACACAGAGAACACAGAGAGAGAGAGCGAAAACACAAGCGCACACACACAGAGAACACACAGAGCATGAAGAAAACAGAGAGAGATCACACAGAGAGAGAGAGATCATACACAGAAAAAGGGAACATGCACACAAGCAGAGAACACACACACAGAACACACACACATGAGAACACACAGACAAAAAACACAAAAACACAGAATACAGAGATAGAGAGAGAACACAGAGTGAGAGAGAACAGACACACATAGAGAGAACACCGAGAGAGAGAACACAGAGAGAGAGAGAGAACAGAGAGAGAGATCACACAGGGAAAGAGAGAACACACAGTGTGAGAGAGAACACACGCACACACACGGAGAACACACACACAGAGCACACACAGAGAGAAACACACACACACAAGAGAACACACAGACAAAAAACACAAAAACACAGAATACAGAGATAGAGTGAGAACACAGAGTGAGAAAGAACAGACACACATAGAGAGAAACAGAGAGTGAGAACACACAGAGAGAGAGAGAACAGAGAGAGAGATCACACAGAGAAAGAGAGAACTCATAGTGTGAGAGAGAACACACGCACACACACGGAGAACACACACACAGAGCACTCACACAGAGAAACACACACACACACAGAGAACGCAGACACACAGAATACAGACATAGAGAGAGAACAGAGTGAGAGAGAACAGACACAGAGAGAGAGAGATAGAACACACACACACACAGAGAGAGAACACAGACAGAGAGATCACACACAGAAAGAGAGAACATACACACACAGAGAACACACACACACAGAACGCACACACACAGAGTACCCAAACATACACAGAGAACACACACACACAGAGAACACAGAGAGAGAGAGAACACATAGAGGGAGAGAGAACACACAGAGAGAGTACAGAGAGAGAGAGAGAGAACACACACACAAGAACACACAGAGAGAACACACACACAGAACATAAACACACAGAGAACACACAGAGAGAGATCACAGAGAAAGAGAGAACACACGCACACACACAGGGAACACACACAGAACACAAACACACAGAACATACACACAGAACACAAACACACAGAGAACACAGAGAGAGAGAGAACCCAGAGCGTGATCACACAGAGAAAGAGAGAACACATAGAGGGAGGGAGAACACACGCACACACACAGTGAACACACACAGAGCACACAGACAGAGAAACACACACACAGAACACGCACACATAGAACACACAAACAGAGAACACACAGAAAGAGCACACACCCACGAGAACACACACAGAGAACACACACAGAATACAGAGATAGAGAGAGAACACAGAGTGAGAGAGAACAGACACAGAGAGAGAGATAACGCACAGAGAGACAACACACACACACAGAACACACAGAGAGAAGACACACAGAGAGAGAAGACAGAGAGAGAATACAGAGAGACAGAGAACACAGAGAGCGAGAGATCGCAGAGAGAGCGAGAACACACAGAGAGAGGGAGGACAAACAGAGAGAGAGAACACAGAGAGAGAAAGAACACAGAAAGAACAGAGATAGAGAGAAGACAGAGAGAGAGAACACAGACAGAGAACATAGAGAAACAGAACACAGAGAGAGAGAGCGCAGAGAGAGAGAACACAGAGAGAGAACACACACAGAGGGAGAACACAGAGAGAGAACGCAGACAGAGAACATAGACAGACAGAACACAGAGAGAGAGAACTCAGAGAGAGAACACACTAACAGAGAACACAGAGAGAGAGAGCGAAAACACAAGCGCACACACACAGAGAACACACAGAGCAAGAAGAAAACAGAGAGAGAGATCACACAGAGAGAGAGAGATCATACACAGAAAGAGAGAACATGCACACAAACAGAGAACACACACACAAAACACACACAGAGAACACACACACAGGGAACACACACAGAATACAGAGAAGAGCGCACACACACAGAGAACACACAGAGAGAGAGCGAAAACACAAGCGCACACACACAGAGAACACACAGAGCAAGAAGAAAACAGAGAGAGAGATCACACAGAGAGAGAGAGATCATACACAGAAAGAGAGAACATGCACACAAACAGAGAACACACACACAGAACACACACAGAGAACACACACACAGAACACAAACACTTTGTGTTCTGTATACAGATTACAGAAAACACAAACAGAGAACACACGCACATACACAACACACACAAGAGAACACACACACAGGGAACACACACAGAATACAGAGAAGAGCGCACACACACAGAGAACACACAGAGAGAGAGCGAAAACACAAGCGCACACACACAGAGAACACACAGAGCAAGAAGAAAACAGAGAGAGAGATCACACAGAGAGAGAGAGATCATACACAGAAAAAGGGAACATGCACACAAACAGAGAACACACACAAAGAACACACACACAAGAGAACACACGGACAGAAAACACAAAAACACACAATACAGAGATAGAGAGAGAATACAGACTGAGAGAGAACTGACACAGAGAGAGAAAGAACAGACACAGAGAGAGAGAACACACAGAGAGAGAGAGAGAGAACAGAGAGAGAGATCACACACAGAAAGAGAGAACATACACACACAGAGAACACACACACACAGAACGCACACACACAGAGTACCCAAACATACACAGAGAACACACACACACAGAGAACACAGAGAGAGAGAGAACACAGAGAAAGAGAGAACACATAGAGGGAGAGAGAACACACAGAGAGAGTACACAGAGAGAGAGAGAGAACACACACACAAGAACACACAGAGAGAACACACACACAGAACACAAACACACAGAGAACACACAGAGAGAGATCACACAGAGAAAGAGAGAACACATAGAGGTAGAGAGAAGACACGCACACACACAGGGAACACACACAGAACACAAACACTCAGAACACAAACACACAGAGAGAGATAACAGAGATAGATCACACAGAGAAAGAGAGAACACATAGAGTGAGAGAGAACACACGCACACACACGGAGAACACACACACAGAGCACACACACAGAGCAACAAACACACACAGAAAACAGGCACACACAGAACACACAAACAGAGAACACACACACACAACACACACAAAAGAGAACACACACAGTGAGCACACACACACAGAATACAGAGATAGAGAGAGAACACACACACAAGAACACACAGAGAGAACACACACACAGAACATAAACACACAGAGAACACACAGAGAGAGATCACAGAGAAAGAGAGAACACATGCACACACACAGAACACAAACACACAGAACATACACACAGAACACAAACACACAGAGAACACAGAGAGAGAGAGAACCCAGAGCGTGATCACACAGAGAAAGAGAGAACACATAGAGGGAGAGAGAACACACGCACACACACAGTGAACACACACAGAGCACACAGACAGAGAAACACACACACAGAACACGCACACATAGAACACACAAACAGAGAACACACAGAAAGAACACCCACCCACGAGAACACACACAGAGAACACACACAGAATACAGAGAAAGAGAGAGAACACAGAGTGAGAGAGAACAGACACAGAGAGAGAGATAACGCACAGAGAGACAACACACACACACAGAACACACAGAGAGAAGACACACAGAGAGAGAAGACAGAGAGAGAATACAGAGAGACAGAGAACACAGAGAGCGAGAGATCGCAGAGAGAGCGAGAACACACAGAGAGAGGGAGGACAAACAGAGAGAGAGAACACAGAGAGAAAGAACACACAAAGAGAGAGAGAACAGAGATAGAGAGAAGACAGAGAGAGAGAACACAGACAGAGAACATAGAGAAACAGAACAGAGAGAGAGAGAGCGCAGAGAGAGAGAACACAGAGAGAGAACACACACAGAGGGAGAACACAGAGAGAGAACGCAGACAGAGAACATAGACAGACAGAACACAGAGAGAGAGAACTCAGAGAGAGAACACACTAACAGAGAACACAGAGAGAGAGAGCGAAAACACAAGCGCACACACACAGAGAACACACAGAGCAAGAAGAAAACAGAGAGTGAGATCACACAGAGAGAGAGAGATCATACACAGAAAGAGAGAACATGCACACAAACAGAGAACACACACACAGAACACACACAGAGAACACACACACAGAACACAAACACTTTGTGTTCTGTATACAGATTACAGAAAACACAAACAGAGAACACACGCACATACACAACACACACAAGAGAACACACACACAGGGAACACACACAGAATACAGAGAAGAGCGCACACACACAGAGAACACACAGAGAGAGAGCGAAAACACAAGCGCACACACACAGAGAACACACAGAGCAAGAAGAAAACAGAGAGAGAGATCACACAGAGAGAGAGAGATCATACACAGAAAAAGGGAACATGCACACAAACAGAGAACACACACAAAGAACACACACACAAGAGAACACACGGACAGAAAACACAAAAACACACAATACAGAGATAGAGAGAGAATACAGACTGAGAGAGAACTGACACAGAGAGAGAAAGAACAGACACAGAGAGAGAGAACACACAGAGAGAGAGAGAGAGAACAGAGAGAGAGATCACACACAGAAAGAGAGAACATACACACACAGAGAACACACACACACAGAACGCACACACACAGAGTACCCAAACATACACAGAGAACACACACACACAGAGAACACAGAGAGAGAGAGAACACAGAGAAAGAGAGAACACATAGAGGGAGAGAGAACACACAGAGAGAGTACACAGAGAGAGAGAACACACACACAAGAACACACAGAGAGAACACACACACAGAACACAAACACACAGAGAACACACAGAGAGAGATCACACAGAGAAAGAGAGAACACATAGAGGTAGAGAGAAGACACGCACACACACAGGGAACACACACAGAACACAAACACTCAGAACACAAACACACAGAGAGAGATAACAGAGATAGATCACACAGAGAAAGAGAGAACACATAGAGTGAGAGAGAACACACGCACACACACGGAGAACACACACACAGAGCACACACACAGAGCAACAAACACACACAGAAAACAGGCACACACAGAACACACAAACAGAGAACACACACACACAACACACACAAAAGAGAACACACACAGTGAGCACACACACACAGAATACAGAGATAGAGAGAGAACACACACACAAGAACACACAGAGAGAACACACACACAGAACATAAACACACAGAGAACACACAGAGAGAGATCACAGAGAAAGAGAGAACACATGCACACACACAGAACACAAACACACAGAACATACACACAGAACACAAACACACAGAGAACACAGAGAGAGAGAGAACCCAGAGCGTGATCACACAGAGAAAGAGAGAACACATAGAGGGAGAGAGAACACACGCACACACACAGTGAACACACACAGAGCACACAGACAGAGAAACACACACACAGAACACGCACACATAGAACACACAAACAGAGAACACACAGAAAGAACACACACCCACGAGAACACACACAGAGAACACACACAGAATACAGAGAAAGAGAGAGAACACAGAGTGAGAGAGAACAGACACAGAGAGAGAGATAACGCACAGAGAGACAACACACACACACAGAACACACAGAGAGAAGACACACAGAGAGAGAAGACAGAGAGAGAATACAGAGAGACAGAGAACACAGAGAGCGAGAGATCGCAGAGAGAGCGAGAACACACAGAGAGAGGGAGGACAAACAGAGAGAGAGAACACAGAGAGAGAAAGAACACACAAAGAGAGAGAGAACAGAGATAGAGAGAAGACAGAGAGAGAGAACACAGACAGAGAACATAGAGAAACAGAACAGAGAGAGAGAGAGCGCAGAGAGAGAGAACACAGAGAGAGAACACACACAGAGGGAGAACACAGAGAGAGAACGCAGACAGAGAACATAGACAGACAGAACACAGAGAGAGAGAACTCAGAGAGAGAACACACTAACAGAGAACACAGAGAGAGAGAGCGAAAACACAAGCGCACACACACAGAGAACACACAGAGCAAGAAGAAAACAGAGAGAGAGATCACACAGAGAGAGAGAGATCATACACAGAAAGAGAGAACATGCACACAAACAGAGAACACACACACAGAACACACACAGAGAACACACACACAGAACACAAACACTTTGTGTTCTGTATACAGATTACAGAAAACACAAACAGAGAACACACGCACATACACAACACACACAAGAGAACACACACACAGGGAACACACACAGAATACAGAGAAGAGCGCACACACACAGAGAACACACAGAGAGAGAGCGAAAACACAAGCGCACACACACAGAGAACACACAGAGCAAGAAGAAAACAGAGAGAGAGATCACACAGAGAGAGAGAGATCATACACAGAAAAAGGGAACATGCACACAAACAGAGAACACACACAAAGAACACACACACAAGAGAACACACGGACAGAAAACACAAAAACACACAATACAGAGATAGAGAGAGAATACAGACTGAGAGAGAACTGACACAGAGAGAGAAAGAACAGACACAGAGAGAGAGAACACACAGAGAGAGAGAGAGAGAACAGAGAGAGAGATCACACACAGAAAGAGAGAACATACACACACAGAGAACACACACACACAAAACTCACACACACAGAGTACCCAAACATACACAGAGAACACACACACACAGAGAACACAGAGAGAGAGAGAACACAGAAAAAAGAGAGAACACATAGAGGGAGAGAGAACACACAGAGAGAGTACACACAGAGAGAGAGAGAGAACACACACACAAGAACACACAGAGAGAACACACACACAGAACACAAACACACAGAGAACACACAGAGAGAGATCACACAGAGAAAGAGAGAACACATAGAGGTAGAGAGAAGACACGCACACACACAGGGAACACACACAGAACACAAACACTCAGAACACAAACACACAGAGAGAGATAACAGAGATAGATCACACAGAGAAAGAGAGAACACATAGAGTGAGAGAGAACACACGCACACACACGGAGAACACACACACTGAGCACACACACAGAGCAACAAACACACACAGAAAACAGGCACACACAGAACACACAAACAGAGAACACACACACACAACACACACAAAAGAGAACACACACAGTGAGCACACACACACAGAATACAGAGATAGAGAGAGAACACAGACTGAGAGAGAACAGACACACATAGAGAGAACACAGAGAGAGAGAGAACACAGAGGGAGAGAACAGAGAGAGAGATCACACAGAGAAAGAGAGAACACATAGTGTGAGAGAGAACACACGCACACACACGGAGAACACACACACAGAGCACACACACAGAGCAACACACACACAGAAAACAGGCACACACAGAACACACAAACAGAGAACACACACACACAACACACACAAAAGAGAACACACACAGAGAGCACACACACACAGAATACAGAGATAGAGAGAGAACACAGAGTGAGAGAGAACAGACACACATAGAGAGAACACAGAGAGCGAGAGATCGCAGAGAGAGCGAGAACATACAGAGAGAATGAGAACAAACAGAGACAGACAACACAGAGAGAGAAAGAACACACACAGAGAGAGAACAGAGATGGAGAGAGAACGAGAACAGAGAGACGGAGAACACAGAGAGAGAGAGAGCAACAGATGGAGGGAACACAGAGAACGCAGACAGAGAACATAGAGAAACAGAACACAGAGAGAGAGAACGCAGAGAGAGAGAACACAGAGAGAGAACACACACAGAGGGAGAACACAGAGACAACGCAGACAGAGAACATAGAGAGACAGAACACAGAGAGAGAGAACACACAGAGAGAGAACTCAGAGAGAGAACACACACACACAGAGAACACAGAGAGAGAGAGCGAAAACACAAGCGCACACACACAGAGAACACACAGAGCATGAAGAAAACAGAGAGAGATCACACACAGAGAGAGAGATCATACACAGAAAAAGGGAACATGCACACAAGCAGAGAACACACACACAGAACACACACACAAGAGAACACACAGACAAAAAACACAAAAACACAGAATACAGAGATAGAGAGAGAACACAGAGTGAGAGAGAACAGACACACATAGAGAGAACACCGAGAGAGAGAACACAGAGAGAGAGAGAGAACAGAGAGAGAGATCACACAAAGAAAGAGAGAACACATATTGTGAGAGAGAACACACGCACACAACACGGAGAACACACACACAGAGCACACACAGAGAGAAACACACACACACAGAGAGAACATACACAAAGAACACACACACAAGAGAACACACAGACAAAAAACACAAAAACACAGAATACAGAGATAGATTGAGAACACAGAGTGAGAAAGAACAGACACACATAGAGAGAACACAGAGAGAGAGAACAGAGAGAGAGAGAGAGAACAGAGAGAGAGATCACACAGAGAAAGGGAGAACACATAGAGGGAGAGAGAACACACGCACACACACAGTGAACACACACAGAGCACACAGACAGAGAAACACACACACAGAACACGCACACATAGAACACACAAACAGAGAACACACAGAAAGAACACACACCCACGAGAACACACACAGAGAACACACACAGAATACAGAGATAGAGAGAGAACACAGAGTGAGAGAGAACAGACACACAGAGAGAGATAACGCACAGAGAGACAACACACACACACAGAACACACAGAGAGAACACACACAGAGTGAGAACACAGAGAGAGAATACAGAGAGACAGAGAACACAGAGAGCGAGAGATCGCAGAGAGAGCGAGAACACACAGAGAGAGAGAGGACAAACAGAGAGAGAGAACACAGAGAGAGAAAGAACACACAGAGAGAGAGAGAACAGAGATAGAGAGAAGACAGAGAGAGAGAACACAGACAGAGAACATAGAGAAACAGAACAGAGAGAGAGAGAGCGCAGAGAGAGAGAACACAGAGAGAGAACACACACAGAGGGAGAACACAGAGAGAGAACGCAGACAGAGAACATAGACAGACAGAACACAGAGAGAGAGAACTCAGAGAGAGAACACACTAACAGAGAACACAGAGAAAGCGAAAACACAAGCGCACACACACAGAGAACACACAGAGCAAGAAGAAAACAGAGAGAGAGATCACACAGAGAGAGAGAGATCATACACAGAAAGAGAGAACATGCACACAAACAGAAAACACACACACAGAACACACACAGAGAACACACACACAGATTACAGATTACAGATTACAGAAAACACAAACAGAGAACACACGCACATACACAACACACACAAGAGAACACACACACAGGGAACACACACAGAATACAGAGAAGAGCGCACACTCACAGAGAACACACAGAGAGAGAGCGAAAACACAAGCGCACACACACAGAGAACACACAGAGCAAGAAGTAAACAGAGAGAGAGATCACACAGAGAGAGAGATCATACACAGAAAAAGGGAACATGCACACAAACAGAGAACACACACAAGAGAACACACGGACAGAAAACACAAAAACACACAATACAGAGATAGAGAGAGAATACAGACTGAGAGAGAACTGACACAGAGAGAGAGAGAACAGACACAGAGAGAGAGAACACAGAGAGAGAGAGAGAGAGAGAACAGTGAGAGAGATCACACAGAGAAAGAGAGAACTCATAGTGTGAGAGAGAACACACGAACACACACGGAGAACACACACACAGAGAAACACACACACACACAGAGAACACACACACACAGAATACAGACATAGAGAGAGAACACAGAGTGAGAGAGAACAGACACAGAGAGGGAGAGAACACACACACACACACACAGAGAACACAGAGAGAGAGATCACACACAGAAAGAGAGAACGTACACACACAGAGAACACACACACACAGAACGCGCACACACAGAGTACCCAAACATACACAGAGAACACACACACACAGAGAACACAGAGAGAGAGAGAACACAGAGAAAGATCACACAGAAAAAGAGAGAACACATAGAGTGAGAGAGAACACACAGAGAGAGTACACAGAGAGAGTGAGAGAACACACACACAAGAACACACAGAGAGAACACACACACAGAACACAAACACACAGAGAACACACAGAGAGAGATCACACAGAGAAAGAGAGAACACATAGAGGTAGAGAGAAGACACGCACACACACAGGGAACACACACAGAACACAAACACTCAGAACACAAACACACAGAGAGAGATAACAAAGATAGATCACACAGAGAAAGAGAGAACACATAGAGTGAGAGAGAACACACGCACACACACGGAGAACACACACACAGAGCACACACACAGAGCAACACACACACACAGAAAACAGGCACACACAGAACACACAAACAGAGAACACACACACAACACACACAAAAGAGAACACACACACAGAGCACACACACACAGAATACAGAGATAGAGAGAGAACAGAGAGAGAGAGAGAACACAGAGGGAGAGAACAGAGAGAGAGAGAACACAGAGAGCGAGAGATCGCAGAGAGAGCGAGAACATACAGAGAGAGTGAGAACAAACAGAGACAGACAACACAGAGAGAGAAAGAACACACACAGAGAGAGAACAGAGATGGAGAGAGAACGAGAACAGAGAGAGGGAGAACACAGAGAGAGAGAGCAACAGATAGAGGGAACACAGAGAACGCAGACAGAGAACATAGAGAAACAGAACACAGCGAGAGAGAACGCAGAGAGAGAGAACACAGAGAGAGAGAACACACAGAGAGAGAACTCAGAGAGAGAACACACACACACAGAGAACACACAGAGAGAGAGCGAAAACACAAGCGCACACACACAGAGAACACACAGAGCATGAAGAAAACAGAGAGAGGTCACACACAGAGAGAGAGATCATACACAGAAAAAGGGAACATGCACACAAGCAGAGAACACACACACAGAACACACACACAAGAGAACACACAGACAAAAAACACAAAAACACAGAATACAGAGATAGAGAGAGAACACAGAGTAAGAGAGAACAGACACACATAGAGAGAACACCGAGAGAACACAGAGAGAGCGAGAGAACAGAGAGAGAGATCACACAGAGAAAGAGAGAACACATAGTGTGAGAGAGAACACACGCACACACACGGAGAACACACACACAGAGCACACACACAGAGAAACACACACACACAGAGAACATACACAAAGAACACACACACACAGAATACAGAGATAGAGAGAGAACACAGAGTGAGAGAGAACAGACACAGAGAGAGAGAACACACAGAGAGAGAGAGAGAACACAGAGAGAGAGATCATACACAGAAAGAGAGAACATACACACTCAGAGAACACACACACACAGAACGCACACACACAGAGTACCCAAACATACACAAAGAACACACACACACAGAATACAGACATAGAGAGAGAACACAGAGAGAGAGATCACACACAGAAAGAGAGAACATACACACACAGAGAACACACACACAGAACACAAACACACAGAGAACACACAGAGAGAAAACACAAAAACACAGAATACAGAGATGGAGTGAGAACAAAGAGTGAGAGAGAACAGACACACATAGAGAGAACACAGAGAGAGAGAACACAGAGGGAGAGAACAGAGAGAGAGATCACACAGAGAAAGAGAGAACACATAGTGTGAGAGAGAACACACGCACACACACGGTGAACACACACATAGAGCACACACACAGAGAAACACACACACACAGAGAACATACACAAAGAACACACACACACAGAATACAGAGATAGAGAGAGAACACAGAGTGAGAGAGAACAGACACAGAGAGAGAGAACACAGAGAGAGAGAACACACAGAGAGAGAGAACAGAGAGAGAGATCACACAGAGAAAGAGAGAACACATAGTGTCAGAGAGAACACACACACACACAAGAGAACACACAGACAGAAAACACAAAAACACACAATACAGAGATAGAGAGAGAACACAGACTGAGAGAGAACTGACACAGAGAGAGAGAGAACACAGAGAGAGAGAGAGAACACAGAGAGAGAGATCACACACAGAAAGAGAGAACACACACACACAGAGGGAACACACACAGAACACAAACACACAGAACACAAACACACAGAGAACACAGAGAGAGAGATAACAGAGAGTGAAATCACGCAGAGAAAGAGAGAACACATAGAGTGAGAGAGAACACACGCACACACACGGAGAACACACACACAGATAAACACACACACAGAAAACACGCACACACAGAACACACAAACAGAGAACACGCACACACAACACACACAAAAGAGAACACACACAGAGAGCACACACACACAGAATGCAGAGATAGAGAGAGAACACAGAGAGAGAGAGCACACAGATAGAGGGAACACAGAGAACGCAGACAGAGAACATAGAGAAACAGAACACAGAGAGAGAGCGCAGAGAGAGAGAGAACACAGAGAGAGAACACACACAGAGGGAGAACACAGAGAGACAACGCAGACAGAGAACATAGAGAGACAGAACACAGAGAGAGAGAACACAGAGAGAGAGAACTCAGAGAGAGAACACACACACAGAGAACACACACAGAGAGAGCGAAAACACAAGCGCACACACACAGAGAACACACAGAGCAAGAAGAAAACAGAGAGAGAGATCACACAGAGAGAGAGAGATCACACACAGAAAAAGGGAACATGCACACAAACAGAGAACACACACACAAGAGAACACACAGACAGAAAACACAAAAACACACAATACAGAGATAGAGAGAGAATACAGACTGAGAGAGAACTGACACAGAGAGAGAGAGAGAACAGACAGAGAGAGAGAACACAGAGAGAGAGAGAGAGAGAGAACAGAGAGATCACACACAGAAAGAGAGAACATACACACACAGAGAACACACACACACAGAACGCACACACACAGAGTACCCAAACATACACAGAGAACACACACACACAGAGAACACA
The DNA here is from genome assembly GCF_047496795.1 of Chiloscyllium punctatum. Classification (NCBI taxonomy): domain Eukaryota; kingdom Metazoa; phylum Chordata; class Chondrichthyes; order Orectolobiformes; family Hemiscylliidae; genus Chiloscyllium; species Chiloscyllium punctatum. Next base: position 39,737,100 of record NC_092757.1, on the reverse strand, counting down.
GAGAGAGAGAGAACACAGAGAAAGATCACACAGAGAAAGAGAGAACACATAGAGGGAGAGAGAACACACAGAGAGAGAACACAGAGAGAGAGAGAACACACACACAAGAACACACAGAGAGAACACACACACAGAACACAAACACACAGAGAACACACAGAGAGAGATCACAGAGGAAGAGAGAACACACGCACACACACAGGGAACACACACAGAACACAAACACACAGAACATACACACAGAACACAAACACACAGAGAACACAGAGAGAGAGAGAACCCAGAGCGTGATCACACAGAGAAAGAGAGAACACATAGAGGGAGAGAGAACACACGCACACACACAGTGAACACACACAGAGCACACAGACAGAGAAACACACACAGAGAACACGCACACATAGAACACACAAACAGAGAACACACAGAAAGAACACACACCCACGAGAACACACACAGAGAACACACACAGAATACAGAGATAGAGAGAGAACACAGAGTGAGAGAGAACAGACACAGAGAGAGAGATAACGCACAGAGAGACAACACACACACACAGAACACACAGAGAGAACACACACAGAGAGAGAAGACAGAGAGAGAATACAGAGAGACAGAGAACACAGAGAGCGAGAGATCGCAGAGAGAGCGAGAACACACAGAGAGAGGGAGGACAAACAGAGAGAGAGAACACAGAGAGAGAACACACACAGAGGGAGAACACAGAGAGAGAACGCAGACAGAGAACATAGAGAGACAGAACACAGAGAGAGAGAACTCAGAGAGAGAACATACTAACAGAGAACAGAGAGAGAGAGAGAGCGAAAACACAAGCGCACACACACAGAGAACACACAGAGCAAGAAGAAAACAGAGAGAGAGATCACACAGAGAGAGAGAGATCATACACAGAAAGAGAGAACATGCACACAAACAGAGAACACACACACAGAACACACACAGAGAACACACACACAGAACACAAACACTTTGTGTTCTGTATACAGATTACAGAAAACACAAACAGAGAACACACGCACATACACAACACACACAAGAGAACACACACACAGAGAACACACACAGAATACAGAGAAGAGCGCACACACACAGAGAACACACAGAGAGAGAGCGAAAACACAAGCGCACACACACAGAGAACACACAGAGCAAGAAGAAAACAGAGAGAGAGATCACACAGAGAGAGAGAGATCATACACAGAAAAAGGGAACATGCACACAAGCAGAGAACACACACACAGAACACACACACAAGAGAACACACAGACAAAAAACACAAAAACACAGAATACAGAGATAGAGAGAGAACACAGAGTGAGAGAGAACAGACACACATAGAGAGAACACCGAGAGAGAGAACACAGAGAGAGAGAGAACAGAGAGAGAGATCACACAGAGAAAGAGAGAACACATAGTGTGAGAGAGAACACACGCACACACACGGAGAACACACACACAGAGCACACACGGAGAGAAACACACACACACACAGAGAACATACACAATGAACACACACACAAGAGAACACACAGACAAAAAACACAAAAACACAGAATACAGAGATAGAGTGAGAACACAGAGTGAGAAAGAACAGACACACATAGAGAGAACACAGAGAGAGAGAACACAGAGAGAGAGAGAGAACAGAGAGAGAGATCACACAGAGAAAGAGAGAACACATAGAGGGAGAGAGAACACACGCACACACACAGTGAACACACACAGAGAAACACACACACAGAACACGCACACATAGAACACACAAACAGAGAACACACAGAAAGAACACACACCCACGAGAACACACACAGAGAACACACACAGAATACAGAGATAGAGAGAGAACACAGAGTGAGAGAGAACAGACACACAGAGAGAGATAACGCACAGAGAGACAACACACACACACAGAACACACAGAGAGAACACACACAGAGAGAGAACACAGAGAGAGAATACAGAGAGACAGAGAACACAGAGAGCGAGAGATCGCAGAGAGAGCGAGAACACACAGAGAGAGAGAGGACAAACAGAGAGAGAGAACACAGAGAGAGAAAGAACACACAAAGAGAGAGAGAACAGAGATAGAGAGAAGACAGAGAGAGAGAACACAGACAGAGAACATAGAGAAACAGAACACAGAGAGAGAGAGCGCAGAGAGAGAGAACGCAGAGAGAGAACACACACAGAGGGAGAACACAGAGAGAGAACGCAGACAGAGAACATAGACAGACAGAACACAGAGAGAGAGAACTCAGAGAGAGAACACACTAACAGAGAACACAGAGAGAGCGAAAACACAAGCGCACACACACAGAGAACACACAGAGCAAGAAGAAAACAGAGAGAGAGATCACACAGAGAGAGAAAGATCATACACAGAAAGAGAGAACATGCACACAAACAGAAAACACACACACAGAACACACACAGAGAACACACACACAGATTACAGATTACAGATTACAGAAAACACAAACACAGAACACACGCACATACACAACACACACAAGAGAACACACACACAGGGAACACACACAGAATACAGAGAAGAGCGCACACTCACAGAGAACACACAGAGAGAGCGAAAACACAAGCGCACACACACAGAGAACACACAGAGCAAGAAGTAAACAGAGAGAGACATCACAGAGAGAGAGAGAGATCATACACAGAAAAAGGGAACATGCACACAAACAGAGAACACACACAAGAGAACACACGGACAGAAAACACAAAAACACACAATACAGAGATAGAGAGAGAATACAGACTGAGAGAGGACTGACAGAGAGAGAGAGAGAACAGACACAGAGAGAGAGAACACAGAGAGAGAGAGAGATAGAGAGAACAGTGAGAGAGATCACACAGAGAAAGAGAGAACTCATAGTGTGAGAGAGAACACACGAACACACACGGAGAACACACACACAGAGAAACACACACACACACAGAGAACACACACACACAGAATACAGACATAGAGAGAGAACACAGAGTGAGAGAGAACAGACACAGAGAGGGAGAGAACACACACACACACACACAGAGAACACAGAGAGAGAGATCACACACAGAAAGAGAGAACATACACACACAGAGAACACACACACACAGAACGCACACACACAGAGTACCCAAACATACACAGAGAACACACACACACAGAGAACACAGAGAGAGAGAGAACACAGAGAAAGAGAGAACACATAGAGGGAGAGAGAACACACAGAGAGAGTACACAGAGAGAGAGAACACACACACAAGAACACACAGAGAGAACACACACACAGAACACAAACACACAGAGAACACACAGAGAGAGATCACACAGAGAAAGAGAGAACACATAGAGGTAGAGAGAAGACACGCACACACACGGGGAACACACACAGAACACAAACACTCAGAACACAAACACACAGAGAGAGATAACAGAGATAGATCACACAGAGAAAGAGAGAACACATAGAGTGAGAGAGAACACACGCACACACACGGAGAACACACACACAGAGCACACACACAGAGCAACAAACACACACAGAAAACAGGCACACACAGAACACACAAACAGAGAACACACACACACAACACACACAAAAGAGAACACACACACAGAGAGCACACACACACAGAATACAGAGATAGAGAGAGAACACAGAGTGAGAGAGAACAGACACACATAGAGAGAACACAGAGAGAGAGAGAACACAGAGGGAGAGAACAGAGAGAGAGAGAACACAGAGAGCGAGAGATCGCAGAGAGAGCGAGAACATACAGAGAGAGTGAGAACAAACAGAGACAGACAACACAGAGAGAGAAAGAACACACACAGAGAGAGAACAGAGATGGAGAGAGAACGAGAACAGAGAGAGGGAGAACACAGAGAGAGAGAGCAACAGATAGAGGGAACACAGAGAACGCAGACAGAGAACATAGAGAAACAGAACACAGCGAGAGAGAACGCAGAGAGAGAGAACACACAGAGAGAGAACTCAGAGAGAGAACACACACACACAGAGAACACAGAGAGAGAGAGCGAAAACACAAGCGCACACACACAGAGAACACACAGAGCATGAAGAAAACAGAGAGAGATCACACAGAGAGAGAGAGATCATACACAGAAAAAGGGAACATGCACACAAGCAGAGAACACACACACAGAACACACACACAAGAGAACACACAGACAAAAAACACAAAAACACAGAATACAGAGATAGAGAGAGAACACAGAGTAAGAGAGAACAGACACACATAGAGAGAACACCGAGAGAACACAGAGAGAGAGAGAGAACAGAGAGAGAGATCACACAAAGAAAGAGAGAACACATAGTGTGAGAGAGAACACACGCACACACACGGAGAACACACACACAGAGCACACACACAGAGAAACACACACACACAGAGAACATACACAAAGAACACACACACACAGAATACAGAGATAGAGAGAGAACACAGAGTGAGAGAGAACAGACACAGAGAGAGAGAACACAGAGAGAGAGAGAGAGAACACAGAGAGAGAGATCACACACAGGAAGAGAGAACATACACACACAGAGAACACACACACACAGAACGCACACACACAGAGTTCCCAAACATACACAAAGAACACACACACACAGAATACAGACATAGAGAGAGAACACAGAGAGAGAGATCACACACACAGAAAGAGAGAACATACACACACAGAGAACACACACACAGAACACAAACACGCAGAGAACACACAGAGAGAAAACACAAAAACACAGAATACAGAGATAGAGTGAGAACAAAGAGTGAGAGAGAACAGACACACATAGAGAGAACAGAGAGAGAGAGAACACAGAGGGAGATAACAGAGAGAGAGATCACACAGAGAAAGAGAGAACACATAGTGTGAGAGAGAACACACGCACACACACGGAGAACACACACACAGAGCACTCACACAGAGAAACACACACACACACACAGAATACAGACATAGAGAGAGAACACAGAGTGAGAGAGAACAGACACAGAGAGAGAGAGAACACACACACACACAGAGAACACAGAGAGAGAGATCACACACAGAAAGAGAGAACATACACACACAGAGAACACACACACACAGAACGCACACACACAGAGTACCCAAACATACACAGAGAACACACACACACAGAGAACACAGAGAGAGAGAGAACACAGAGAAAGAGAGAACACATAGAGGGAGAGAGAACACACAGAGAGAGTACACAGAGAGAGAGAACACACACACAAGAACACACAGAGAGAACACACACACAGAACACAAACACACAGAGAACACAGAGAGAGAGATCACACAGAGAAAGAGAGAACACATAGAGGTAGAGAGAAGACACGCACACACACGGGGAACACACACAGAACACAAACACTCAGAACACAAACACACAGAGAGAGATAACAGAGATAGATCACACAGAGAAAGAGAGAACACATAGAGTGAGAGAGAACACACGCACACACACGGAGAACACACACACAGAGCACACACACAGAGCAACAAACACACACAGAAAACAGGCACACACAGAACACACAAACAGAGAACACACACACACAACACACACAAAAGAGAACACACACACAGAGAGCACACACACACAGAATACAGAGATAGAGAGAGAACACAGAGTGAGAGAGAACAGACACACATAGAGAGAACACAGAGAGAGAGAGAACACAGAGGGAGAGAACAGAGAGAGAGAGAACACAGAGAGCGAGAGATCGCAGAGAGAGCGAGAACATACAGAGAGAGTGAGAACAAACAGAGACAGACAACACAGAGAGAGAAAGAACACACACAGAGAGAGAACAGAGATGGAGAGAGAACGAGAACAGAGAGAGGGAGAACACAGAGAGAGAGAGCAACAGATAGAGGGAACACAGAGAACGCAGACAGAGAACATAGAGAAACAGAACACAGCGAGAGAGAACGCAGAGAGAGAGAACACAGAGAGAGAGAACACACAGAGAGAGAACTCAGAGAGAGAACACACACACACAGAGAACACAGAGAGAGAGAGCGAAAACACAAGCGCACACACACAGAGAACACACAGAGCATGAAGAAAACAGAGAGAGATCACACACAGAGAGAGAGATCATACACAGAAAAAAGGAACATGCACACAAGCAGAGAACACACACACAGAACACACACACAAGAGAACACACAGACAAAAAACACAAAAACACAGAATACAGAGATAGAGAGAGAACACAGAGTAAGAGAGAACAGACACACATAGAGAGAACACCGAGAGAACACAGAGAGAGAGAGAGAACAGAGAGAGAGATCACACAAAGAAAGAGAGAACACATAGTGTGAGAGAGAACACACGCACACACACGGAGAACACACACACAGAGCACACACACAGAGAAACACACACACACAGAGAACATACACAAAGAACACACACACACAGAATACAGAGATAGAGAGAGAACACAGAGTGAGAGAGAACAGACACAGAGAGAGAGAACACACAGAGAGAGAGAGAGAACACAGAGAGAGAGATCACACACAGGAAGAGAGAACATACACACACAGAGAACACACACACACAGAACGCACACACAAAGAGTTCCCAAACATACACAAAGAACACACACACACAGAATACAGACATAGAGAGAGAACACAGAGAGAGAGATCACACACACAGAAAGAGAGAACATACACACACAGAGAACACACACACAGAACACAAACACGCAGAGAACACACAGAGAGAAAACACAAAAACACAGAATACAGAGATAGAGTGAGAACAAAGAGTGAGAGAGAACAGACACACATAGAGAGAACACAGAGAGAGAGAACACAGAGGGAGAGAACAGAGAGAGAGATCACACAGAGAAAGAGAGAACACATAGTGTGAGAGAGAACACACGCACACACACGGAGAACACACACACAGAGCACACACACAGAGAAACACACACACACAGAGAACATACACAAAGAACACACACACACAGAATACAGAGATAGAGAGAGAACACAGAGTGAGAGAGAACAGACACAGAGAGAGAGAACACAGAGAGAGAGAACACACAGAGAGAGAGAACAGAGAGAGAGATCACACAGAGAAAGAGAGAACACATAGTGTCAGAGAGAACACACACACAAGAGAACACACAGACAGAAAACACAAAAACACACAATACAGAGATAGAGAGAGAACACAGACTGAGAGAACTGACACAGAGAGAGAGAGAACAGAGAGAGAGAGAGAACACAGAGAGAGAGATCACACACAGAAAGAGAGAACACACACACACAGAGCGAACACACACAGAACACAAACACACAGAACACAAACACACAGAGAACACAGAGAGAGAGATAACAGAGAGTGAGATCACGCAGAGAAAGAGAGAACACATAGAGTGAGAGAGAACACACGCACACACACGGAGAACACACACACAGATAAACACACACACAGAAAACACGCACACACAGAACACACAAACAGAGAACACGCACACACAACACACACAAAAGAGAACACACACAGAGAGCACACACACACACAGAATGCAGAGATAGAGAGAGAACACAGAGAGAGAGAGCACACAGATAGAGGGAACGCAGAGAACGCAGACAGAGAACATAGAGAAACAGAACACAGAGAGAGAGCGCAGAGAGAGAGAGAACACAGAGAGAGAACACACACAGAGGGAGAACACAGAGAGAGAACGCAGACAGAGAACATAGAGAGACAGAACACAGAGAGAGAGAACAGAGAGAGAGAGAACTCAGAGAGAGAACACACACACACAGAGAACACACACAGCGAGAGCGAAAACACAAGCGCACACACACATAAAACACACAGAGCAAGAAGAAAACAGAGAGAGAGATCACAGAGAGAGAGAGAGATCATACACAGAAAGAGAGAACATGCACACAAACAGAGAACACACACACAGAAAACACACACAAGAGAACACACAGACAGAAAACACAAAAACACAGAATACAGAGATAGAGTGAGAACACAGAGTGAGAGAGAACAGACACACATAGAGAGAACACAGAGAGAGAGAACACACATAGAGAGAGAGAACAGAGAGAGAGATCACACAGAGAAAGAGAGAACACATAGTGTGAGAGAGAATACACGCACACACACGGAGAACACACACACAGAGCACACACACAGAGAAACACACACACACAGAGAACACACACAAAGAACACACACACACAGAATACAGACATAGAGAGAGAACACAGAGTGAGAGAGAACAGACACAGAGAGAGAACACAGAGAGAGAGATCACACATAGAAAGAGAGAACATACACACACAGAGAACACACACACACAGAACGCACACACACAGAGTACCCAAACATACACAGAGAACACACACACACAGAGAACACAGAGAGAGAGAACACATAGAGGGAGAGAGAACACACAGAGAGAGTACACACAGAGAGAGAGAACACACACACAAGAACACACACAGAGAAATCACACAGAACACAAACACACAGAGAACACAGAGAGAGAGATCACACAGAGAAAGAGAGAACACATAGAGGTAGAGAGAACACACGGACACACACAGGGAACACACACAGAACACAAACACACAGAACATACACACAGAACACAAACTCACAGAGAACACAGAGAGAGAGAGAGAACACAGAGCGTGATCACACAGAGAAAGAGAACACATAGAGGGAGAGAGAACACACGCACACACACAGTGAACACACACAGAGCACACAGACAGAGAAACACATACACACAGAACACGCACACATAGAACACACAAACAGAGAACACACAGAAAGAATACACACCCACGAGAACACACACACAGAGAACACACACAGAATACAGAGATCGAGAGAGAACACAGAGTGAGAGAGAACAGACACAGAGAGAGAGAACGCACAGAGAGAGAGACAACACACACACACAGCACACAGAGAGAACACACACAGAGAGAGAACACAGAGGGAGAAGACAGAGAGAGAGAGAACACAGAGAGCGAGAGATCGCAGAGAGAGCGAGAACATACAGAGAGAGTGAGAACAAACAGAGACAGACAACACAGAGAGAGAAAGAACACACAGAGAGAGAGAACAGAGATGGAGAGAGAACGAGAACAGAGAGAGAGATCACACAGAGAGAGAGAGATCATACACAGAAAGAGAGAACATGCACACAAACAGAGAACACACACACAGAACACACACAGAGAACACACACACAGAACACAAAAACTTTGTGTTCTGTATACAGATTACAGAAAAAACAAACAGAGAACACACGCACATACACAACACACACAAGAGAACACACACACAGGGAACACACACAGAATACAGAGAAGAGCGCACACACACAGAGAACACACAGAGAGAGAGCGAAAACACAAGCGCACACACACAGAGAACACACAGAGCAAGAAGAAAACAGAGATAGAGATCACACAGAGAGAGAGAGATCATACACAGAAAAAGGGAACATGCACACAAACAGAGAACACACACAAAGAACACACACACAAGAGAATACACGGACAGAAAACACAAAAACACACAATACAGAGATAGAGAGAGAATACAGACTGAGAGAGAACTGACACAGAGAGAGAAAGAACAGACACAGAGAGAGAGAACACAGAGAGAGAGAGAGAGAGAACAGAGAGAGAGATCACACACAGAAAGAGAGAACATACACACACAGAGAACACACACACACAGAACGCACACACACAGAGTACCCAAACATACACAGAGAACACACACACAAAGAGAACACAGAGAGAGAGAGAACACAGAGAAAGATCACACAGAGAAAGAGAGAACACATAGAGGGAGAGAGAACACACAGAGAGAGTACACAGAGAGAGAGAGAACACACACACAAGAACACACAGAGAGAACACACACACAGAACACAAACACACAGAGAACACACAGAGAGAGATCACACAGAGAAAGAGAGAACACATAGAGGTAGAGAGAAGACACGCACACACACAGGGAACACACACAGAACACAAACACTCAGAACACAAACACACAGAGAGAGATAACAGAGATAGATCACACAGAGAAAGAGAGAACACATAGAGTGAGAGAGAACACACGCACACACACGGAGAACACACACACAGAGCACACACACAGAGCAACAAACACACACAGAAAACAAGCACACACAGAACACACAAACAGAGAACACACACACACAACACACACAATAGAGAACACACACAGAGAGCACACACACACAGAATACAGAGATAGAGAGAGAACACAGAGTGAGAGAGAACAGACACACATAGAGAGAACACAGAGAGAGAGAGAACACAGAGGGAGAGAACAGAGAGAGAGAGAACACAGAGAGCGAGAGATCGCAGAGAGAGCGAGAACATACAGAGAGAGTGAGAACAAACAGAGACAGACAACACAGAGAGAGAAAGAACACACACAGAGAGAGAACAGAGATGGAGAGAGAACGAGAACAGAGAGAGGGAGAACACAGAGAGAGAGAGCAACAGATAGAGGGAACACAGAGAACGCAGACAGAGAACATAGAGATACAGAACACAGAGAGAGAGAACGCAGAGAGAGAGAACACAGAGAGAGAACACACACAGAGGGAGAACACAGAGACAACGCAGACAGAGAACATAGAGAGACAGAACACAGAGAGAGAGAACACACAGAGAGAGAACTCAGAGAGAGAACACACACACACAGAGAACACACAGACAAAAAACACAAAAACACAGAATACAGAGATAGAGAGAGAACAGAGAGAGAGAGAGAACAGACACACATAGAGAGAACACCGAGAGAGAGAGAACACAGAGAGAGAGAGAGAACAGGGAGAGAGATCACACAGAGAAAGAGAGAACACATAGTGTGAGAGAGAACACACGCACACACACGGAGAACACACACACAGAGCACACACAGAGAGAAACACACACACACACAGAGAACATACACAAAGAACACACACACAAGAGAACACACAGACAAAAAACACAAAAACACAGAATACAGAGATAGAGTGAGAACACAGAGTGAGAAAGAACAGACACACATAGAGAGAACACAGAGAGTGAGAACACACACAGAGAGAGAGAACAGTGAGAGAGTTCACACAGAGAAAGAGAGAACTCATAGTGTGAGAGAGAACACACGCACACACACGGAGAACACACACACAGAGCACTCACACAGAGAAACACACACACACACTGAGAACGCACACACACAGAATACAGACATAGAGAGAGAACACAGAGTGAGAGAGAACAGACACACAGAGAGAGAGAGAACACACACACACACAGAGAGAACACAGAGAGAGAGATCACACACAGAAAGATAGAACATACACACACAGAGAACACAGACACACAGAGAACACAGAGAGAGAGAACACATAGAGGGAGAGAGAACACACAGAGAGAGTACACACAGAGAGAGAGAGAACACACACACAAGAACACACAGAGAGAACACACACACAGAACATAAACACACAGAGAACACACAGAGAGAGATCACAGAGAAAGAGAAAACACACGCACACACACAGGGAACACACACAGAACACAAACACACAGAACATACACACAGAACACAAACACACAGAGAACACAGAGAGAGAGAGAGAACAGTGAGAGAGATCACACAGAGAAAGAGAGAACACATAGAGGGAGAGAGAACACACGCACACACACAGTGAACACACACAGAGCACACAGACAGAGAAACACACACACAGAACACGCACACATAGAACACACAAACAGAGAACACACAGAAAGAACACACACCCACGAGAACACACACAGAGAACACACACAGAATACAGAGATAGAGAGAGAACACAGAGTGAGAGAGAACAGACACACAGAGAGAGATAACGCACAGAGAGACAACACACACACACAGAACACACAGAGAGAACACACACAGAGAGAGAAGACAGAGAGAGAATACAGAGAGACAGAGAACACAGAGAGCGAGAGATCGCAGAGAGAGCGAGAACACACAGAGAGAGGGAGGACAAACAGAGAGAGAGAACACAGAGAGAGAAAGAACACACAAAGAGAGAGAGAACAGAGATAGAGAGAAGACAGAGAGAGAGAACACAGACAGAGAACATAGAGAAACAGAACACAGAGAGAGAGAGCGCAGAGAGAGAGAACACAGAGAGAGAACACACACAGAGGGAGAACACAGAGAGAGAACGCAGACAGAAAACATAGACAGACAGAACACAGAGAGAGAGAACTCAGAGAGAGAACACACTAACAGAGAACACAGAGAGAGAGAGCGAAAACACAAGCGCACACACACAGAGAACACACAGAGCAAGAAGAAAACAGAGAGAGAGATCACACAGAGAGAGAGAGATCATACACAGAAAGAGAGAACATGCACACAAACAGAGAACACACACACAGAACATACACAGAGAACACACACACATACACAACACACACAAGAGAACACACACACAGGGAACACACACAGAATACAGAGAAGAGCGCACACACACAGAGAACACACAGAGAGAGAGCGAAAACACAAGCGCACACACACAGAGAACACACAGAGCAAGAAGAAAACAGAGAGAGAGAACACAGAGAGAGAGAGATCATACACAGAAAAAGGGAACATGCACACAAACAGAGAACACACACAAAGAACACACACACAAGAGAACACACGGACAGAAAACACAAAAACACACAATACAGAGATAGAGAGAGAATACAGACTGAGAGAGAACTGACACAGAGAGAGAAAATACAGACACAGAGAGAGAGAACACAGAGAGAGAGAGAGAACAGAGAGAGAGATCACACACAGAAAGAGAGAACATACACACACAGAGAACACACACACACAGAACTCACACACACAGAGTACCCAAACATACACAGAGAACACACACACACAGAGAACACAGAGAGAGAGAGAACACAGAGAAAGATCACACAGAGAAAGAGAGAACACATAGAGGGAGAGAGAACACACAGAGAGAGTACACAGAGAGAGAGAGAACACACACACAAGAACACACAGAGAGAACACACACACAGAACACAAACACACAGAGAACACACAGAGAGAGATCACACAGAGAAAGAGAGAACACATAGAGGTAAGAGAGAAGACACGCACACACACAGGGAACACACACAGAACACAAACACTCAGAACACAAACACACAGAGAGAGATAACAGAGATAGATCACACAGAGAAAGAGAGAACACATAGAGTGAGAGAGAACACACGCACACACACGGAGAACACACACACAGAGCACACACACAGAGCAACAAACACACACAGAAAACAGGCACACACAGAACACACAAACAGAGAACACACACACACAACACACACAATAGAGAACACACACAGAGAGCACACACACACAGAATACAGAGATAGAGAGAGAACACAGAGTGAGAGAGAACAGACACACATAGAGAGAACACACAGAGAGAGAGAACACAGAGGGAGAGAACAGAGAGAGAGATCACACAGAGAAAGAGAGAACACAGTGTGAGAGAGAACACACGCACAAAACGGAGAACACACACACAGAGCACACACACAGAGCAACACACACACACAGAAAACAGGCACACACAGAACACACAAACAGAGAACACACACACACAACACACACAAAAGAGAACACACACAGAGAGCACACACACACAGAATACAGAGATAGAGAGAGAACACAGAGTGAGAGAGAACAGACACACATAGAGAGAACACAGAGAGAGAGAGAACACAGAGGGAGAGAACAGAGAGATAGAGAACACAGAGAGCGAGAGATCGCAGAGAGAGCGAGAACATACAGAGAGAGTGAGAACAAACAGAGACAGACAACACAGAGAGAGAAAGAACACACACAGAGAGAGAACAGAGATGGAGAGAGAACGAGAACAGAGAGAGGGAGAACACAGAGAGAGAGAGCAACAGATAGAGGGAACACAGAGAACGCAGACAGAGAACATAGAGAAACAGAACACAGAGAGAGAGAACGCAGAGAGAGAGAACACAGAGAGAGAACACACACAGAGGGAGAACACAGAGAGTCAACGCAGACAGAGAACATAGAGAGACAGAACACAGAGAGAGAGAACACACAGAGAGAGAACTCAGAGAGAGAACACACACACACAGAGAACACAGAGAGAGAGAGCGAAAACACAAGCGCACACACACAGAGAAAACACAGAGCATGAAGAATTCAGAGAGAGATCACACAGAGAGAGAGAGATCATACACAGAAAAAGGGAACATGCACACAAGCAGAGAACACACACACAGAACATACACACAAGAGAACACACAGACAAAAAACACAAAAACACAGAATACAGAGATAGAGAGAGAACACAGAGTGAGAGAGAACAGACACACATAGAGAGAACACCGAGAGAGAGAGAGAATAGAGAGAGAGATCACACAGAGAAAGAGAGAACACAAAGTGTGAGAGAGAACACACGCACACACACGGAGAACACACACACAGAGCACACAGAGAGAGAAACACACACACACACAGAGAACATACACAAAGAACACACACACACAGAGAACACACACACAGAACACAAACACACAGAGAGAAAACACAAAAACACAGAATACAGAGATAGAGTGAGAACAAAGAGTGAGAGAGAACAGACACACATAGAGAGAACACAGAGAGAGAGAACACAGAGGGAGAGAACAGAGAGAGAGATCACACAGAGAAAGAGAGAACACATAGTGTGAGAGAGAACACACGCACACACACGGAGAACACACACACAGAGCACACACACAGAGAAACACACACACACAGAGAACATACACAAAGAACACAAACACACAGAATACAGAGATAGAGAGAGAACACAGAGTGAGAGAGAACAGACACAGAGAGAGAGAACACAGAGAGAGAGAACACACAGAGAGAGAGAACAGAGAGAGAGATCACACAGAGAAAGAGAGAACACATAGTGTCAGAGAGAACGCACACACACACAAGAGAACACACAGACAGAAAACACAAAAACACACAATACAGAGATAGAGAGAGAACACAGACTGAGAGAGAACTGACACAGAGAGAGAGAGAACACAGAGAGAGAGAGAGAACACAGAGAGAGAGATCACACACAGAAAGAGAGAACACACACACACAGAACACAAACACACAGAACACAAACACACAGAGAACACAGAGAGAGAGATAACAGAGAGTGAGATCACGCAGAGAAAGAGAGAACACATAGAGTGAGAGAGAACACACGCACACACACGGAGAACACACACACAGATAAACACACACAGAAAACACGCACACACAGAACACACAAACAGAGAACACGCACACACAACACACACAAAAGAGATCACACACAGAGAGCACACACACACAGAATGCAGAGATAGAGAGAGAACACAGAGAGAGAGAGCACACAGATAGAGGGAACACAGAGAACGCAGACAGAGAACATAGAGAAACAGAACACAGAGAGAGAGCGCAGAGAGAGAGAACACAGAGAGAGAACACACACAGAGGGAGAACACAGAGAGAGAACGCAGACAGAGAACATAGAGAGACAGAACACAGAGAGAGAGAACAGAGAGAGAGAGAACTCAGAGAGAGAACACACACACACAGAGAACACACAGAGAGAGAGCGAAAACACAAGCGCACACACACAGAGAACACACAGAGCAAGAAGAAAACAGAGAGAGAGATCACAGAGAGAGAGATCATACACAGAAAGAGAGAACATGCACACAAACAGAGAACACACACACAGAACACACACACAAGAGAACACACAGACAGAAAACACAAAAACACAGAATACAGAGATAGAGTGAGAACACAGAGTGAGAGAGAACAGACACACATAGAGAGAACACAGAGAGAGAGAACACACAGAGAGAGAGAGAACAGAGAGAGAGATCACACAGAGAAAGAGAGAACACATAGTGTGAGAGAGAATACACGCACACACGGAGAACACACACACAGAGCACACACACAGAGAAACACACACAAACAGAGAACACACACAAAGAACACACACACACAGAATACAGACATAGAGAGAGAACACAGAGTGAGAGAGAACAGACACAGAGAGAGAACACAGAGACAGAGATCACACATAGAAAGAGAGAACAAACACACAGAGAACACACACACACACAGAACGCACACACAGAGTACCCAAACATACACAGAGAACACACACACACAGAGAACCCAGAGAGAGAGAGAACACATAGAGGGAGAGAGAACACACAGAGAGAGTACACAGAGAGAGAGAGAACACACACACAAGAACCCACACAGAGAACACACACAGAACACAAACACACAGAGAACACACAGAGAGAGATCACACAGAGAAAGAGAGAACACATAGAGGTAGAGAGAACACATGGACACACACAGGGAACACACACAGAACACAAACACACAGAACATACACACAGAACACAAACACACAGAGAACACAGAGAGAGAGAGAACACAGAGCGTGTTCACACAGAGAAAGAGAACACATAGAGGGAGAGAGAACACACGCACACACACAGTGAACACACACAGAGCACACAGACAGAGAAACACACACACACAGAACACGCACACATAGAACACACAAACAGAGAACACACAGAAAGAATACACACCCACGAGAACACACACACAGAGAACACACACAGAATACAGAGATCGAGAGAGAACACAGAGTGAGAGAGAACAGACACCGAGAGAGAGAGAACGCACAGAGAGAGAGACAACACACACACACAACACACAGAGAGAACACACAGAGAGAGAGAACACAGAGTGAGAGAGAACAGACACAGAGAGAGAGAGAGAACACACACACACACAGAGAGAGAACACAGAGAGAGAGATCACACACAGAAAGAGAGAACATGCACACACAGAGAACACACACACACAGAACGCACACACACAGAGTACCCAAACATACACAGAGAACACACACACACAGAGAACACAGAGAGAGAGAGAACACATAGAGGGAGAGAGAACACACAGAGAGAGTACACAGAGAGAGAGAGAGAACACACACACAAGAACACACACAGAGAACACACACACAGAACATAAACACACAGAGAACACACAGAGAGAGATCACAGAGAAAGAGAGAACACACGCACACACACAGGGAACACACACAGAACACAAACACACAGAACATACACACAGAACACAAACACACAGAGAACACAGAGAGAGAGAGAGGGAACACAGAGCGTGATCACACAGAGAAAGAGAGAACACATAGAGGGAGAGAGAACACACGCACACACACAGTGAACACACACAGAGCACACAGACAGAGAAACACACACACAGAACACGCACACATAGAACACACAAACAGAGAACACACAGAAAGAACACACACCCACGAGAACACACACAGAGAACACACACAGAATACAGAGATAGAGAGAGAACACAGAGTGAGAGAGAACAGACACAGAGAGAGAGATAACGCACAGAGAGACAACACACACACACAGAACACACAGAGAGAAGACACACAGAGAGAGAGAACACAGAGAGAGAATACAGAGAGACAGAGAACACAGAGAGCGAGAGATCGCAGAGAGAGCGAGAACACACAGAGAGAGGGAGGACAAACAGAGAGAGAGAACACAGAGAGAGAAAGAACACACAAAGAGAGAGAGAACAGAGATAGAGAGAAGACAGAGAGAGTGAACACAGACAGAGAACATAGAGAAACAGAACACAGAGAGAGAGAGCGCAGAGAGAGAGAACACAGAGAGAGAACACACACAGAGGGAGAACACAGAGAGAGAACGCAGACAGAAAACATAGACAGACAGAACACAGAGAGAGAGAACTCAGAGAGAGAACACACTAACAGAGAACACAGAGAGAGAGAGCGAAAACACAAGCGCACACACACAGAGAACACACAGAGCAAGAAGAAAACAGAGAGAGAGATCACACAGAGAGAGAGAGATCATACACAGAAAGAGAGAACATGCACACAAACAGAGAACACACACACAGAACACACACAGAGAACACACACACATACACAACACACACAAGAGAACACACACACAGGGAACACACACAGAATACAGAGAAGAGCGCACACACACAGAGAACACACAGAGAGAGAGCGAAAACACAAGCGCACACACACATAGAACACACAGAGCAAGAAGAAAACAGAGAGAGAGATCACACAGAGAGAGAGATCATACACAGAAAAAGGGAACATGCACACAAACAGAGAACACACACAAAGAACACACACACAAGAGAACACACGGACAGAAAACACAAAAACACACAATACAGAGATAGAGAGAGAATACAGACTGAGAGAGAACTGACACAGAGAGAGAAAATACAGACACAGAGAGAGAGAACACAGAGAGAGAGAGAGAGAGAACAGAGAGAGAGATCACACACAGAAAGAGAGAACATACACACACAGAGAACACACACACACAGAACTCACACACACAGAGTACCCAAACATACACAGAGAACACACACACACAGAGAACACAGAGAGAGAGAGAACACAGAGAAAGATCACACAGAGAAAGAGAGAACACATAGAGGGAGAGAGAACACACAGAGAGAGTACACAGAGAGAGAGAGAACACACACTCAAGAACACACAGAGAGAACACACACAGAGAACACAAACACACAGAGAACACACAGAGAGAGATCACACAGAGAAAGAGAGAACACATAGAGGTAGAGAGAAGACACGCACACACACAGGGAACGCACACAGAACACAAACACTCAGAACACAAACACACAGAGAGAGATAACAGAGATAGATCACACAGAGAAAGAGAGAACACATAGAGTGAGAGAGAACACACGCACACACACGGAGAACACACACACAGAGCACACACACAGAGCAACAAACACACACAGAAAACAGGCACACACAGAACACACAGAGAACACACACACACAACACACACAATAGAGAACACACACAGAGAGCACACACACACAGAATACAGAGATAGAGAGAGAACACAGAGTGAGAGAGAACAGACACACATAGAGAGAACACAGAGAGAGAGAGAACACAGAGGGAGAGAACAGAGAGAGAGAGAACACAGAGAGCGAGAGATCGCAGAGAGAGCGAGAACATACAGAGAGAGTGAGAACAAACAGAGACAGACAACACAGAGAGAGAAAGAACACACACAGAGAGAGAACAGAGATGGAGAGAGAACGAGAACAGAGAGAGGGAGAACACAGAGAGAGAGAGCAACAGATAGAGGGAACACAGAGAACGCAGACAGAGAACATAGAGAAACAGAACACAGAGAGAGAGAACGCAGAGAGAGAGAACACAGAGAGAGAACACACACAGAGGGAGAACACAGAGAGTCAACGCAGACAGAGAACATAGAGAGACAGAACACAGAGAGAGAGAACACACAGAGAGAGAACTCAGAGAGAGAACACACACACACAGAGAACACAGAGAGAGAGAGCGAAAACACAAGCGCACACACACAGAGAAAACACAGAGCATGAAGAATTCAGAGAGAGATCACACACAGAGAGAGAGATCATACACAGAAAAAGGGAACATGCACACAAGCAGAGAACACACACACAGAACACACACACAAGAGAACACACAGACAAAAAACACAAAAACACAGAATACAGAGATAGAGAGAGAACACAGAGTGAGAGAGAACAGACACACATAGAGAGAACACCGAGAGAGAGAGAGAACAGAGAGAGAGATCACACAGAGAAAGAGAGAACACAAAGTGTGAGAGAGAACACACGCACACACACGGAGAACACACACACAGAGCACACACAGAGAGAAACACACACACACACAGAGAACATACACAAAGAACACACACACACAGAACACAAACACACAGAGAACACACAGAGAGAAAACACAAAAACACAGAATACAGAGATAGAGTGAGAACAAAGAGTGAGAGAGAACAGACACACATAGAGAGAACACAGAGAGAGAGAGAACACAGAGGGAGAGAACAGAGAGAGAGATCACACAGAGAAAGAGAGAACACATAGTGTGAGAGAGAACACACGCACACACACGGAGAACACACACACAGAGCACACACACAGAGAAACACACACACACAGAGAACATACACAAAGAACACAAACACACAGAATACAGAGATAGAGAGAGAACACAGAGTGAGAGAGAACAGACACAGAGAGAGAGAACACAGAGAGAGAGAACACACAGAGAGAGAGAACAGAGAGAGAGATCACACAGAGAAAGAGAGAACACATAGTGTCAGAGAGAACGCACACACACAAGAGAACACACAGACAGAAAACACAAAAACACACAATACAGAGATAGAGAGAGAACACAGACTGAGAGAGAACTGACACAGAGAGAGAGAGAACACAGAGAGAGAGAGAGAACACAGAGAGAGAGATCACACACAGAAAGAGAGAACACACACACACAGAACACAAACACACAGAACACAAACACACAGAGAACACAGAGAGAGAGATAACAGAGTGAGATCACGCAGAGAAAGAGAGAACACATAGAGTGAGAGAGAACACACGCACACACACGGAGAACACACACACAGATAAACACACACAGAAAACACGCACACACAGAACACACAAACAGAGAACACGCACACACAACACACACAAAAGAGATCACACACAGAGAGCACACACACACAGAATGCAGAGATAGAGAGAGAACACAGAGAGAGAGAGCACACAGATAGAGGGAACACAGAGAACGCAGACAGAGAACATAGAGAAACAGAACACAGAGAGAGAGCGCAGAGAGAGAGAACACAGAGAGAGAACACACACAGAGGGAGAACACAGAGAGAGAACGCAGACAGAGAACATAGAGAGACAGAACACAGAGAGAGAGAACAGAGAGAGAGAGAACTCAGAGAGATAACACACACACACAGAGAACACACAGAGAGAGAGCGAAAACACAAGCGCGCACACACAGAGAACACACAGAGCAAGAAGAAAACAGAGAGAGAGATCACAGAGAGAGAAAGAACACACAAACAGAGAGAGAATAGAGATAGAGAGAACACTGAGAGAGAGAACACACAGATAGAGAGAACACAGAGAGAGAACATAGAGAAACAGAACACAGAGAGAGAGAGCGCAGAGAGAGAGAACACAGAGAGAGAACACACACAGAGGGAGAACACAGAGAGAGAACACAGAGAGAGAGAACTCAGAGAGAGAACACACTAACAGAGAACACAGAGAGAGAGAGCGAAAACACAAGCGCACACACACAGAGAACACAAAGAGCAAGAAGAAAACAGAGAGAGATCACACAGAGAGAGAGAGATCATACACAGAAAGAGAGAACATGCACACAAACAGAGAACACACACACAGAACACACACACAAGAGAACACACAGACAGAAAACATTAAAGCACAGAATACAGAGATAGAGTGAGAACACAGAGTAAGAGAGAACAGACACACATAGAGAGAACACAGAGAGAGAGAACACACAGAGAGAACAGAGAGAGAGATCACACAGAGAAAGAGAGAACACATAGTGTGAGAGAGAACACACGCACACACGGAGAACACACACACAGAGCACACACACAGAGAAACACACACACAGAGAACATACACAAAGAACACACACACACAGAATAGAGATAGAGTGAGAACACAGAGTGAGAGAGAACAGACAGAGAGAGAGAGAACACAGAGAGAGAGAGAGAGAGAGATCACACACAGAAAGAGAGAACATACACACACAGAGAACACACACACACAGAACGCACACACACAGAGTACCCAAACATACACAGAGAACACACACACACACAGAACACAGAGAGAGAGAGAACACAGAGAAAGATCACACAGAGAAAGAGAGAACACATAGAGGGAGAGAGAACACACAGAGAGAGTACACAGAGAGAGAGAGAGAACACACACAAGAACACACAGAGAGAACACACACACAGAACATAAACACACAGAGAACACACAGAGAGAGATCACACAGAGAAAGAGAGAACACACGCACACACACAGGGAACACACACAGAACACAAACACACAGAACATACACACAGAACACAAACACACAGAGAACACAGAGAGAGAGAGAGGGAACACAGAGCGTGATCACACAGAGAAAGAGAGAACACATAGAGGGAGAGAGAACACACGCACACACATAGTGAACACACACAGAGCACACAGACAGAGAAACACACACAAAGAACACGCACACATAGAACACACAAACAGAGAACACACAGAAAGAACACACACCCACGAGAACACACACAGAGAACACACACAGAATACAGAGATAGAGAGAGAACACAGAGTGAGAGAGAACAGACAGAGAGAGAGAGAGAACGCACAGAGAGAGAGACAACACACAGACAGAACACACAGAGAGACCACACAGAGAGAGAAAACACAGAGAGAGAATACAGGGAGACAGAGAACACAGAGAGCGAGAGATCGCAGAGAGAGCGAGAACACACAGAGAGAGGGAGGACAAACAGAGAGAGAGAGAACACAGAGAGAGAAAGAACACACAAAGAGAGAGAGAACAGAGATAGAGAGAACACAGAGAGAGAGAACACACAGATAGAGAGAACACAGACAGAGAACACAGACAGAGAACATGGAGGGACAAAACACAGAGAGAAAGAACACAGAGAGAGAGAACACAAAGAAAGAACACACACACAGAGAACACAGAGAGAGAACGCAGAGAACATAGAGAGACAGAACACACAGAGAGAGAACACAGAGAGAGAGAACAAAGAGAGAGAACACACACAGAGAACACCGAGAGCGAGAGCGAAAACACACGCGCACACACACAGAGAACACACAGTGCGAGAACAGAACAGAACACACACACAGAACACACACAGAGAACACACACACAGAACACAAACACTCTGTGTTCTGTATACAGATTACAGAAAACACAAACAGAGAACACACGCACATACACAACACACACAAGAGAACACACACACAGGGAACACACACAGAATACAGAGAAGAGCGCACACACACAGAGAACACACAGAGAGAGCGAAAACACAAGCGCACACACACATAGAACACACAGAGCAAGAAGAAAACAGAGAGAGAGATCACAGAAAGAGAGAGAGATCATACACAGAAAAAGGGAACATGCACACAAACAGAGAACACACACAAAGAACAGACACACAAGAGAACACACGGACAGAAAACACAAAAACACACAATACAGAGATAGAGAGAGAATACAGACTGAGAGAGAACTGACACAGAGAGAGAGAGAACAGACACACAGAGAGAGAACACAGAGAGAGAGAGAGAGAGAGAACAGAGAGAGAGATCACACACAGAAAGAGAGAACATACACACACAGAGAACACACACACACAGAACGCACACACACAGAGTACCCAAACATACACAGAGAACACACACACACAGAGAACACAGAGAGAGAGAGAACCCAGAGAAAGATCACACAGAGAAAGAGAGAACACATAGAGGGAGAGAGAACACACAGAGAGAACACACATAGAGGGAGAACACAGAGAGACAACGCAGACAGAGAACATAGAGAGACAGAACACAGAGAGAGAGAACACAGAGAGAGAGAACTCAGAGAGAGAACACACACACACAGAGAACACAGAGAGAGAGAGCGAAAACACAAGCGCACACACACAGAGAACACACAGAGCATGAAGAAAACAGAGAGAGATCACACAGAGAGAGAGAGATCATACACAGAAAAAGGGAACATGCACACAAGCAGAGAACACACACACAGAACACACACACAAGAGAACACACAGACAAAAAACACAAAAACACAGAATACAGAAATAGAGAGAGAACACAGAGTGAGAGAGAACAGACACACATAGAGTGAACACCGAGAGAGAGAACACACAGAGAGAGAGAGAACAGAGAGAGAGATCACACACAGAAAGAGAGAACATACACACACAGAGAACTCACACACACAGAACGCACACACACAGAGTACCCAAACATACACAGAGAACACACACACACAGAGAACACAGAGAGAGAGAGAACACAGAGAGAGATCACACAGAGAAAGAGAGAACACATAGAGGTAGAGAGAAGACACGCACACACACAGGGAACACACACAGAACACAAACACTCAGAACACAAACACAGAGAGAGATAACAGAGATAGATCACACAGAGAAAGAGAGAACACATAGAGTGAGAGAGAACACACGCACACACACGGAGAACACACACACAGAGCACACACACAGAGCAACACACACACACAGAAAACAGGCACACACAGAACACACAAACAGAGAACACACACACACAACACACACAAAAGAGAACACACACAGAGAGCACACACACACAGAATACAGAGATAGAGAGAGAACACAGAGTGAGAGAGAACAGACACACATAGAGAGAACACAGAGAGAGAGAGAGAACACAGAGGGAGAGAACAGAGAGAGAGAGAACACAGAGAGCGAGAGATCGCAGAGAGAGCGAGAACATACAGAGAGAGTGAGAACAAACAGAGACAGACAACACAGAGAGAGAAAGAACACCCACAGAAAGAGAACAGAGATGGAGAGAGAACGAGAACAGAGAGAGGGAGAACACAGAGAGAGAGAGCAACAGATAGAGGGATCACAGAGAACGCAGACAGAGAACATAGAGAAACAGAACACAGAGAGAGAGAACGCAGAGAGAGAGAACACAGAGAGAGAACACACACAGAGGGAGAACACAGAGAGACAACGCAGACAGAGAACATAGAGAGACAGAACACAGAGAGAGAGAACACAGAGAGAGAGAACTCGGAGAGAGAACACACACACACAGAGAACACAGAGAGAGAGAGCGAAAACACAAGCGCACACACACAGAGAACACACAGAGCATGAAGAAAACAGAGAGAGATCACACAGAGAGAGAGATCATACACAGAAAAAGGGAACATGCACACAAGCAGAGAACACACACACAGAACACACACACAAGAGAACACACAGACAAAAAACACAAAAACACAGAATACAGAGATAGAGAGAGAACACAGAGTGAGAGAGAACAGACACACATAGAGAGAACACCGAGAGAGAGAACACAGAGAGAGAGAGAACAGTGAGAGAGATCACACAGAGAAAGAGACAACTCATAGCGTGAGAGAGAACACACGCACACACACGGAGAACACACACACAGAGCACTCACACAGAGAAAGACACACACACACAGAGAACACACACACACAGAACGCACACACACAGAGTACCCAAACATACACAGAGAACACACACACACACAGAACACAGAGGGAGAGAGAACACATAGAGGGAGAGAGAACACACAGAGAGAGTACACACACAGAGAGAGAGAACACACACACAAGAACACACAGAGAGAACACACAGAACATAAACACACAGAGAACGCACAGAGAGAGATCACAGAGAAAGAGAGAAACACACGCACACACACAGGGAACACACACAGAACACAAACACACAGAACATAATCACAGAACACAAACACACAGAGAACACAGAGAGAGAGAGAACCCAGAGCGTGATCACACAGAGAAAGAGAGAACACATAGAGGGAGAGAGAACACACGCACACACACAGTGAACACACACAGAGCACACAGACAGAGAAACACACACACAGAACACGCACACATAGAACACACAGAGAACACACAGAAAGAACACACACCCACGAGAACACACACAGAGAACACACACAGAATACAGAGATAGAGAGAGAACACAGAGTGAGAGAGAACAGACAGAGAGAGAGAGAGAACGCACAGAGAGAGAGACAACACACACACACAGAACACACAGAGAGAACACACACAGAGAGAGAACACAGAGAGAGAATACAGAGAGACAGAGAACACAGAGAGCGAGAGATCGCAGAGAGAGCGAGAACACACAGAGAGAGGGAGGACAAACAGAGAGAGAACACAGAGAGAGAAAGAACACACAAAGAGAGAGAGAACAGAGATAGAGAGAAGACAGAGAGAGAGAACACAGACAGAGAACATAGAGAAACAGAACACAGAGAGAGAGAGCGCAGAGAGAGAGAACACAGAGAGAGAACACACACAGAGGGAGAACACAGAGAGAGAACGCAGACAGAGAACACAGAGAGACAGAACACAGAGAGAGAACACAGAGAGAGAGAACTCAGAGAGAGAACACACTAACAGAGAACACAGAGAGAGAGAGCGAAAACACAAGCGCACACACACAGAGAACACACAGAGCAAGAAGAAAACAGAGAGAGAGATCACACAGAGAGAGAGAGATCATACACAGAAAGAGAGAACATGCACACAAACAGAGAACACACACACAGAACACACACAGAGAACACACACACAGAACACACTCTGGTTCTGTATACAGATTACAGAAAACACAAACAGAGAACACACGCACATACACAACACACACAAGAGAACACACACAGGGAACACACACAGAATACAGAGAAGAGCGCACACACACAGAGAACACACAGAGCAGGAAGAAAACAGAGAGAGAGATCACACAGAGAGAGAGAGATCATACACAGAAAAAGGGAACATGCACACAAACAGAGAACACACACAAAGAACACACACACAAGAGAACACACAGACAGAAAACACAAAAACACACAATACAGGGATAGAGAGAGAATACAGACTGAGAGAGAACTGACACAGAGAGAGAGAACAGAGAGAGAGAGAGAGAGAGAACAGAGAGAGAGATCACACACAGAAAGAGAGAACATACACACACAGAGAACACACACACACAGAACGCACACACACAGAGTACCCAAACATACACAGAGAACACACACACACAGAGAACACAGAGAGAGAGAGAACACAGAGAAAGATCACACAGAGAAAGAGAGAACACATAGAGGGAGAGAGAACACACAGAGAGAGTACACAGAGAGACAGAGAGAACACACACACAAGAACACACAGAGAGAACACACACACAGAACACAAACACACAGAGAACACACAGAGAGAGATCACACAGAGAAAGAGAGAACACATAGAGGTAGAGAGAAGACACGCACACACACAGGGAACACACACAGAACACAAACACTCAGAACACAAACACACAGATGGAGCTAACAGAGACAGATCACACAGAGAAAGAGAGAACACATAGAGTGAGAGAGAACACACGCACACACACGGAGAACACACACACAGAGCACACACACAGAGCAACACACACACACAGAAAACAGGCACACACAGAACACACAAACAGAGAACACACACACACAACACACACAAAAGAGAACACACACAGAGAGCACACACACACAGAATACAGAGATAGAGAGAGAACACAGAGTGAGAGAGAACAGACACACATAGAGAGAACACAGAGAGAGAGAGAACACAGAGGGAGAGAACAGAGAGAGAGAGAACACAGAGAGCGAGAGATCGCAGAGAGAGCGAGAACATACAGAGAGAGTGAGAACAAACAGAGACAGACAACACAGAGAGAGAAAGAACACACACAGAGAGAACAGAGATGGAGAGAGAACGAGAACAGAGAGAGGGAGAACACACAGAGAGAGAGCAACAGATAGAGGGAACACAGAGAACGCAGTTAGAGAACATAGAGAAACAGAACACAGAGAGAGAGAACGCAGAGAGAGGGAACACAGAGAGAGAACACACACAGAGGGAGAACACAGAGAGACAACGCAGACAGAGAACATAGAGAGACAGAACACAGAGAGAGAGAACACAGAGAGAGAGAACTCAGAGAGAGAACACACACACACAGAGAACACAGAGAGAGAGAGCGAAAACACAAGCGCACACACAGAGAACACACAGAGCATGAAGAAAACAGAGAGAGATCACACAGAGAGAGAGAGATCATACACAGAAAAAGGGAACATGCACACAAGCAGAGAACGCACACACAGAACACACACACAAGAGAACACACAGACAAAAAACACAAAAACACAGAATACAGAGATAGAGAGAGAACACAGAGTGAGAGAGAACAGACACACATAGAGAGAACACCGAGAGAGAGAACAGAGAGAGAGAGAGAGAACAGAGAGAGAGATCACACAGGGAAAGAGAGAACACATAGTGTGAGAGAGAACACACGCACACACACGGAGAACACACACACAGAGCACACACAGAGAGAAACACACACACACAGAAAACATACACAAAGAACACACACACAAGAGAACACACAGACAAAAAACACAAAAACACAGAATACAGAGATAGAGTGAGAACACAGAGTGAGAAAGAACAGACACACATAGAGAGAACACCGAGAGAGAGAACACAGAGAGAGAGAGAGAACAGAGAGAGAGATCACACAGAGAAAGAGAGAACACATAGTGTGAGAGAGAACACACGCACACACACGGAGAACACACACACAGAGCACTCACACAGAGAAACACACACACACACACACACAGAGAACACACACACACAGAATACAGACATAGAGAGAGAACACAGAGTGAGAGAGAACAGACATAGAGAGAGAGAGAACACACACACACATACACACAGAACACAGAGAGAGTGATCACACACAGAAAGAGAGAACATACACACACAGAGAACACACACACAGAGAACGCACACACACAGAGTATCCAAACATACACAGAGAACACACACACACAGAGAACACAGAGAGAGAGAGAACACATAGAGGGAGAGAGAACACACAGAGAGAGTACACAGAGAGAGAGAGAGAACACACACACAACAACACACAGCGAGAACACACACACAGAACATAAACACACAGAGAACACACAGAGAGAGATCACAGAGAAAGAGAGAACACATGCACACACACAGGGAACACACACAGAACACAAACACACAGAACATACACACAGAACACAAACACACAGAGAACACAGACAGAGAGAGAACCCAGAGCGTGATCACACAGAGAAAGAGAGAACACATAGAGGGAGAGAGAACACACGCGCACACACAGTCAACACACACAGAGCACACAGACAGAGAAACACACACACAGAACACGCACACATAGAACACTCAAACAGAGAACACACAGAAAGAACACACACCCACGAGAACACACACAGAGAACACACACAGTATACAGAGATAGAGAGAGAACACAGAGTGAGAGAGAACAGACAGAGAGAGAGAGATAACGCACAGAGAGACAACACACACACAGAACACACTGAGAGAACACACACAGAGAGAGAACACAGAGAGAGAATACAGAGAGACAGAGAACACAGAGAGCGAGAGATCGCAGAGAGAGCGAGAACACACAGAGAGAGGGAGGACAAACAGAGAGAGAGAACACAGAGAGAGAAAGAACACACAATGAGAGAGAGAACAGAGATAGAGAGAACACAGAGAGAGAGAACACAGACAGAGAACATAGAGAAACAGAACACAGAGAGAGAGAGCGCAGCGAGAGAGAACACAAAGAGAGAACACACACAGAGGGAGAACACAGAGAGAGAACGCAGACAGAGAACATACACAGACAGAACACAGAGAGAGAGAACTCAGAGACAGAACACACTAACAGAGAACACAGAGAGAGAGAGCGAAAACACAAGCGCACACACACAGAGAACACACAAGCAAGAAGAAAACAGAGAGAGATCACACAGAGAGAGATCATACACAGAAAGAGAGAACATGCACACAAACAGAGAACACACACACAGAACACACACAGAGAACACACACACAGAACACAAACACTTTGTGTTCTGTATACAGATTACAGAAAACACAAACAGAGAACACACGCACATACACAACACACACAAGAGAACACACACACGGAACACACACAGAATACAGAGAAGAGCGCACACATACAGAGAACACACAGAGAGAGAGCGAAAACACAAGCGCACACACACAGAGAACACACAGAGCAAGAAGAAAACAGAGAGAGAGATCACACAGAGAGAGAGAGATCATACACAGAAAAAGGGAACATGCACACAAACAGAGAACACACACAAAGAACACACACACAAGAGAACACACAGACAGAAAACACAAAAACACACAATACAGAGATAGAGAGAGAATACAGACTGGGAGAGAACTGACAGAGAGAGAGAGAGAACAGACACAGAGAGAGAGAACACACAGAGAGAGAGAGAGAGAACAGAGAGAGAGATCACACACAGAAAGAGAGAACATACACACACAGAGAACACACACACACAGAACGCACACACACAGAGTACCCAAACATACACAGAGAACACACACACACAGAGAACACAGAGAGAGAGAGAACACAGAGAAAGATCACACAGA
This sequence comes from Chiloscyllium punctatum, assembly GCF_047496795.1. Taxonomy (NCBI): domain Eukaryota; kingdom Metazoa; phylum Chordata; class Chondrichthyes; order Orectolobiformes; family Hemiscylliidae; genus Chiloscyllium; species Chiloscyllium punctatum. Next base: position 39,706,518 of record NC_092757.1, on the reverse strand, counting down.
GAAAGAGAGAACACATAGAGGGAGAGAGAACACACAGAGAGAGTACACAGAGAGAGACAGAACACACACACAAGAACACACAGAGAGAACACACACACAGAACACAAACACACAGAGAACACACAGAGAGAGATCACACAGAGAAAGAGAGAACACATAGAGGTAGAGAGAAGACACGCACACACACAGGGAACACACACAGAACACAAACACTCAGAACACAAACACACAGAGAGAGATAACAGAGATAGATCACACAGAGAAAGAGAGAACACATAGAGTGAGAGAGAACACACGCACACACACGGAGAACACACACACAGAGCACACACACAGAGCAACACACAAACACAGAAAACAGGCACACACAGAACACACAAACAGAGAACACACACACACAACACACACAAAAGAGAACACACACACAGAGCGCACACACACACAGAATACAGAGATAGAGAGAGAACACAGAGTGAGAGAGAACAGACACACATAGAGAGAACACAGAGAGAGAGAGAACACAGAGGGAGAGAACAGAGAGAGAGAGAACACAGAGAGCGAGAGATCGCAGAGAGAGCGAGAACATACAGAGAGAGTGAGAACAAACAGAGACAGACAACACAGAGAGAGAAAGAACACACACAGAGAGAGAACAGAGATGGAGAGAGAACGAGAACAGAGAGAGGGAGAACACAGAGAGAGGGAGAGCAACAGATAGAGGGAACACAGAGAACGCAGACAGAGAACATAGAGAAACAGAACACAGAGAGAGAGAACGCAGAGAGAGAGAACACAGAGAGAGAACACACACAGAGGGAGAACACAGAGAGACAACGCAGACAGAGAACATAGAGAGACAGAACACAGAGAGAGAGAACACAGAGAGAGAGAACTCAGAGAGAGAACACACATACACAGAGAACACAGAGAGAGAGAGCGAAAACACAAGCGCACACACACAGAGAACACACAGAGCATGAAGAAAACAGAGAGAGATCACACAGAGAGAGAGAGATCATACACAGAAAAAGGGAACATGCACACAAGCAGAGAACACACACACAGAACACACACACAAGAGAACACACAGACAAAAAACACAAAAACACAGAATACAGAGTTAGAGAGAGAAGACAGAGTGAGAGAGAACAGACACACATAGAGAGAACACCGAGAGAGAGAACACAGAGAGAGAGAGAGAACAGTGAGAGAGATCACACAGAGAAAGAGACAACTCATAGCGTGAGAGAGAACACACGCACACACACGGAGAACACACACACAGAGCACTCACACAGAGAAACACACACACACACAGAGAACACACACACACAGAATCCAGACATAGAGAGAGAACACAGAGTGAGAGAGAACAGACACAGAGAGAGAGAACACACACACACACACACACAGAACACAGAGAGAGAGATCACACACAGAAAGAGAGAACATACACACACAGAGAACACACACACAGAGAATGCACACACACAGAGTATCCAAACATACACAGAGAACACACACACACAGAGAACACAGAGAGAGAGAGAACACATAGAGGGAGAGAGAACACACAGAGAGAGTACACACAGAGAGAGAGAGAACACACACACAAGAACACACAGAGAGAACACACACACAGAACATAAACACACAGAGAAAACACAGAGAGAGATCACAGAGAAAGAGAGAACACACGCACACACACGGAGAACACACACACAGAGCACTCACACAGAGAAACACACACACACACAGAGAACACACACACACAGAATACAGACATAGAGAGAGAACACAGAGTGAGAACAGACACAGAGAGAGAGAGAACACACACACACAGAGAACACAGATAAGAGATCACACACAGAAAGAGAGAACATACACACACAGAGAACACACACACACAGAACGCACACACACAGAGTACCCAAACATACACAGATAACACACACACACAGAGAACACAGAGGGAGAGAGAACACATAGAGGGAGAGAGAACACACAGAGAGAGTACACACAGAGAGAGAGAGAACACACACACAAGAACACACAGAGAGAACACACACACAGAACATAAACACACAGAGAAAACACAGAGAGAGATCACAGAGAAAGAGAGAACACACGCACACACACGGAGAACACACACACAGAGCACTCACACAGAGAAACACACACACACAGATAACACACACACACAGAATACAGACATAGAGAGAGAACACAGAGTGAGAACAGACACAGAGAGAGAGAGAACACACACACACAGAGAACACAGATAAGAGATCACACACAGAAAGAGAGAACATACACACACAGAGAACACACACACACAGAACGCACACACACAGAGTACCCAAACATACACAGATAACACACACACACAGAGAACACAGAGGGAGAGAGAACACATAGAGGGAGAGAGAACACACAGAGAGAGTACACACAGAGAGAGAGAGAACACACACACAAGAACACACAGAGAGAACACACACACAGAACATAAACACACAGAGAAAACACAGAGAGAGATCACAGAGAAAGAGAGAACACACGCACACACACGGAGAACACACACACAGAGCACTCACACAGAGAAACACACACACAGAGAACACACACACACAGAATACAGACATAGAGAGAGAACACAGAGTGAGAACAGACACAGAGAGAGAGAGAACACACATACACACACAGAGAACACAGATAAGAGATCACACACAGAAAGAGAGAACATACACACACAGAGAACACACACACACAGAACGCACACACACAGAGTACCCAAACATACACAGAGAACACACACACACAGAGAACACAGAGGGAGAGAGAACACATAGAGGGAGAGAGAACACAGAGAGAGAGTACGCACACAGAGAGAGAGAACACACACACAAGAACACACAGAGAGAACACACAGAACATAAACACACAGAGAACGCACAGAGAGAGATCACAGAGAAAGAGAGAACACACGCACACACACAGGGAACACACACAGAACACAAACACCAGAACATAATCACAGAACACAAACACACAGAGAACACAGAGAGAGAGAGAACCCAGAGCGTGATCACACAGACAAAGAGAGAGCACATAGAGGGAGAGAGAACACATGCACACACACAGTGAACACACACAGAGCACACAGACAGAGAAACACACACACAGAACACGCACACATAGAACACACAGAGAACACACAGAAAGAACACACACCCACGAGAACACACACAGAGAACACACACAGAATACAGAGATAGAGAGAGAACACAGAGTGAGAGAGAACAGACAGAGAGAGAGAGAGAACGCACAGAGAGAGAGACAACACACACACACAGAACACACAGAGAGAACACACACAGAGAGAGAACACAGAGAGAGAATACAGAGAGACAGAGAACACAGAGAGCGAGAGATCGCAGAGAGAGCGAGAACACACAGAGAGAGGGAGGACAAACAGAGAGAGAGAACACAGAGAGAGAAAGAACACACAAAGAGAGAGAGAACAGAGATAGAGAGAAGACAGAGAGAGAGAACACAGACAGAAACAGAACACAGAGAGAGAGAGCGCAGAGAGAGAGAACACAGAGAGAGAACACACACAGAGGGAGAACACATAGAGAGAACGCAGACAGAGAACACAGAGAGACAGAACACAGAGAGAGAACACAGAGAGAGAGAACTCAGAGAGAGAACACACTAACAGAGAACACAGAGAGAGAGAGCGAAAACACAAGCGCACACACACAGAGAACACACAGAGCAAGAAGAAAACAGAGAGAGAGATCACACAGAGAGAGAGAGATCATACACAGAAAGAGAGAACATGCACACAAACAGCGAACACACACACAGAACACACACAGAGAACACACACACAAAACACAAACACTCTGTGTTCTGTATACAGATTACAGAAAACACAAACAGAGAACACACGCACATACACAACACACACAAGAGAACACACACAGGGAACACACACAGAATACAGAGAAGAGCGCACACACAGAGAACACACAGAGCAAGAAGAAAACAGAGAGAGAGATCACACAGAGAGAGAGAGATCACACACAGAAAAAGGGAACATGCACACAAACAGAGAACACACACAAAGAACACACACACAAGAGAACACACAGACAGAAAACACAAAAACACACAATACAGAGATAGAGAGAGAATACAGACTGAGAGAGAACTGACACAGAGAGAGAGAGAGAACAGACACAGAGAGAGAGAACACACAGAGAGAGAGAGAGACAGAGAGAACAGAGAGAGAGATCGCACACAGAAAGAGAGAACATACACACACAGAGAACACACACACACAGAACGCAATCACACAGAGTACCCAAACATACACAGAGAACACACACACACAGAGAACACAGAGAGAGAGAGAACACAGAGAAAGATCACACAGAGAAAGAGAGAACACATAGAGGGAGAGAGAACACACAGAGAGAGTACACAGAGAGAGACAGAACACACACACAAGAACACACAGAGAGAACACACACACAGAACACAAACACACAGAGAACACACAGAGAGAGATCACACAGAGAAAGAGAGAACACATAGAGGTAGAGAGAAGACACGCACACACACAGGGAACACACACAGAACACAAACACTCAGAACACAAACACACAGAGAGAGATAACAGAGATAGATCACACAGAGAAAGAGAGAACACATAGAGTGAGAGAGAACACACGCACACACACGGAGAACACACACACAGAGCACACACACAGAGCAACACACAAACACAGAAAACAGGCACACACAGAACACACAAACAGAGAACACACACACACAACACACACAAAAGAGAACACACACACAGAGCGCACACACACACAGAATACAGAGATAGAGAGAGAACACAGAGTGAGAGAGAACAGACACACATAGAGAGAACACAGAGAGAGAGAGAACACAGAGGGAGAGAACAGAGAGAGAGAGAACACAGAGAGCGAGAGATCGCAGAGAGAGCGAGAACATACAGAGAGAGTGAGAACAAACAGAGACAGACAACACAGAGAGAGAAAGAACACACACAGAGAGAGAACAGAGATGGAGAGAGAATGAGAACAGAGAGAGGGTAGAACACAGAGAGAGAGAGCAACTGATAGAGGGAACACAGAGAACGCAGACAGAGAACATAGAGAAACAGAACACAGAGAGAGAGAACGCAGAGAGAGAGAACACAGAGAGAGAACACACACAGAGGGAGAACACAGAGAGACAACGCAGACAGAGAACATAGAGAGACAGAACACAGAGAGAGAGAACACAGAGAGAGAGAACTCAGAGCGAGAACACACATACACAGAGAACACAGAGAGAGAGAGCGAAAACACAAGCGCACACACACAGAGAACACACAGAGCATGAAGAAAACAGAGAGAGATCACACAGAGAGAGAGAGATCATACACGGAAAAAGGGAACATGCACACAAGCAGAGAACGCACACACAGAACACACACACAAGAGAACACACAGACAAAAAACACAAAAAACAGACACACATAGAGAGAACACCGAGAGAGAGAACACACAGAGAGAGAGAGAACAGTGAGAGAGATCACACAGAGAAAGAGACAACTCATAGCGTGAGAGAGAACACACGCACACACACGGAGAACACACACACAGAGCACTCACACAGAGAAACACACACACACACACAGAGAACACACACACACAGAATCCAGACATAGAGAGAGAACACCGAGTGAGAGAGAACAGACACAGAGAGAGAGAACACACACACACACACACACAGAACACAGAGAGAGAGATCACACACAGAAAGAGAGAACATACACACACAGAGAACACACACACAGAGAATGCACACACACAGAGTATCCAAACATACACAGAGAACACACACACACAGAGAACACAGAGAGAGAGAGAACACATAGAGGGAGAGAGAACACACAGAGAGAGTACACACAGAGAGAGAGAGAACACACACACAAGAACACACAGAGAGAACACACACACAGAACATAAACACACAGAGAAAACACAGAGAGAGATCACAGAGAAAGAGAGAACACACGCACACACACGGAGAACACACACACAGAGCACTCACACAGAGAAACACACACACACAGAGAACACACACACACAGAATACAGACATAGAGAGAGAACACAGAGTGAGAACAGACACAGAGAGAGAGAGAACACACACACACACACAGAGAACACAGATAAGAGATCACACACAGAAAGAGAGAACATACACACACAGAGAACACACACACACAGAACGCACACACACAGAGTACCCAAACATACACAGAGAACACACACACACAGAGAACACAGAGAGAGAGAGAACACAGAGAAAGATCACACAGAGAAAGAGAGAACACATAGAGGGAGAGAGAACACACAGAGAGAGTACACAGAGAGAGACAGAACACACACACAAGAACACACAGAGAGAACACACACACAGAACACAAACACACAGAGAACACACAGAGAGAGATCACACAGAGAAAGAGAGAACACATAGAGGTAGAGAGAAGACACGCACACACACAGGGAACACACACAGAACACAAACACTCAGAACACAAACACACAGAGAGAGATAACAGAGATAGATCACACAGAGAAAGAGAGAACACATAGAGTGAGAGAGAACACACGCACACACACGGAGAACACACACACAGAGCACACACACAGAGCAACACACAAACACAGAAAACAGGCACACACAGAACACACAAACAGAGAACACACACACACAACACACACAAAAGAGAACACACACACAGAGCGCACACACACACAGAATACAGAGATAGAGAGAGAACACAGAGTGAGAGAGAACAGACACACATAGAGAGAACACAGAGAGAGAGAGAACACAGAGGGAGAGAACAGAGAGAGAGAGAACACAGAGAGCGAGAGATCGCAGAGAGAGCGAGAACATACAGAGAGAGTGAGAACAAACAGAGACAGACAACACAGAGAGAGAAAGAACACACACAGAGAGAGAACAGAGATGGAGAGAGAACGAGAACAGAGAGAGGGAGAACACAGAGAGAGGGAGAGCAACAGATAGAGGGAACACAGAGAACGCAGACAGAGAACATAGAGAAACAGAACACAGAGAGAGAGAACGCAGAGAGAGAGAACACAGAGAGAGAACACACACAGAGGGAGAACACAGAGAGACAACGCAGACAGAGAACATAGAGAGACAGAACACAGAGAGAGAGAACACAGAGAGAGAGAACTCAGAGAGAGAACACACATACACAGAGAACACAGAGAGAGAGAGCGAAAACACAAGCGCACACACACAGAGAACACACAGAGCATGAAGAAAACAGAGAGAGATCACACAGAGAGAGAGAGATCATACACAGAAAAAGGGAACATGCACACAAGCAGAGAACACACACACAGAACACACACACAAGAGAACACACAGACAAAAAACACAAAAACACAGAATACAGAGATAGAGAGAGAAGACAGAGTGAGAGAGAACAGACACACATAGAGAGAACACCGAGAGAGAGAACACAGAGAGAGAGAGAGAACAGTGAGAGAGATCACACAGAGAAAGAGACAACTCATAGCGTGAGAGAGAACACACGCACACACACGGAGAACACACACACAGAGCACTCACACAGAGAAACACACACACACACAGAGAACACACACACACAGAATCCATACATAGAGAGAGAACACAGAGTGAGAGAGAACAGACACAGAGAGAGAGAACACACACACACACACACAGAACACAGAGAGAGAGATCACACACAGAAAGAGAGAACATACACACACAGAGAACACACACACAGAGAATGCACACACACAGAGTATCCAAACATACACAGAGAACACACACACACAGAGAACACAGAGAGAGAGAGAACACATAGAGGGAGAGAGAACACACAGAGAGAGTACACACAGAGAGAGAGAGAACACACACACAAGAACACACAGAGAGAACACACACACAGAACATAAACACACAGAGAAAACACAGAGAGAGATCACAGAGAAAGAGAGAACACACGCACACACACGGAGAACACACACACAGAGCACTCACACAGAGAAACACACACACACACAGAGAACACACACACACAGAATACAGACATAGAGAGAGAACACAGAGTGAGAACAGACACAGAGAGAGAGAGAACACACACACACAGAGAACACAGATAAGAGATCACACACAGAAAGAGAGAACATACACACACAGAGAACACACACACACAGAACGCACACACACAGAGTACCCAAACATACACAGATAACACACACACACAGAGAACACAGAGGGAGAGAGAACACATAGAGGGAGAGAGAACACACAGAGAGAGTACACACAGAGAGAGAGAGAACACACACACAAGAACACACAGAGAGAACACACACACAGAACATAAACACACAGAGAAAACACAGAGAGAGATCACAGAGAAAGAGAGAACACACGCACACACACGGAGAACACACACACAGAGCACTCACACAGAGAAACACACACACAGAGAACACACACACACAGAATACAGACATAGAGAGAGAACACAGAGTGAGAACAGACACAGAGAGAGAGAGAACACACATACACACACAGAGAACACAGATAAGAGATCACACACAGAAAGAGAGAACATACACACACAGAGAACACACACACACAGAACGCACACACACAGAGTACCCAAACATACACAGAGAACACACACACACAGAGAACACAGAGGGAGAGAGAACACATAGAGGGAGAGAGAACACAGAGAGAGAGTACACACACAGAGAGAGAGAACACACACACAAGAACACACAGAGAGAACACACAGAACATAAACACACAGAGAACGCACAGAGAGAGATCACAGAGAAAGAGAGAACACACGCACACACACAGGGAACACACACAGAACACAAACACCAGAACATAATCACAGAACACAAACACACAGAGAACACAGAGAGAGAGAGAACCCAGAGCGTGATCACACAGACAAAGAGAGAGCACATAGAGGGAGAGAGAACACATGCACACACACAGTGAACACACACAGAGCACACAGACAGAGAAACACACACACAGAACACGCACACATAGAACACACAGAGAACACACAGAAAGAACACACACCCACGAGAACACACACAGAGAACACACACAGAATACAGAGATAGAGAGAGAACACAGAGTGAGAGAGAACAGACAGAGAGAGAGAGAGAACGCACAGAGAGAGAGACAACACACACACACAGAACACACAGAGAGAACACACACAGAGAGAGAACACAGAGAGAGAATACAGAGAGACAGAGAACACAGAGAGCGAGAGATCGCAGAGAGAGCGAGAACACACAGAGAGAGGGAGGACAAACAGAGAGAGAGAACACAGAGAGAGAAAGAACACACAAAGAGAGAGAGAACAGAGATAGAGAGAAGACAGAGAGAGAGAACACAGACAGAAACAGAACACAGAGAGAGAGAGCGCAGAGAGAGAGAACACAGAGAGAGAACACACACAGAGGGAGAACACAGAGAGAGAACGCAGACAGAGAACACAGAGAGACAGAACACAGAGAGAGAACACAGAGAGAGAGAACTCAGAGAGAGAACACACTAACAGAGAACACAGAGAGAGAGAGCGAAAACACAAGCGCACACACACAGAGAACACACAGAGCAAGAAGAAAACAGAGAGAGAGATCACACAGAGAGAGAGAGATCATACACAGAAAGAGAGAACATGCACACAAACAGCGAACACACACACAGAACACACACAGAGAACACACACACAGAACACAAACACTCTGTGTTCTGTATACAGATTACAGAAAACACAAACAGAGAACACACGCACATACACAACACACACAAGAGAACACACACAGGGAACACACACAGAATACAGAGAAGAGCGCACACACACAGAGAACACACAGAGCAAGAAGAAAACAGAGAGAGAGATCACACAGAGAGAGAGAGATCATACACAGAAAAAGGGAACATGCACACAAACAGAGAACACACACAAAGAACACACACACAAGAGAACACACAGACAAAAAACACAAAAACACAGAATACAGAGATAGAGAGAGAAGACAGAGTGAGAGAGAACAGACACACATAGAGAGAACACCGAGAGAGAGAACACAGAGAGAGAGAGAGAACAGTGAGAGAGATCACACAGAGAAAGAGACAACTCATAGCGTGAGAGAGAACACACGCACACACACGGAGAACACACACACAGAGCACTCACACAGAGAAACACACACACACACAGAGAACACACACACACAGAATCCAGACATAGAGAGAGAACACAGAGTGAGAGAGAACAGACACAGGGAGAGAGAACACACACACACACACACACAGAACACAGAGAGAGAGATCACACACAGAAAGAGAGAACATACACACACAGAGAACACACACACAGAGAATGCACACACACAGAGTATCCAAACATACACAGAGAACACACACACACAGAGAACACAGAGAGAGAGAGAACACATAGAGGGAGAGAGAACACACAGAGAGAGTACACACAGAGAGAGAGAGAACACACACACAAGAACACACAGAGAGAACACACACACAGAACATAAACACACAGAGAAAACACAGAGAGAGATCACAGAGAAAGAGAGAACACACGCACACACACGGAGAACACACACACAGAGCACTCACACAGAGAAACACACACACACACAGAGAACACACACACACAGAATACAGACATAGAGAGAGAACACAGAGTGAGAACAGACACAGAGAGAGAGAGAACACACACACACAGAGAACACAGATAAGAGATCACACACAGAAAGAGAGAACATACACACACAGAGAACACACACACACAGAACGCACACACACAGAGTACCCAAACATACACAGATAACACACACACACAGAGAACACAGAGGGAGAGAGAACACATAGAGGGAGAGAGAACACACAGAGAGAGTACACACAGAGAGAGAGAGAACACACACACAAGAACACACAGAGAGAACACACACACAGAACATAAACACACAGAGAAAACACAGAGAGAGATCACAGAGAAAGAGAGAACACACGCACACACACGGAGAACACACACACAGAGCACTCACACAGAGAAACACACACACAGAGAACACACACACACAGAATACAGACATAGAGAGAGAACACAGAGTGAGAACAGACACAGAGAGAGAGAGAACACACATACACACACAGAGAACACAGATAAGAGATCACACACAGAAAGAGAGAACATACACACACAGAGAACACACACACACAGAACGCACACACACAGAGTACCCAAACATACACAGAGAACACACACACACAGAGAACACAGAGGGAGAGAGAACACATAGAGGGAGAGAGAACACAGAGAGAGAGTACACACACAGAGAGAGAGAACACACACACAAGAACACACAGAGAGAACACACAGAACATAAACACACAGAGAACGCACAGAGAGAGATCACAGAGAAAGAGAGAACACACGCACACACACAGGGAACACACACAGAACACAAACACCAGAACATAATCACAGAACACAAACACACAGAGAACACAGAGAGAGAGAGAACCCAGAGCGTGATCACACAGACAAAGAGAGAGCACATAGAGGGAGAGAGAACACATGCACACACACAGTGAACACACACAGAGCACACAGACAGAGAAACACACACACAGAACACGCACACATAGAACACACAGAGAACACACAGAAAGAACACACACCCACGAGAACACACACAGAGAACACACACAGAATACAGAGATAGAGAGAGAACACAGAGTGAGAGAGAACAGACAGAGAGAGAGAGAGAACGCACAGAGAGAGAGACAACACACACACACAGAACACACAGAGAGAACACACACAGAGAGAGAACACAGAGAGAGAATACAGAGAGACAGAGAACACAGAGAGCGAGAGATCGCAGAGAGAGCGAGAACACACAGAGAGAGGGAGGACAAACAGAGAGAGAGAACACAGAGAGAGAAAGAACACACAAAGAGAGAGAGAACAGAGATAGAGAGAAGACAGAGAGAGAGAACACAGACAGAAACAGAACACAGAGAGAGAGAGCGCAGAGAGAGAGAACACAGAGAGAGAACACACACAGAGGGAGAACACAGAGAGAGAACGCAGACAGAGAACACAGAGAGACAGAACACAGAGAGAGAACACAGAGAGAGAGAACTCAGAGAGAGAACACACTAACAGAGAACACAGAGAGAGAGAGCGAAAACACAAGCGCACACACACAGAGAACACACAGAGCAAGAAGAAAACAGAGAGAGAGATCACACAGAGAGAGAGAGATCATACACAGAAAGAGAGAACATGCACACAAACAGCGAACACACACACAGAACACACACAGAGAACACACACACAGAACACAAACACTCTGTGTTCTGTATACAGATTACAGAAAACACAAACAGAGAACACACGCACATACACAACACACACAAGAGAACACACACAGGGAACACACACAGAATACAGAGAAGAGCGCACACACACAGAGAACACACAGAGCAAGAAGAAAACAGAGAGAGAGATCACACAGAGAGAGAGAGATCACACACAGAAAAAGGGAACATGCACACAAACAGAGAACACACACAAAGAACACACACACAAGAGAACACACAGACAGAAAACACAAAAACACACAATACAGAGATAGAGAGAGAATACAGACTGAGAGAGAACTGACACAGAGAGAGAGAGAGAACAGACACAGAGAGAGAGAACACACACAGAGAGAGAGAGAGAGAGAACAGAGAGAGAGATCGCACACAGAAAGAGAGAACATACACACACAGAGAACACACACACACAGAACGCACACACACAGAGTACCCAAACATACACAGAGAACACACACACACAGAGAACACAGAGAGAGAGAGAACACAGAGAAAGATCACACAGAGAAAGAGAGAACACATAGAGGGAGAGAGAACACACAGAGAGAGTACACAGAGAGAGACAGAACACACACACAAGAACACACAGAGAGAACACACACACAGAACACAAACACACAGAGAACACACAGAGAGAGATCACACAGAGAAAGAGAGAACACATAGAGGTAGAGAGAAGACACGCACACACACAGGGAACACACACAGAACACAAACACTCAGAACACAAACACACAGAGAGAGATAACAGATAGATCACACAGAGAAAGAGAGAACACATAGAGTGAGAGAGAACACACGCACACACACGGAAAACACACACACAGAGCACACACACAGAGCAACACACAAACACAGAAAACAGGCACACACAGAACACACAAACAGAGAACACACACACACAACACACACAAAAGAGAACACACACACAGAGCGCACACACACACAGAATACAGAGATAGAGAGAGAACACAGAGTGAGAGAGAACAGACACACATAGAGAGAACACAGAGAGAGAGAGAACACAGAGGGAGAGAACAGAGAGAGAGAGAACACAGAGAGCGAGAGATCGCAGAGAGAGCGAGAACATACAGAGAGAGTGAGAACAAACAGAGACAGACAACACAGAGAGAGAAAGAACACACACAGAGAGAGAACAGAGATGGAGAGAGAATGAGAACAGAGAGAGGGTAGAACACAGAGAGAGAGAGCAACTGATAGAGGGAACACAGAGAACGCAGACAGAGAACATAGAGAAACAGAACACAGAGAGAGAGAACGCAGAGAGAGAGAACACAGAGAGAGAACACACACAGAGGGAGAACACAGAGAGACAACGCAGACAGAGAACATAGAGAGACAGAACACAGAGAGAGAGAACACAGAGAGAGAGAACTCAGAGAGAGAACACACATACACAGAGAACACAGAGAGAGAGAGCGAAAACACAAGCGCACACACACAGAGAACACACAGAGCATGAAGAAAACAGAGAGAGATCACACAGAGAGAGAGAGATCATACACGGAAAAAGGGAACATGCACACAAGCAGAGAACGCACACACAGAACACACACACAAGAGAACACACAGACAAAAAACACAAAAAACAGACACACATAGAGAGAACACCGAGAGAGAGAACACAGAGAGAGAGAGAGAACAGTGAGAGAGATCACACAGAGAAAGAGACAACTCATAGCGTGAGAGAGAACACACGCACACACACGGAGAACACACACACAGAGCACTCACACAGAGAAACACACACACACACACAGAGAACACACACACACAGAATCCAGACATAGAGAGAGAACACAGAGTGAGAGAGAACAGACACAGAGAGAGAGAACACACACACACACACACAGAACACAGAGAGAGAGATCACACACAGAAAGAGAGAACATACACACACAGAGAACACACACACAGAGAATGCACACACACAGAGTATGCAAACATACACAGAGAACACACACACACAGAGAACACAGAGAGAGAGAGAACACATAGAGGGAGAGAGAACACACAGAGAGAGTACACACAGAGAGAGAGAGAACACACACACAAGAACACACAGAGAGAACACACACACAGAACATAAAAACACAGAGAAAACACAGAGAGAGATCACAGAGAAAGAGAGAACACACGCACACACACGGAGAACACACACACAGAGCACTCACACAGAGAAACACACACACACAGAGAACACACACACACAGAATACAGACATAGAGAGAGAACACAGAGTGAGAACAGACACAGAGAGAGAGAGAACACACACACACACACAGAGAACACAGATAAGAGATCACACACAGAAAGAGAGAACATACACACACAGAGAACACACACACACAGAACGCACACACACAGAGTACCCAAACATACACAGAGAACACACACACACAGAGAACACAGAGAGAGAGAGAACACAGAGAAAGATCACACAGAGAAAGAGAGAACACATAGAGGGAGAGAGAACACACAGAGAGAGTACACAGAGAGAGAGAGAACACACACACAAGAACACACAGAGAGAACACACACACAGAACACAAACACACAGAGAACACACAGAGAGAGATCACACAGAGAAAGAGAGAACACATAGAGGTAGAGAGAAGACACGCACACACACAGGGAACACACACAGAACACAAACACTCAGAACACAAACACACAGAGAGAGATAACAGAGATAGATCACACAGAGAAAGAGAGAACACATAGAGTGAGAGAGAACACACGCACACACACGGAGAACACACACACAGAGCACACACACAGAGCAACAAACACACACAGAAAACAGGCACACACAGAACACACAAACAGAGAACACACACACACAACACACACAAAAGAGAACACACACAGAGAGCGCACACACACAGAATACAGAGATAGAGAGAGAACACAGAGTGAGAGAGAACAGACACACATAGAGAGAACACAGAGAGAGAGAGAACACAGAGGGAGAGAACAGAGAGAGAGAGAACACAGAGCGAGAGATCGCAGAGAGAGTGAGAACATACAGAGAGAGTGAGAACAAACAGAGACAGACAACACAGAGAGAGAAAGAACACACACAGAGAGAGAACAGAGATGGAGAGAGAACGAGCACAGAGAGAGGGAGAACACAGAGAGAGGGAGAGCAACAGATAGAGGGAACACAGAGAACGCAGACAGAGAACATAGAGAAACAGAACACAGAGAGAGAGAACGCAGAGAGAGAGAACACAGAGAGAGAACACACACAGAGGGAGAACACAGAGAGACAACGCAGACAGAGAACATAGAGAGACAGAACACAGAGAGAGAGAACACAGAGAGAGAGAACTCAGAGAGAGAACACACACACACAGAGAACACACAGAGAGAGAGCGAAAACACAAGCGCACACACACAGAGAACACACAGAGCATGAAGAAAACAGAGAGAGATCACACAGAGAGAGAGAGATCATACACAGAAAAAGGGAACATGCACACAAGCAGCGAACACACACACAGAACACACACACAAGAGAACACACAGACAAAAAACACAAAAACACAGAATGCAGAGATAGAGAGAGAACACAGAGTGAGAGAGAACAGACACACATAGAGAGAACACCGAGAGAGAGAACACACAGAGAGAGAGAGAACAGAGAGAGAGATCACACAGAGAAAGAGAGAACACATAGTGAGAGAGAGAACACACGCACACACACGGAGAACACACACACAGAGCACACACAGAGAGAAACACACACACAGAGAACACACACAAAGAACACACACACAAGAGAACACACAGACAAAAAACACAAAAACACAGAATACAGAGATAGAGTGAGAACACAGAGTGAGAAAGAACAGACACACATAGAGAGAACACAGAGAGTGAGAACACAGAGAGAGAGAGAGAACAGTGAGAGAGATCACACAGAGAAAGAGAGAACTCATAGTGTGAGAGAGAACACACGCACACACACGGAGAACACACACACAGAGCACTCACACAGAGAAACACACACACACAGAGAACACACGCACACAGAATACAGACATAGAGAGAGAACACAGAGTGAGAGAGAACAGACACAGAGAGAGAGAGAACACACACACACACACACAGAACACAGAGAGAGAGATCACACACAGAAAGAGAGAACATACACACACAGAGAACACACACACACAGAACGCACACACACAGAGTACCCAAACATACACAGAGAACACACACACACAGAGAACACAGAGAGAGAGAGACCACATTGAGGGAGAGAGAACACACAGAGAGAGTACACACACAGAGAGAGAGAACACACACACACAGAACACACCGAGAGAATACACACAGAGAGAGAACACACAAACAAGAACACACAGAGAGAAAACACACACAGTACATAAACACACAGAGAACGCACAGAGAGAGATCACAGAGAAAGAGAGAACACACGCACACACACAGGGAACACACACAGAACACAAACACCAGAACATAATCACAGAACACAAACACACAGAGAACACAGAGAGAGAGAGAACCCAGAGCGTGATCACACAGACAAAGAGAGAACACATAGAGGGAGAGAGAACACACGCACACACACAGTGAACACACACAGAGCACACAGACAGAGAAACACACACACAGAACACGCACACATAGAACACACAAACAGAGAACACACAGAAAGAACACACACCCACGAGAACACACACAGAGAACACACACAGAATACAGAGATAGAGAGAGAACACAGAGTGAGAGAGAACAGACAGAGAGAGAGAGATAACGCACAGAGAGAGAGACAACACACACACACAGAACACACAGAGTGAACACACACAGAGAGAGAACACAGAGAGAGAGAACTCAGAGAGAGAACAAACTAACAGAGAACACAGAGAGCGAGAGATCGCAGAGAGAGCGAGAACACACAGAGAGAGGGAGGACAAACAGAGAGAGAGAACACAGAGAGAGAAAGAACACACAAAGAGAGAGAGAACAGAGATAGAGAGAACACAGAGAGAGAGAACACAGACAGAGAACATAGAGAAACAGAACACAGAGAGAGAGAGCGCAGCGAGAGAGAACACAGTAGAGAACACACACAGAGGGAGAACACAGAGAGAGAACGCAGACAGAGAACATACACAGACAGAACACAGAGAGAGAGAACTCAGAGACAGAACACACTAACAGAGAACACAGAGAGAGAGTGCGAAAACAAAAGCGCACACACACAGAGAACACACAAGCAAGAAGAAAACAGAGAGAGAGATCACACAGAGAGAGAGAGATCATACACAGAAAGAGAGAACATGCACACAAACAGAGAACACACACAGAACACAAACACTTTGTGTTCTGTATACAGATTACAGAAAACACAAACAGAGAACACACGCACATACACAACACACACAAGAGAACACACACACAGGGAACACACACAGAATACAGAGAAGAGCGCACACATACAGAGAACACACAGAGAGAGAGCGAAAACACAAGCGCACACACACAGAGAACACACAGAGCAAGAAGAAAACAGAGAGAGAGATCACACAGAGAGAGAGAGATCACACACAGAAAAAGGGAACATGCACACAAACAGAGAACACACACAAAGAACACACACACAAGAGAACACACAGACAGAAAACACAAAAACACACAATACAGAGATAGAGAGAGAATACAGACTGAGAGAGAACTGACACAGAGGGAGAGAGAGAACAGACACAGAGAGAGAGAACACACAGAGAGAGAGAAAGAGAACAGAGAGAGAGATCACACACAGAAAGAGAGAACATACACACACAGAGAACACACACACACAGAGAACACAGAGAGAGAGAGAACACAGAGAAAGATCACACAGAGAAAGAGAGAACACATAGAGGGAGAGAGAACACACAGAGAGAGTACACAGAGAGAGAGAGAACACACACACAAGAACACACAGAGAGAACACACACACAGAACACAAACACACAGAGAACACACAGAGAGAGATCACACAGAGAAAGAGAGAACACATAGAGGTAGAGAGAAGACACGCACACACACAGGGAACACACACAGAACACAAACACTCAGAACACAAACACACAGAGAGAGATAACAGAGATAGATCACACAGAGAAAGAGAGAACACATAGAGTGAGAGAGAACACACGCACACACACGGAGAACACACACACAGAGCACACACACAGAGCAACACACAAACACAGAAAACAGGCACACACAGAACACACAAACAGAGAACACACACACACAACACACACAAAAGAGAACACACACACAGAGCGCACACACACACAGAATACAGAGATAGAGAGAGAACACAGAGTGAGAGAGAACAGACACACATAGAGAGAACACAGAGAGAGAGAGAACACAGAGGGAGAGAACAGAGAGAGAGAGAACACAGAGAGCGAGAGATCGCAGAGAGAGCGAGAACATACAGAGAGAGTGAGAACAAACAGAGACAGACAACACAGAGAGAGAAAGAACACACACAGAGAGAACAGAGATGGAGAGAGAATGAGAACAGAGAGAGGGTAGAACACAGAGAGAGAGAGCAACTGATAGAGGGAACACAGAGAACGCAGACAGAGAACATAGAGAAACAGAACACAGAGAGAGAGAACGCAGAGAGAGAGAACACAGAGAGAGAACACACACAGAGGGAGAACACAGAGAGACAACGCAGACAGAGAACATAGAGAGACAGAACACAGAGAGAGAGAACACAGAGAGAGAGAACTCAGAGAGAGAACACACATACACAGAGAACACAGAGAGAGAGAGCGAAAACACAAGCGCACACACACAGAGAACACACAGAGCATGAAGAAAACAGAGAGAGATCACACAGAGAGAGAGAGATCATACACAGAAAAAGGGAACATGCACACAAGCAGAGAACGCACACACAGAACACACACACAAGAGAACACACAGACAAAAAACACAAAAACACAGAATACAGAGATAGAGAGAGAAGACAGAGTGAGAGAGAACAGACACACATAGAGAGAACACCGAGAGAGAGAACACAGAGAGAGAGAGAGAACAGTGAGAGAGATCACACAGAGAAAGAGACAACTCATAGCGTGAGAGAGAACACACGCACACACACGGAGAACACACACACAGAGCACTCACACAGAGAAACACACACACACACAGAGAACACACACACACAGAATCCAGACATAGAGAGAGAACACAGAGTGAGAGAGAACAGACACAGAGAGAGAGAACACACACACACACACACAGAACACAGAGAGAGAGATAACACACAGAAAGAGAGAACATACACACACAGAGACCACACACACAGAGAATGCACACACACAGAGTATCCAAACATACACAGAGAACACACACACACAGAGAACACAGAGAGAGAGAGAACACATAGAGGGAGAGAGAACACACAGAGAGAGTACACACAGAGAGAGAGAAAACACACACACAAGAACACACAGAGAGAACACACACACAGAACATAAACACACAGA
Source organism: Chiloscyllium punctatum (assembly GCF_047496795.1). Lineage (NCBI taxonomy): Eukaryota > Metazoa > Chordata > Chondrichthyes > Orectolobiformes > Hemiscylliidae > Chiloscyllium > Chiloscyllium punctatum. The sequence continues at coordinate 39,686,414 of NC_092757.1, read as the reverse complement.
GAAAACACAGAGAGAGATCACAGAGAAAGAGAGAACACACGCACACACACGGAGAACACACACACAGAGCACTCACACAGAGAAACACACACACACACAGAGAACACACACACACAGAATACAGACATAGAGAGAGAACACAGAGTGAGAGAGAACAGACACAGAGAGAGAGAGAACACACACACACACACACACAGAGAACACAGATAAGAGATCACACACAGAAAGAGAGAACATACACACACAGAGAACACACACACACAGAACGCACACACACAGAGTACCCAAACATACACAGAGAACACACACACACAGAGAACACAGAGGGAGGGAGAACACATAGAGGGAGAGAGAACACACAGAGAGAGTACACACAGAGAGAGAGAGAACACACACACAAGAACACACAGAGAGAACACACACACAGAACATAAACACACAGAGAAAACACAGAGAGAGATCACAGAGAAAGAGAGAACACACGCACACACACGGAGAACACACACACAGAGCACTCACACAGAGAAACACACACACACACACAGAGAACACACACACACAGAATACAGACATAGAGAGAGAACACAGAGTGAGGACAGACACAGAGAGAGAGAGAACACACATACACACACAGAGAACACAGATAAGAGATCACACACAGAAAGAGAGAACATACACACACAGAGAACACACACACACAGAACGCACACACACAGAGTACCCAAACATACACAGAGAACACACACACACAGTGAACACAGAGGGAGAGAGAACACATAGAGGGAGAGAGAACACAGAGAGAGAGTACACAGAGAGAGAGAGAGAACACACACAAGAACACACAGAGAGAACACACAGAACATAAACACACAGAGAACGCACAGAGAGAGATCACAGAGAAAGAGAGAACACACGCACACACACAGGGAACACACACAGAACACAAACACCAGAACATAATCACAGAACACAAACACACAGAGAACACAGAGAGAGAGAGAACCCAGAGCGTGATCACACAGACAAAGAGAGGGCACATAGAGGGAGAGAGAACACATGCACACACACAGTGAACACACACAGAGCACACAGACAGAGAAACACACACACAGAACACGCACACATAGAACACACAGAGAACACACAGAAAGAACACACACCCACGAGAACACACACAGAGAACACACACAGTATACAGAGATAGAGAGAGAACACAGAGTGAGAGAGAACAGACAGAGAGAGAGAGAGAACGCACAGAGAGAGAGACAACACACACACACAGAACACACAGAGAGAACACACACAGAGAGAGAACACAGAGAGAGAATACAGAGAGACAGAGAACACAGAGAGCGAGAGATCGCAGAGAGAGCGAGAACACACAGAGAGAGGGAGGACAAACAGAGAGAGAGAACACAGAGAGAGAAAGAACACACAAAGAGAGAGAGAACAGAGATAGAGAGAAGACAGAGAGAGAGAACACAGACAGAAACAGAACACAGAGAGAGAGAGCGCAGAGAGAGAGAACACAGAGAGAGAACACACACAGAGGGAGAACACAGAGAGAGAACGCAGACAGAGAACACAGAGGGACAGAACACAGAGAGAGAACACAGAGAGAGAGAACTCAGAGAGAGAACACACTAACAGAGAACACAGAGAGAGAGAGCGAAAACACAAGCGCACACACACAGAGAACACACAGAGCAAGAAGAAAACAGAGAGAGAGATCACACAGAGAGAGAGAGATCATACACAGAAAGAGAGAACATGCACACAAACAGCGAACACACACACAGAACACACACAGAGAACACACACACAGAACACAAACACTCTGTGTTCTGTATACAGATTACAGAAAACACAAACAGAGAACACACGCACATACACAACACACACAAGAGAACACACACAGGGAACACACACAGAATACAGAGAAGAGCGCACACACACAGAGAACACACAGAGCAAGAAGAAAACAGAGAGAGAGATCACACAGAGAGAGAGAGATCATACACAGAAAAAGGGAACATGCACACAAACAGAGAACACACACAAAGAACACACACACAAGAGAACACACAGACAGAAAACACAAAAACACACAATACAGAGATAGAGAGAGAATACAGACTGAGAGAGAACTGACACAGAAAGAGAGAGAGAACAGACACAGAGAGAGAGAACACACACACAGAGAGAGAGAGAAAGAGAACAGAGAGAGAGATCACACACAGAAAGAGAGAACATACACACACAGACAACACACACACACAGAACGCACACACACAGAGTACCCAAACATACACAGAGAACACACACACACACAGAACACAGAGAGAGAGAGAACACAGAGAAAGATCACACAGAGAAAGAGAGAACACATAGAGGGAGAGAGAACACACAGAGAGAGTACACAGAGAGAGAGAGAACACACACACAAGAACACACAGAGAGAACACACACACAGAACACAAACACACAGAGAACACACAGAGAGAGATCACACAGAGAAAGAGAGAACACATAGAGGTAGAGAGAAGACACGCACACACACAGGGAACACACACAGAACACAAACACTCAGAACACAAACACACAGAGAGAGATAACAGAGATAGATCACACAGAGAAAGAGAGAACACATAGAGTGAGAGAGAACACACGCACACACACGGAGAACACACACACAGAGCACACACACAGAGCAACACACAAACACAGAAAACAGGCACACACAGAACACACAAACAGAGAACACACACACACAACACACACAAAAGAGAACACACACACAGAGCGCACACACACACAGAATACAGAGATAGAGAGAGAACACAGAGTGAGAGAGAACAGACACACATAGAGAGAACACAGAGAGAGAGAGAACACAGAGGGAGAGAACAGAGAGAGAGAGAACACAGAGAGCGAGAGATCGCAGAGAGAGCGAGAACATACAGAGAGAGTGAGAACAAACAGAGACAGACAACACAGAGAGAGAAAGAACACACACAGAGAGAACAGAGATGGAGAGAGAATGAGAACAGAGAGAGGGTAGAACACAGAGAGAGAGAGCAACTGATAGAGGGAACACAGAGAACGCAGACAGAGAACATAGAGAAACAGAACACAGAGAGAGAGAACGCAGAGAGAGAGAACACAGAGAGAGAACACACACAGAGGGAGAACACAGAGAGACAACGCAGACAGAGAACATAGAGAGACAGAACACAGAGAGAGAGAACACAGAGAGAGAGAACTCAGAGAGAGAACACACATACACAGAGAACACAGAGAGAGAGAGCGAAAACACAAGCGCACACACACAGAGAACACACAGAGCATGAAGAAAACAGGGAGAGATCACACAGAGAGAGAGAGATCATACACAGAAAAAGGGAACATGCACACAAGCAGAGAACGCACACACAGAACACACACACAAGAGAACACACAGACAAAAAACACAAAAACACAGAATACAGAGATAGAGAGAGAAGACAGAGTGAGAGAGAACAGACACACATAGAGAGAACACAGAGAGAGAGAGAACACAGAGAGAGAGAGAGAACAGTGAGATAGATCACACAGAGAAAGAGACAACTCATAGCGTGAGAGAGAACACACGCACACACACGGAGAACACACACACAGAGCACTCACACAGAGAAACACACACACACACAGAGAACACACACACACAGAATCCAGACATAGAGAGAGAACACAGAGTGAGAGAGAACAGACACAGAGAGAGAGAACACACACACACACACACAGAACACAGAGAGAGAGATAACACACAGAAAGAGAGAACATACACACACAGAGAACACACACACAGAGAATGCACACACACAGAGTATCCAAACATACACAGAGAACACACACACACAGAGAACACAGAGAGAGAGAGAACACATAGAGGGAGAGAGAACACACAGAGAGAGTACACACAGAGAGAGAGAGAACACACACACAAGAACACACAGAGAGAACACACACACAGAACATAAACACACAGAGAAAACACAGAGAGAGATCACAGAGAAAGAGAGAACACACGCACACACACGGAGAACACACACACAGAGCACTCACACAGAGAAACACACACACACACAGAGAACACACACACACAGAATACAGACATAGAGAGAGAACACAGAGTGAGAGAGAACAGACACAGAGAGAGAGAGAACACACACACACACACACACAGAGAACACAGATAAGAGATCACACACAGAAAGAGAGAACATACACACACAGAGAACACACACACACAGAACGCACACACACAGAGTACCCAAACATACACAGAGAACACACACACACAGAGAACACAGAGGGAGGGAGAACACATAGAGGGAGAGAGAACACACAGAGAGAGTACACACAGAGAGAGAGAGAACACACACACAAGAACACACAGAGAGAACACACACACAGAACATAAACACACAGAGAAAACACAGAGAGAGATCACAGAGAAAGAGAGAACACACGCACACACACGGAGAACACACACACAGAGCACTCACACAGAGAAACACACACACACAGAGAACACACACACACAGAATACAGACATAGAGAGAGAACACAGAGTGAGAACAGACACAGAGAGAGAGAGAACACACATACACACACAGAGAACACAGATAAGAGATCACACACAGAAAGAGAGAACATACACACACAGAGAACACACACACACAGAACGCACACACACAGAGTACCCAAACATACACAGAGAACACACACACACAGTGAACACAGAGGGAGAGAGAACACATAGAGGGAGAGAGAACACAGAGAGAGAGTACACACACAGAGAGAGAGAACACACACAAGAACACACAGGGAGAACACACAGAACATAAACACACAGAGAACGCACAGAGAGAGATCACAGAGAAAGAGAGAACACACGCACACACACAGGGAACACATACAGAACACAAACACCAGAACATAATCACAGAACACAAACACACAGAGAACACAGAGAGAGAGAGAACCCAGAGCGTGATCACACAGACAAAGAGAGGGCACATAGAGGGAGAGAGAACACATGCACACACACAGTGAACACACACAGAGCACACAGACAGAGAAACACACACACAGAACACGCACACATAGAACACACAGAGAACACACAGAAAGAACACACACCCACGAGAACACACACAGAGAACACACACAGTATACAGAGATAAAGAGAGAACACAGAGTGAGATAGAACAGACAGAGAGAGAGAGAGAACGCACAGAGAGAGAGACAACACACACACACAGAACACACAGAGAGAACACACACAGAGAGAGAACACAGAGAGAGAATACAGAGAGACAGAGAACACAGAGAGCGAGAGATCGCAGAGAGAGCGAGAACACACAGAGAGAGGGAGGACAAACAGAGAGAGAGAACACAGAGAGAGAAAGAACACACAAAGAGAGAGAGAACAGAGATAGAGAGAAGACAGAGAGAGAGAACACAGACTGAAACAGAACACAGAGAGAGAGAGCGCAGAGAGAGAGAACACAGAGAGAGAACACACACAGAGGGAGAACACAGAGAGAGAACGCAGACAGAGAACACAGAGAGACAGAACACAGAGCGAGAACACAGAGAGAGAGAACTCAGAGAGAGAACACACTAACAGAGAACACAGAGAGAGAGAGCGAAAACACAAGCGCACACACACAGAGAACACACAGAGCAAGAAGAAAACAGAGAGAGAGATCACACAGAGAGAGAGAGATCATACACAGAAAGAGAGAACATGCACACAAACAGCGAACACACACACAGAACACACACAGAGAACACACACACAGAACACAAACACTCTGTGTTCTGTATACAGATTACAGAAAACACAAACAGAGAACACACGCACATACACAACACACACAAGAGAACACACACAGGGAACACACACAGAATACAGAGAAGAGCGCACACACACAGAGAACACACAGAGCAAGAAGAAAACAGAGAGAGAGATCACACAGAGAGAGAGAGATCATACACAGAAAAAGGGAACATGCACACAAACAGAGAACACACACAAAGAACACACACACAAGAGAACACACAGACAGAAAACACAAAAACACACAATACAGAGATAGAGAGAGAATACAGACTGAGAGAGAACTGACACAGAAAGAGAGAGAGAACAGACACAGAGAGAGAGAACACACACACAGAGAGAGAGAGAGAGAGAACAGAGAGAGAGATCACACACAGAAAGAGAGAACATACACACACAGAGAACACACACACACAGAACGCACACACACAGAGTACCCAAACATACACAGAGAACACACACACACACAGAACACAGAGAGAGAGAGAACACAGAGAAAGATCACATAGAGAAAGAGAGAACACATAGAGGGAGAGAGAACACACAGAAAGAGTACACAGAGAGAGACAGAACACACACACAAGAACACACAGAGAGAACACACACACAGAACACAAACACACAGAGAACACACAGAGAGAGATCACACAGAGAAAGAGAGAACACATAGAGGTAGAGAGAAGACACGCACACACACAGGGAACACACACAGAACACAAACACTCAGAACACAAACACACAGAGAGAGATAACAGATAGATCACACAGAGAAAGAGAGAACACATAGAGTGAGAGAGAACACACGCACACACACGGAGAACACACACACAGAGCACACACACAGAGCAACACACAAACACAGAAAACAGGCACACACAGAACACACAAACAGAGAACACACACACACAACACACACAAAAGAGAACACACACACAGAGCGCACACACACACAGAATACAGAGATAGAGAGAGAACACAGAGTGAGAGAGAACAGACACACATAGAGAGATCACAGAGAGAGAGAGAACACAGAGGGAGAGAACAGAGAGAGAGAGAACACAGAGAACGAGAGATCGCAGAGAGAGCGAGAACATACAGAGAGAGTGAGAACAAACAGAGACATACAACACAGAGAGAGAAAGAACACACACAGAGAGAGAACAGAGATGGAGAGAGAACGAGAACAGAGAGAGGGAGAACACAGAGAGAGAGAGCAACTGATAGAGGGAACACAGAGAACGCAGACAGAGAACAAAGAGAAACAGAACACAGAGAGAGAGAACGCAGAGAGAGAGAAAACACAGAGAGAACACACACAGAGGGAGAACACAGAGAGACAACGCAGACAGAGAACATAGAGAGACAGAACACAGAGAGAGAACACAGAGAGAGAGAACTCAGAGAGAGAACACACACACACAGAGAACACAGAGAGAGAGAGCGAAAACACAAGCGCACACACACAGAGAACACACAGAGCATGAAGAAAACAGAGAGAGATCACACAGAGAGAGAGAGATCATACACAGAAAAAGGGAACATGCACACAAGCAGAGAACACACACACAGAACACACACACAAGAGAACACACAGACAAAAAACACAAAAACACAGAATACAGAGATAGAGAGAGAACACAGAGTGGAGAGAACAGACACACATAGAGAGAACACCGAGAGAGAGAACACAGAGAGAGAGAGAGAACAGTGAGAGAGATCACACAGAGAAAGAGACAACTCATAGCGTGAGAGAGAACACACGCACACACACGGAGAACACACACACAGAGCACTCACACAGAGAAACACACACACACACAGAGAACACACACACAGAATACAGAGATAGAGAGAGAACACAGAGTGAGAGAGAACAGACACAGAGAGAGAGAGAACACACACACACACACAGAACACAGAGAGAGAGATCACACACAGAAAGAGAGAACATACACACACAGAGAACACACACACAGAGAACGCACACACACAGAGTATCCAAACATACACAGAGAACACACACACACAGAGAACACAGAGAGAGAGAGAACACATAGAGGGAGAGAGAACACACAGAGAGAGTACACACAGAGAGAGAGAGAACACACACACAAGAACACACAGGGAGAACACACACACAGAACATAAACACACAGAGAAAACACAGAGAGAGATCACAGAGAAAGAGAGAACACACGCACACAACACACACAGAGCACTCACACAGAGAAACACACACACACACAGAGAGAACACACACACACAGAATACAGACATAGAGAGAGAACACAGAGTGAGAGAGAACAGACACAGAGAGAGAGAGAACACACACACACACACACAGAACACAGAGAGAGAGATCACACACAGAAAGAGAGAACATACACACACAGAGAACACACAAACAGAGAACACACACACACAACACACACAAAAGAGAACACACACAGAGAGCACACACACACAGAATACAGAGATAGAGAGAGAACACAGAGTGAGAGAGAACAGACACACATAGAGAGAACACAGAGAGAGAGAGAACACAGAGGGAGAGAACAGAGAGAGAGAGAACACAGAGAGCGAGAGATCGCAGAGAGAGCAAGAACATACTGAGAGAGTGAGAACAAACAGAGACAGAAAACACAGAGAGAGAAATAACACACACAGAGAGAACAGAGATGGAGAGAGAACGAGAACAGAGAGAGGGAGAACACAGAGAGAGAGAGCAACAGATAGAGGGAACACAGAGAACGCAGTTAGAGAACATAGAGAAACAGTACACAGAGAGAGAGAACGCAGAGAGAGAGAACACAGAGAGAGAACACACACAGAGGGAGAACACAGAGAGACAACGCAGACAGAGAACATAGAGAGACAGAACACAGAGAGAGAGAACACAGAGAGAGAGAACTCAGAGAGAGAACACACACACACAGAGAACACAGAGAGAGAGAGCGAAAACACAAGCGCACACACACAGAGAACACACAGAGCATGAAGAAAACAGAGAGATCACACAGAGAGAGAGAGATCATACACAGAAAAAGGGAACATGCACACAAGCAGAGAACACACACACAGAACACACACACAAGAGAACACACAGACAAAAAACACAAAAACACAGAATACAGAGATAGAGAGAGAACACAGAGTGAGAGAGAACAGACACACATAGAGAGAACACCGAGAGAGAGAACACAGAGAGAGAGAGAGAACAGAGAGAGAGATCACACAGAGAAAGAGAGAACACATAGTGTGAGAGAGAACACACGCACACACACGGAGAACACACACACAGAGCACACACAGAGAGAAACACACACACACAGAAAACATAAACAAAGAACACACACACAAGAGAACACACAGACAAAAAACACAAAAACACAGAATACAGAGATAGAGTGAGAACACAGAGTGAGAAAGAACAGACACACATAGAGAGAACACCGAGAGAGAGAACACAGAGAGAGAGAGAGAACAGAGATAGAGATCACACAGAGAAAGAGAGAACACATAGTGTGAGAGAGAACACACGCACACACACGGAGAACACACACACAGAGCACTCACACTGAGAAACACACACACACACAGAGAACACACACACACAGAATACAGAGATAGAGAGAGAACACAGAGTGAGAGAGAACAGACAGAGAGAGAGAGAGAACGCACAGAGAGAGAGACAACACACACACACAGAACACACAGAGAGAACACACACAGAGAGAGAACACAGAGAGAGAATACAGAGAGACAGAGAACACAGAGAGCGAGAGATCGCAGAGAGAGCGAGAACACACAGAGAGAGGGAGGACAAACAGAGAGAGAGAACACAGAGAGAGAAAGAACACACAAAGAGAGAGAGAACAGAGATAGAGAGAAGACAGAGAGAGAGAACACAGACAGAAACAGAACACAGAGAGAGAGAGCGCAGAGAGAGAGAACACAGAGAGAGAACACACACAGAGGGAGAACACAGAGAGAGAACGCAGACAGAGAACACAGAGAGACAGAACACAGAGAGAGAACACAGAGAGAGAGAACTCAGAGAGAGAACACACTAACAGAGAACACAGAGAGAGAGAGCGGAAATACAAGCGCACACACACAGAGAACACACAGAGCAAGAAGAAAACAGAGAGAGAGATCACACAGAGAGAGAGAGATCATACACAGAAAGAGAGAACATGCACACAAACAGCGAACACACACACAGAACACACGCAGAGAACACACACACAGAACACAAACACTCTGTGTTCTGTATACAGATTACAGAAAACACAAACAGAGAACACACGCACATACACAACACACACAAGAGAACACACACAGGGAACACACACAGAATACAGAGAAGAGCGCACACACACAGAGAACACACAGAGCAAGAAGAAAACAGAGAGAGAGATCACACAGAGAGAGAGAGATCATACACAGAAAAAGGGAACATGCACACAAACAGAGAACACACACACAGAACACACACACAAGAGAACACACACACAGAACACAAACACACAGAGAACACACAGAGAGAGATCACACAGAGAAAGAGAGAACACATAGAGGTAGAGAGAAGACACGCACACACACAGGGAACACACACAGAACACAAACACTCAGAACACAAACACACAGAGAGAGATAACAGATAGATCACACAGAGAAAGAGAGAACACATAGAGTGAGAGAGAACACACGCACACACACGGAGAACACACACACAGAGCACACACACAGAGCAACACACAAACACAGAAAACAGGCACACACAGAACACACAAACAGAGAACACACACACACAACACACACAAAAGAGAACACACACACAGAGCGCACACACACACAGAATACAGAGATAGAGAGAGAACACAGAGTGAGAGAGAACAGACACACATAGAGAGAACACAGAGAGAGAGAGAACACAGAGGGAGAGAACAGAGAGAGAGAGAACACAGAGAGCGAGAGATCGCAGAGAGAGCGAGAACATACAGAGAGAGTGAGAACAAACAGAGACATACAACACAGAGAGAGAAAGAACACACACAGAGAGAGAACAGAGATGGAGAGAGAACGAGAACAGAGAGAGGGAGAACACAGAGAGAGAGAGCAACTGATAGAGGGAACACAGAGAACGCAGACAGAGAACATAGAGAAACAGAACACAGAGAGAGAGAACGCAGAGAGAGAGAACACACAGAGAGAACACACACAGAGGGAGAACACAGAGAGACAACGCAGACAGAGAACATAGAGAGACAGAACACAGAGAGAGAACACAGAGAGAGAGAACTCAGAGAGAGAACACACACACACAGAGAACACAGAGAGAGAGAGCGAAAACACAAGCGCACACACACAGAGAACACACAGAGCATGAAGAAAACAGAGAGAGATCACACAGAGAGAGAGAGATCATACACAGAAAAAGGGAACATGCACACAAGCAGAGAACACACACACAGAACACACACACAAGAGAACACACAGACAAAAAACACAAAAACACAGAATACAGAGATAGAGAGAGAACACAGAGTGGAGAGAACAGACACACATAGAGAGAACACCGAGAGAGAGAACACAGAGAGAGAGAGAGAACAGTGAGAGAGATCACACAGAGAAAGAGACAACTCATAGCGTGAGAGAGAACACACGCACACACACGGAGAACACACACACAGAGCACTCACACAGAGAAACACACACACACACAGAGAACACACACACAGAATACAGAGATAGAGAGAGAACACAGAGTGAGAGAGAACAGACACAGAGAGAGAGAGAACACACACACACACACAGAACACAGAGAGAGAGATCACACACAGAAAGAGAGAACATACACACACAGAGAACACACACACAGAGAACGCACACACACAGAGTATCCAAACATACACAGAGAACACACACACACAGAGAACACAGAGAGAGAGAGAACACATAGAGGGAGAGAGAACACACAGAGAGAGTACACACAGAGAGAGAGAGAACACACACACAAGAACACACAGGGAGAACACACACACAGAACATAAACACACAGAGAAAACACAGAGAGAGATCACAGAGAAAGAGAGAACACACGCACACAACACACACAGAGCACTCACACAGAGAAACACACACACACACAGAGAGAACACACACACACAGAATACAGACATAGAGAGAGAACACAGAGTGAGAGAGAACAGACACAGAGAGAGAGAGAACACACACACACACACACAGAACACAGAGAGAGAGATCACACACAGAAAGAGAGAACATACACACACAGAGAACACACAAACAGAGAACACACACACACAACACACACAAAAGAGAACACACACAGAGAGCACACACACACAGAATACAGAGATAGAGAGAGAACACAGAGTGAGAGAGAACAGACACACATAGAGAGAACACAGAGAGAGAGAGAACACAGAGGGAGAGAACAGAGAGAGAGAGAACACAGAGAGCGAGAGATCGCAGAGAGAGCAAGAACATACTGAGAGAGTGAGAACAAACAGAGACAGAAAACACAGAGAGAGAAAGAACACACACAGAGAGAACAGAGATGGAGAGAGAACGAGAACAGAGAGAGGGAGAACACACAGAGAGAGAGCAACAGATAGAGGGAACACAGAGAACGCAGTTAGAGAACATAGAGAAACAGAACACAGAGAGAGAGAACGCAGAGAGAGAGAACACAGAGAGAGAACACACACAGAGGGAGAACACAGAGAGACAACGCAGACAGAGAACATAGAGAGACAGAACACAGAGAGAGAGAACACAGAGAGAGAGAACTCAGAGAGAGAACACACACACACAGAGAACACAGAGAGAGAGAGCGAAAACACAAGCGCACACACACAGAGAACACACAGAGCATGAAGAAAACAGAGAGATCACACAGAGAGAGAGAGATCATACACAGAAAAAGGGAACATGCACACAAGCAGAGAACACACACACAGAACACACACACACAGAACACACAGAGAGAACACACACAGAGAGAGAACACAGAGAGAGAATACAGAGAGACAGAGAACACAGAGCGCGAGAGATCGCAGAGAGAGCGAGAACACACAGAGAGAGGGAGGACAAACAGAGAGAGAGAACACAGAGAGAGAAAGAACACACAAAGAGAGAGAGAACAGAGATAGAGAGAAGACAGAGAGAGAGAACACAGACAGAAACAGAACACAGAGAGAGAGAGCGCAGAGAGAGAGAACACAGAGAGAGAACACACACAGAGGGAGAACACAGAGAGAGAACGCAGACAGAGAACACAGAGAGACAGAACACAGAGAGAGAACACAGAGAGAGAGAACTCAGAGAGAGAACACACTAACAGAGAACACAGAGAGAGAGAGCGGAAACACAAGCGCACACACACAGAGAACACACAGAGCAAGAAGAAAACAGAGAGAGAGATCACACAGAGAGAGAGAGATCATACACAGAAAGAGAGAACATGCACACAAACAGCGAACACACACACAGAACACACACAGAGAACACACACACAGAACACAAACACTCTGTGTTCTGTATACAGATTACAGAAAACACAAACAGAGAACACACGCACATACACAACACACACAAGAGAACACACACAGGGAACACACACAGAATACAGAGAAGAGCGCACACACACAGAGAACACACAGAGCAAGAAGAAAACAGAGAGAGAGATCACACAGAGAGAGAGAGATCATACACAGAAAAAGGGAACATGCACACAAACAGAGAACACACACACAGAACACACACACAAGAGAACACACACACAGAACACAAACACACAGAGAACACACAGAGAGAGATCACACAGAGAAAGAGAGAACACATAGAGGTAGAGAGAAGACACGCACACACACAGGGAACACACACAGAACACAAACACTCAGAACACAAACACACAGAGAGAGATAACAGATAGATCACACAGAGAAAGAGAGAACACATAGAGTGAGAGAGAACACACGCACACACACGGAGAACACACACACAGAGCACACACACAGAGCAACACACAAACACAGAAAACAGGCACACACAGAACACACAAACAGAGAACACACACACACAACACACACAAAAGAGAACACACACACAGAGCGCACACACACACAGAATACAGAGATAGAGAGAGAACACAGAGTGAGAGAGAACAGACACACATAGAGAGAACACAGAGAGAGAGAGAACACAGAGGGAGAGAACAGAGAGAGAGAGAACACAGAGAGCGAGAGATCGCAGAGAGAGCGAGAACATACAGAGAGAGTGAGAACAAACAGAGACATACAACACAGAGAGAGAAAGAACACACACAGAGAGAGAACAGAGATGGAGAGAGAACGAGAACAGAGAGAGGGAGAACACAGAGAGAGAGAGCAACTGATAGAGGGAACACAGAGAACGCAGACAGAGAACATAGAGAAACAGAACACAGAGAGAGAGAACGCAGAGAGAGAGAACACACAGAGAGAACACACACAGAGGGAGAACACAGAGAGACAACGCAGACAGAGAACATAGAGAGACAGAACACAGAGAGAGAACACAGAGAGAGAGAACTCAGAGAGAGAACACACACACACAGAGAACACAGAGAGAGAGAGCGAAAACACAAGCGCACACACACAGAGAACGCACAGAGCATGAAGAAAACAGAGAGAGATCACACAGAGAGAGAGAGATCATACACAGAAAAAGGGAACATGCACACAAGCAGAGAACACACACACAGAACACACACACAAGAGAACACACAGACAAAAAACACAAAAACACAGAATACAGAGATAGAGAGAGAACACAGAGTGGAGAGAACAGACACACATAGAGAGAACACCGAGAGAGAGAACACAGAGAGAGAGAGAGAACAGTGAGAGAGATCACACAGAGAAAGAGACAACTCATAGCGTGAGAGAGAACACACGCACACACACGGAGAACACACACACAGAGCACTCACACAGAGAAACACACACACACACAGAGAACACACACACAGAATACAGAGATAGAGAGAGAACACAGAGTGAGAGAGAACAGACACAGAGAGAGAGAGAACACACACACACACACAGAACACAGAGAGAGAGATCACACACAGAAAGAGAGAACATACACACACAGAGAACACACACACAGAGAACGCACACACACAGAGTATCCAAACATACACAGAGAACACACACACACAGAGAACACAGAGAGAGAGAGAACACATAGAGGGAGAGAGAACACACAGAGAGAGTACACACAGAGAGAGAGAGAACACACACACAAGAACACACAGGGAGAACACACACACAGAACATAAACACACAGAGAAAACACAGAGAGAGATCACAGAGAAAGAGAGAACACACGCACACAACACACACAGAGCACTCACACAGAGAAACACACACACACACAGAGAGAACACACACACACAGAATACAGACATAGAGAGAGAACACAGAGTGAGAGAGAACAGACACAGAGAGAGAGAGAACACACACACACACACACAGAACACAGAGAGAGAGATCACACACAGAAAGAGAGAACATACACACACAGAGAACACACAAACAGAGAACACACACACACAACACACACAAAAGAGAACACACACAGAGAGCACACACACACAGAATACAGAGATAGAGAGAGAACACAGAGTGAGAGAGAACAGACACACATAGAGAGAACACAGAGAGAGAGAGAACACAGAGGGAGAGAACAGAGAGAGAGAGAACACAGAGAGCGAGAGATCGCAGAGAGAGCAAGAACATACTGAGAGAGTGAGAACAAACAGAGACAGAAAACACAGAGAGAGAAAGAACACACACAGAGAGAACAGAGATGGAGAGAGAACGAGAACAGAGAGAGGGAGAACACACAGAGAGAGAGCAACAGATAGAGGGAACACAGAGAACGCAGTTAGAGAACATAGAGAAACAGAACACAGAGAGAGAGAATGCAGAGAGAGAGAACACAGAGAGAGAACACACACAGAGGGAGAACACAGAGAGACAACGCAGACAGAGAACATAGAGAGACAGAACACAGAGAGAGAGAACACAGAGAGAGAGAACTCAGAGAGAGAACACACACACACAGAGAACACAGAGAGAGAGAGCGAAAACACAAGCGCACACACACAGAGAACACACAGAGCATGAAGAAAACAGAGAGATCACACAGAGAGAGAGAGATCATACACAGAAAAAGGGAACATGCACACAAGCAGAGAACACACACACAGAACACACACACAAGAGAACACACAGACAAAAAACACAAAAACACAGAATACAGAGATAGAGAGAGAACACAGAGTGAGAGAGAACAGACACACATAGAGAGAACACCGAGAGAGAGAACACAGAGAGAGAGAGAGAACAGAGAGAGAGATCACACAGAGAAAGAGAGAACACATAGTGTGAGAGAGAACACACGCACACACACGGAGAACACACACACAGAGCACACACAGAGAGAAACACACACACACAGAAAACATAAACAAAGAACACACACACAAGAGAACACACAGACAAAAAGCACAAAAACACAGAATACAGAGATAGAGTGAGAACACAGAGTGAGAAAGAACAGACACACATAGAGAGAACACCGAGAGAGAGAACACAGAGAGAGAGAGAGAACAGAGATAGAGATCACACAGAGAAAGAGAGAACACATAGTGTGAGAGAGAACACACGCACACACACGGAGAACACACACACAGAGCACTCACACTGAGAAACACACACACACACAGAGAACACACACACACAGAATACAGAGATAGAGAGAGAACACAGAGTGAGAGAGAACAGACAGAGAGAGAGAGAGAACGCACAGAGAGAGAGACAACACACACACACAGAACACACAGAGAGAACACACACAGAGAGAGAACACAGAGAGAGAATACAGAGAGACAGAGAACACAGAGAGCGAGAGATCGCAGAGAGAGCGAGAACACACAGAGAGAGGGAGGACAAACAGAGAGAGAGAACACAGAGAGAGAAAGAACACACAAAGAGAGAGAGAACAGAGATAGAGAGAAGACAGAGAGAGAGAACACAGACAGAAACAGAACACAGAGAGAGAGAGCGCAGAGAGAGAGAACACAGAGAGAGAACACACACAGAGGGAGAACACAGAGAGAGAACGCAGACAGAGAACACAGAGAGACAGAACACAGAGAGAGAACACAGAGAGAGAGAACTCAGAGAGAGAACACACTAACAGAGAACACAGAGAGAGAGAGCGGAAACACAAGCGCACACACACAGAGAACACACAGAGCAAGAAGAAAACAGAGAGAGAGATCACACAGAGAGAGAGAGATCATACACAGAAAGAGAGAACATGCACACAAACAGCGAACACACACACAGAACACACACAGAGAACACACACACAGAACACAAACACTCTGTGTTCTGTATACAGATTACAGAAAACACAAACAGAGAACACACGCACATACACAACACACACAAGAGAACACACACAGGGAACACACACAGAATACAGAGAAGAGCGCACACACACAGAGAACACACAGAGCAAGAAGAAAACAGAGAGAGAGATCACACAGAGAGAGAGAGATCATACACAGAAAAAGGGAACATGCACACAAACAGAGAACACACACAAAGAACACACACACAAGAGAACACACAGACAGAAAACCCAAAAACACACAATACAGAGATAGAGAGAGAATACAGACTGAGAGAGAACTGACACAGAAAGAGAGAGAGAACAGACACAGAGAGAGAGAACACACACACAGAGAGAGAGAGAGAGAGAACAGAGAGAGAGATCACACACAGAAAGAGAGAACATACACACAGAGAACACACACACACAGAACGCACACACACAGAGTACCCAAACATACACAGAGAACACACACACACACAGAACACAGAGAGAGAGAGAACACAGAGAAAGCTCACACAGAGAAAGAGAGAACACATAGAGGGAGAGAGAACACACAGAGAGAGTACACAGAGAGAGAGAGAACACACACACAAGAACACACAGAGAACACACAGAGAGAGATCACACAGAGAAAGAGAGAACACATAGAGGTAGAGAGAAGACACGCACACACACAGGGAACACACACAGAACACAAACACTCAGAACACAAACACACAGAGAGAGATAACAGATAGATCACACAGAGAACGAGAGAACACATAGAGTGAGAGAGAACACACGCACACACACGGAGAACACACACACAGAGCACACACACAGAGCAACACACAAACACAGAAAACAGGCACACACAGAACACACAAACAGAGAACACACACACACAACACACACAAAAGAGAACACACACACAGAGCGCACACACACACAGAATACAGAGATAGAGAGAGAACACAGAGTGAGAGAGAACAGACACACATAGAGAGAACACAGAGAGAGAGAGAACACAGAGGGAGAGAACAGAGAGAGAGAGAACACAGAGAGCGAGAGATCGCAGAGAGAGCGAGAACATACAGAGAGAGTGAGAACAAACAGAGACATACAACACAGAGAGAGAAAGAACACACACAGAGAGAGAACAGAGATGGAGAGAGAACGAGAACAGAGAGAGGGAGAACACAGAGAGAGAGAGCAACTGATAGAGGGAACACAGAGAACGCAGACAGAGAACATAGAGAAACAGAACACAGAGAGAGAGAACGCAGAGAGAGAGAACACACAGAGAGAACACACACAGAGGGAGAACACAGAGAGACAACGCAGACAGAGAACATAGAGAGACAGAACACAGAGAGAGAACACAGAGAGAGAGAACTCAGAGAGAGAACACACACACACAGAGAACACAGAGAGAGAGAGCGAAAACACAAGCGCACACACACAGAGAACACACAGAGCATGAAGAAAACAGAGAGAGATCACACAGAGAGAGAGAGATCATACACAGAAAAAGGGAACATGCACACAAGCAGAGAACACACACACAGAACACACACACAAGAGAACACACAGACAAAAAACACAAAAACACAGAATACAGAGATAGAGAGAGAACACAGAGTGGAGAGAACAGACACACATAGAGAGAACACCGAGAGAGAGAACACAGAGAGAGAGAGAGAACAGTGAGAGAGATCACACAGAGAAAGAGACAACTCATAGCGTGAGAGAGAACACACGCACACACACGGAGAACACACACACAGAGCACTCACACAGCGAAACACACACACACACAGAGAACACACACACAGAATACAGAGATAGAGAGAGAACACAGAGTGAGAGAGAACAGACACAGAGAGAGAGAGAACACACACACACACACAGAACACAGAGAGAGAGATCACACACAGAAAGAGAGAACATACACACACAGAGAACACACACATACAGAACGCACACACACAGAGTACCCAAACATACACAGAGAACACACATACACAGAGAACACAGAGAGAGAGAGAACACAGAGAAAGATCACACAGAGAAAGAGAGAACACATAGAGGGAGAGAGAACACACAGAGAGAGTACACAGAGAGAGAGAGAACACACACACAAGAACACACAGAGAGAACACACACACAGAACACAAACACACAGAGAACACACAGAGAGAGATCACACAGAGAAAGAGAGAACACATAGAGGTAGAGAGAAGACACGCACACACACAGGGAACACACACAGAACACAAACACTCAGAACACAAATACACAGAGAGAGATAACAGAGATAGATCACACAGAGAAAGAGAGAACACATAGAGTGAGAGAGAACACACGCACACACACGGAGAACACACACACAGAGCACACACACAGAGCAACACACAAACACAGAAAACAGGCACACACAGAACACACAAACAGAGAACACACACACACAACACACACAAAAGAGAACAGACACACAGAGCGCACACACACACAGAATACAGAGATAGAGAGAGAACACAGAGTGAGAGAGAACAGACACACATAGAGAGAACACAGAGAGAGAGAGAACACAGAGGGAGAGAACAGAGAGAGAGAGAACACAGAGAGCGAGAGATCGCAGAGAGAGCGAGAACATACAGAGAGAGTGAGAACAAACAGAGACAGACAACACAGAGAGAGAAAGAACACACACAGAGAGAACAGAGATGGAGAGAGAATGAGAAAGAGAGAGGGTAGAACACAGAGAGAGAGAGCAACTGATAGAGGGAACACAGAGAACGCAGACAGAGAACATAGAGAAACAGAACACAGAGAGAGAGAACGCAGAGAGAGAGAACACAGAGAGAGAACACACACAGAGGGAGAACACAGAGAGACAACGCAGACAGAGAACATAGAGAGACAGAACACAGAGAGAGAGAACACAGAGAGAGAGAACTCAGAGAGAGAACACACATACACAGAGAACACAGAGAGAGAGAGCGAAAACACAAGCGCACACACACAGAGAACACACAGAGCATGAAGAAAACAGAGAGAGATCACACAGAGAGAGAGAGATCATACACAGAAAAAGGGAACATGCACACAAGCAGAGAACGCACACACAGAACACACACACAAGAGAACACACAGACAAAAAACACAAAAACACAGAATACAGAGATAGAGAGAGAAGACAGAGTGAGAGAGAACAGACACACATAGAGAGAACACCGAGAGAGAGAACACAGAGAGAGAGAGAGAACAGTGAGAGAGATCACACAGAGAAAGAGACAACTCATAGCGTGAGAGAGAACACACGCACACACACGGAGAACACACACACAGAGCACTCACACAGAGAAACACACACACACACAGAGAACACACACACACAGAATCCAGACATAGAGAGAGAACACAGAGTGAGAGAGAACAGACACAGAGAGAGAGAACACACACACACACACACAGAACACAGAGAGAGAGATAACACACAGAAAGAGAGAACATACACACACAGAGAACACACACACAGAGAATGCACACACACAGAGTATCCAAACATACACAGAGAACACACACACACAGAGAACACAGAGAGAGAGAGAGAACACATAGAGGGAGAGAGAACACACAGAGAGAGTACACACAGAGAGAGAGAGAACACACACACAAGAACACACAGAGAGAACACACACACAGAACATAAACACACAGAGAAAACACAGAGAGAGATCACAGAGAAAGAGAGAACACACGCACACACACGGAGAACACACACACAGAGCACTCACACAGAGAAACACACACACACACAGAGAACACACACACACAGAATACAGACATAGAGAGAGAACACAGAGTGAGAGAGAACAGACAGAGAGAGAGAGAGAACACACACACACACACACAGAGAACACAGATAAGAGATCACACACAGAAAGAGAGAACATACACACACAGAGAACACACACACACAGAACGCACACACACAGAGTACCCAAACATACACAGAGAACACACACACACAGAGAACACAGAGGGAGGGAGAACACATAGAGGGAGAGAGAACACACAGAGAGAGTACACACAGAGAGAGAGAGAACACACACACAAGAACACACAGAGAGAACACACACACAGAACATAAACACACAGAGAAAACACAGAGAGAGATCACAGAGAAAGAGAGAACACACGCACACACACGGAGAACACACACACAGAGCACTCACACAGAGAAACACACACACACAGAGAACACACACACACAGAATACAGACATAGAGAGAGAACACAGAGTGAGAACAGACACAGAGAGAGAGAGAACACACATACACACACAGAGAACACAGATAAGAGATCACACACAGAAAGAGAGAACATACACACACAGAGAACACACACACACAGAACGCACACACACAGAGTACCCAAACATACACAGAGAACACACACACACAGTGAACACAGAGGGAGAGAGAACACATAGAGGGAGAGAGAACACAGAGAGAGAGTACACACAGAGAGAGAGAGAACACACACAAGAACACACAGAGAGAACACACAGAACATAAACACACAGAGAACGCACAGAGAGAGATCACAGAGAAAGAGAGAACACACGCACACACACAGGGAACACACACAGAACACAAACACCAGAACATAATCACAGAACACAAACACACAGAGAACACAGAGAGAGAGAGAACCCAGAGCGTGATCACACAGACAAAGAGAGGGCACATAGAGGGAGAGAGAACACATGCACACACACAGTGAACACACACAGAGCACACAGACAGAGAAACACACACACAGAACACGCACACATAGAACACACAGAGAACACACAGAAAGAACACACACCCACGAGAACACACACAGAGAACACACACAGTATACAGAGATAGAGAGAGAACACAGAGTGAGAGAGAACAGACAGAGAGAGAGAGAGAACGCACAGAGAGAGAGACAACACACACACACAGAACACACAGAGAGAACACACACAGAGAGAGAACACAGAGAGAGAATACAGAGAGACAGAGAACACAGAGAGCGAGAGATCGCAGAGAGAGCGAGAACACACAGAGAGAGGGAGGACAAACAGAGAGAGAGAACACAGAGAGAGAAAGAACACACAAAGAGAGAGAGAACAGAGATAGAGAGAAGACAGAGAGAGAGAACACAGACAGAAACAGAACACAGAGAGAGAGAGCGCAGAGAGAGAGAACACAGAGAGAGAACACACACAGAGGGAGAACACAGAGAGAGAACGCAGACAGAGAACACAGAGAGACAGAACACAGAGAGAGAACACAGAGAGAGAGAACTCAGAGAGAGAACACACTAACAGAGAACACAGAGAGAGAGAGCGAAAACACAAGCGCACACACACAGAGAACACACAGAGCAAGAAGAAAACAGAGAGAGAGATCACACAGAGAGAGAGAGATCATACACAGAAAGAGAGAACATGCACACAAACAGCGAACACACACACAGAACACACACAGAGAACACACACACAGAACACAAACACTCTGTGTTCTGTATACAGATTACAGAAAACACAAACAGAGAACACACGCACATACACAACACACACAAGAGAACACACACAGGGAACACACACAGAATACAGAGAAGAGCGCACACACACAGAGAACACACAGAGCAAGAAGAAAACAGAGAGAGAGATCACACAGAGAGAGAGAGATCATACACAGAAAAAGGGAACATGCACACAAACAGAGAACACACACAAAGAACACACACACAAGAGAACACACAGACAGAAAACCCAAAAACACACAATACAGAGATAGAGAGAGAATACAGACTGAGAGAGAACTGACACAGAAAGAGAGAGAGAACAGACACAGAGAGAGAGAACACACACAGAGAGAGAGAGAGAGAGAGAACAGAGAGAGAGATCACACACAGAAAGAGAGAACATACACACACAGAGAACACACACACACAGAACGCACACACACAGAGTACCCAAACATACACAGAGAACACACACACCCACAGAACACAGAGAGAGAGAGAACACAGAGAAAGATCACACAGAGAAAGAGAGAACACATAGAGGGAGAGAGAACACACAGAGAGAGTACACAGAGAGAGAGAGAACACACACACAAGAACACACAGAGAGAACACACACACAGAACACAAACACACAGAGAACACACAGAGAGAGATCACACAGAGAAAGAGAGAACACATAGAGGTAGAGAGAAGACACGCACACACACAGGGAACACACACAGAACACAAACACTCAGAACACAAATACACAGAGAGAGATAACAGAGATAGATCACACAGAGAAAGAGAGAACACATAGAGTGAGAGAGAACACACGCACACACACGGAGAACACACACACAGAGCACACACACAGAGCAACACACAAACACAGAAAACAGGCACACACAGAACACACAAACAGAGAACACACACACACAACACACACAAAAGAGAACAGACACACAGAGCGCACACGCACACAGAATACAGAGATAGAGAGAGAACACAGAGTGAGAGAGAACAGACACACATAGAGAGAACACAGAGAGAGAGAGAACACAGAGGGAGAGAACAGAGAGAGAGAGAACACAGAGAGCGAGAGATCGCAGAGAGAGCGAGAACATACAGAGAGAGTGAGAACAAACAGAGACAGACAACACAGAGAGAGAAAGAACACACACAGAGAGAACAGAGATGGAGAGAGAATGAGAAAGAGAGAGGGTAGAACACAGAGAGAGAGAGCAACTGATAGAGGGAACACAGAGAACGCAGACAGAGAACATAGAGAAACAGAACACAGAGAGAGAGAACGCAGAGAGAGAGAACACAGAGAGAGAACACACACAGAGGGAGAACACAGAGAGACAACGCAGACAGAGAACATAGAGAGACAGAACACAGAGAGAGAGAACACAGAGAGAGAGAACTCAGAGAGAGAACACACATACACAGAGAACACAGAGAGAGAGAGCGAAAACACAAGCGCACACACACAGAGAACACACAGAGCATGAAGAAAACAGAGAGAGATCACACAGAGAGAGAGAGATCATACACAGAAAAAGGGAACATGCACACAAGCAGAGAACGCACACACAGAACACACACACAAGAGAACACACAGACAAAAAACACAAAAACACAGAATACAGAGATAGAGAGAGAAGACAGAGTGAGAGAGAACAGACACACATAGAGAGAACACCGAGAGAGAGAACACAGAGAGAGAGAGAGAACAGTGAGAGAGATCACACAGAGAAAGAGACAACTCATAGCGTGAGAGAGAACACACGCACACACACGGAGAACACACACACAGAGCACTCACACAGAGAAACACACACACACACAGAGAACACACACACACAGAATCCAGACATAGAGAGAGAACACAGAGTGAGAGAGAACAGACACAGAGAGAGAGAACACACACACACACACACAGAACACAGAGAGAGAGATAACACACAGAAAGAGAGAACATACACACACAGAGAACACACACACAGAGAATGCACACACACAGAGTATCCAAACATACACAGAGAACACACACACACAGAGAACACAGAGAGAGAGAGAGAACACATAGAGGGAGAGAGAACACACAGAGAGAGTACACACAGAGAGAGAGAGAACACACACACAAGAACACACAGAGAGAACACACACACAGAACATAAACACACAGAGAAAACACAGAGAGAGATCACAGAGAAAGAGAGAACACACGCACACACACGGAGAACACACACACAGAGCACTCACACAGAGAAACACACACACACACAGAGAACACACACACACAGAATACAGACATAGAGAGAGAACACAGAGTGAGAGAGAACAGACAGAGAGAGAGAGAGAACACACACACACACACACAGAGAACACAGATAAGAGATCACACACAGAAAGAGAGAACATACACACACAGAGAACACACACACACAGAACGCACACACACAGAGTACCCAAACATACACAGAGAACACACACACACAGAGAACACAGAGGGAGGGAGAACACATAGAGGGAGAGAGAACACACAGAGAGAGTACACACAGAGAGAGAGAGAACACACACACAAGAACACACAGAGAGAACACACACACAGAACATAAACACACAGAGAAAACACAGAGAGAGATCACAGAGAAAGAGAGAACACACGCACACACACGGAGAACACACACACAGAGCACTCACACAGAGAAACACACACACACAGAGAACACACACACACAGAATACAGACATAGAGAGAGAACACAGAGTGAGAACAGACACAGAGAGAGAGAGAACACACATACACACACAGAGAACACAGATAAGAGATCACACACAGAAAGAGAGAACATACACACACAGAGAACACACACACACAGAACGCACACACACAGAGTACCCAAACATACACAGAGAACACACACACACAGTGAACACAGAGGGAGAGAGAACACATAGAGGGAGAGAGAACACAGAGAGAGAGTACACACAGAGAGAGAGAGAACACACACAAGAACACACAGAGAGAACACACAGAACATAAACACACAGAGAACGCACAGAGAGAGATCACAGAGAAAGAGAGAACACACGCACACACACAGGGAACACACACAGAACACAAACACCAGAACATAATCACAGAACACAAACACACAGAGAACACAGAGAGAGAGAGAACCCAGAGCGTGATCACACAGACAAAGAGAGGGCACATAGAGGGAGAGAGAACACATGCACACACACAGTGAACACACACAGAGCACACAGACAGAGAAACACACACACAGAACACGCACACATAGAACACACAGAGAACACACAGAAAGAACACACACCCACGAGAACACACACAGAGAACACACACAGTATACAGAGATAGAGAGAGAACACAGAGTGAGAGAGAACAGACAGAGAGAGAGAGAGAACGCACAGAGAGAGAGACAACACACACACACAGAACACACAGAGAGAACACACACAGAGAGAGAACACAGAGAGAGAATACAGAGAGACAGAGAACACAGAGAGCGAGAGATCGCAGAGAGAGCGAGAACACACAGAGAGAGGGAGGACAAACAGAGAGAGAGAACACAGAGAGAGAAAGAACACACAAAGAGAGAGAGAACAGAGATAGAGAGAAGACAGAGAGAGAGAACACAGACAGAAACAGAACACAGAGAGAGAGAGCGCAGAGAGAGAGAACACAGAGAGAGAACACACACAGAGGGAGAACACAGAGAGAGAACGCAGACAGAGAACACAGAGAGACAGAACACAGAGAGAGAACACAGAGAGAGAGAACTCAGAGAGAGAACACACTAACAGAGAACACAGAGAGAGAGAGCGAAAACACAAGCGCACACACACAGAGAACACACAGAGCAAGAAGAAAACAGAGAGAGAGATCACACAGAGAGAGAGAGATCATACACAGAAAGAGAGAACATGCACACAAACAGCGAACACACACACAGAACACACACAGAGAACACACACACAGAACACAAACACTCTGTGTTCTGTATACAGATTACAGAAAACACAAACAGAGAACACACGCACATACACAACACACACAAGAGAACACACACAGGGAACACACACAGAATACAGAGAAGAGCGCACACACACAGAGAACACACAGAGCAAGAAGAAAACAGAGAGAGAGATCACACAGAGAGAGAGAGATCATACACAGAAAAAGGGAACATGCACACAAACAGAGAACACACACAAAGAACACACACACAAGAGAACACACAGACAGAAAACCCAAAAACACACAATACAGAGATAGAGAGAGAATACAGACTGAGAGAGAACTGACACAGAAAGAGAGAGAGAACAGACACAGAGAGAGAGAACACACACACAGAGAGAGAGAGAGAGAGAACAGAGAGAGAGATCACACACAGAAAGAGAGAACATACACACACAGAGAACACACACACACAGAACGCACACACACAGAGTACCCAAACATACACAGAGAACACACACACCCACAGAACACAGAGAGAGAGAGAACACAGAGAAAGATCACACAGAGAAAGAGAGAACACATAGAGGGAGAGAGAACACACAGAGAGAGTACACAGAGAGAGAGAGAACACACACACAAGAACACACAGAGAGAACACACACACAGAACACAAACACACAGAGAACACACAGAGAGAGATCACACAGAGAAAGAGAGAACACATAGAGGTAGAGAGAAGACACGCACACACACAGGGAACACACACAGAACACAAACACTCAGAACACAAACACACAGAGAGAGATAACAGAGATAGATCACACAGAGAAAGAGAGAACACATAGAGTGAGAGAGAACACACGCACACACACGGAGAACACACACACAGAGCACACACACAGAGCAACACACAAACACAGAAAACAGGCACACACAGAACACACAAACAGAGAACACACACACACAACACACACAAAAGAGAACACACACACAGAGCGCACACACACACAGAATACAGAGATAGAGAGAGAACACAGAGTGAGAGAGAACAGACACACATAGAGAGATCACAGAGAGAGAGAGAACACAGAGGGAGAGAACAGAGAGAGAGAGAACACAGAGAGCGAGAGATCGCAGAGAGAGCGAGAACATACAGAGAGAGTGAGAACAAACAGAGACATACAACACAGAGAGAGAAAGAACACACACAGAGAGAGAACAGAGATGGAGAGAGAACGAGAACAGAGAGAGGGAGAACACAGAGAGAGAGAGCAACTGATAGAGGGAACACAGAGAACGCAGACAGAGAACATAGAAAAACAGAACACAGAGAGAGAGAACGCAGAGAGAGAGAACACACAGAGAGAACACACACAGAGGGAGAACACAGAGAGACAACGCAGACAGAGAACATAGAGAGACAGAACACAGAGAGAGAACACAGAGAGAGAGAACTCAGAGAGAGAACACACACACACAGAGAACACAGAGAGAGAGAGCGAAAACACAAGCGCACACACACAGAGAACACACAGAGCATGAAGAAAACAGAGAGAGATCACACAGAGAGAGAGAGATCATACACAGAAAAAGGGAACATGCACACAAGCAGAGAACACACACACAGAACACACACACAAGAGAACACACAGACAAAAAACACAAAAACACAGAATACAGAGATAGAGAGAGAACACAGAGTGGAGAGAACAGACACACATAGAGAGAACACCGAGAGAGAGAACACAGAGAGAGAGAGAGAACAGTGAGAGAGATCACACAGAGAAAGAGACAACTCATAGCGTGAGAGAGAACACACGCACACACACGGAGAACACACACACAGAGCACTCACACAGAGAAACACACACACACACAGAGAACACACACACAGAATACAGAGATAGAGAGAGAACACAGAGTGAGAGAGAACAGACACAGAGAGAGAGAGAACACACACACACACACAGAACACAGAGAGAGAGATCACACACAGAAAGAGAGAACATACACACACAGAGAACACACACACAGAGAACGCACACACACAGAGTATCCAAACATACACAGAGAACACACACACACAGAGAACACAGAGAGAGAGAGAACACATAGAGGGAGAGAGAACACACAGAGAGAGTACACACAGAGAGAGAGAGAACACACACACAAGAACACACAGGGAGAACACACACACAGAACATAAACACACAGAGAAAACACAGAGAGAGATCACAGAGAAAGAGAGAACACACGCACACAACACACACAGAGCACTCACACAGAGAAACACACACACACACAGAGAACACACACACACAGAATACAGACATAGAGAGAGAACACAGAGTGAGAGAGAACAGACACAGAGAGAGAGAGAACACACACACACACACACAGAACACAGAGAGAGAGATCACACACAGAAAGAGAGAACATACACACACAGAGAACACACAAACAGAGAACACACACACACAACACACACAAAAGAGAACACACACAGAGAGCACACACACACAGAATACAGAGATAGAGAGAGAACACAGAGTGAGAGAGAACAGACACACATAGAGAGAACACAGAAAGAGAGAGAACACAGAGGGAGAGAACAGAGAGAGAGAGAACACAGAGAGCGAGAGATCGCAGAGAGAGCAAGAACATACTGAGAGAGTGAGAACAAACAGAGACAGAAAACACAGAGAGAGAAAGAACACACACAGAGAGAACAGAGATGGAGAGAGAATGAGAACAGAGAGAGGGAGAACACAGAGAGAGAGAGCAACAGATAGAGGGAACACAGAGAACGCAGTTAGAGAACATAGAGAAACAGAACACAGAGAGAGAGAACGCAGAGAGAGAGAACACACAGAGAGAACACACACAGAGGGAGAACACAGAGAGACAACGCAGACAGAGAACATAGAGAGACAGAACACAGAGAGAGAACACAGAGAGAGAGAACTCAGAGAGAGAACACACACACACAGAGAACACAGAGAGAGAGAGCGAAAACACAAGCGCACACACACAGAGAACACACAGAGCATGAAGAAAACAGAGAGAGATCACACAGAGAGAGAGAGATCATACACAGAAAAAGGGAACATGCACACAAGCAGAGAACACACACACAGAACACACACACAAGAGAACACACAGACAAAAAACACAAAAACACAGAATACAGAGATAGAGAGAGAACACAGAGTGGAGAGAACAGACACACATAGAGAGAACACCGAGAGAGAGAACACAGAGAGAGAGAGAGAACAGTGAGAGAGATCACACAGAGAAAGAGACAACTCATAGCGTGAGAGAGAACACACGCACACACACGGAGAACACACACACAGAGCACTCACACAGCGAAACACACACACACACAGAGAACACACACACAGAATACAGAGATAGAGAGAGAACACAGAGTGAGAGAGAACAGACACAGAGAGAGAGAGAACACACACACACACACAGAACACAGAGAGAGAGATCACACACAGAAAGAGAGAACATACACACACAGAGAACACACACATACAGAACGCACACACACAGAGTACCCAAACATACACAGAGAACACACATACACAGAGAACACAGAGAGAGAGAGAACACAGAGAAAGATCACACAGAGAAAGAGAGAACACATAGAGGGAGAGAGAACACACAGAGAGAGTACACAGAGAGAGAGAGAACACACACACAAGAACACACAGAGAGAACACACACACAGAACACAAACACACAGAGAACACACAGAGAGAGATCACACAGAGAAAGAGAGAACACATAGAGGTAGAGAGAAGACACGCACACACACAGGGAACACACACAGAACACAAACACTCAGAACACAAATACACAGAGAGAGATAACAGAGATAGATCACACAGAGAAAGAGAGAACACATAGAGTGAGAGAGAACACACGCACACACACGGAGAACACACACACAGAGCACACACACAGAGCAACACACAAACACAGAAAACAGGCACACACAGAACACACAAACAGAGAACACACACACACAACACACACAAAAGAGAACAGACACACAGAGCGCACACGCACACAGAATACAGAGATAGAGAGAGAACACAGAGTGAGAGAGAACAGACACACATAGAGAGAACACAGAGAGAGAGAGAACACAGAGGGAGAGAACAGAGAGAGAGAGAACACAGAGAGCGAGAGATCGCAGAGAGAGCGAGAACATACAGAGAGAGTGAGAACAAACAGAGACAGACAACACAGAGAGAGAAAGAACACACACAGAGAGAACAGAGATGGAGAGAGAATGAGAAAGAGAGAGGGTAGAACACAGAGAGAGAGAGCAACTGATAGAGGGAACACAGAGAACGCAGACAGAGAACATAGAGAAACAGAACACAGAGAGAGAGAACGCAGAGAGAGAGAACACAGAGAGAGAACACACACAGAGGGAGAACACAGAGAGACAACGCAGACAGAGAACATAGAGAGACAGAACACAGAGAGAGAGAACACAGAGAGAGAGAACTCAGAGAGAGAACACACATACACAGAGAACACAGAGAGAGAGAGCGAAAACACAAGCGCACACACACAGAGAACACACAGAGCATGAAGAAAACAGAGAGAGATCACAGAGAGAGAGAGAGATCATACACAGAAAAAGGGAACATGCACACAAGCAGAGAACGCACACACAGAACACACACACAAGAGAACACACAGACAAAAAACACAAAAACACAGAATACAGAGATAGAGAGAGAAGACAGAGTGAGAGAGAACAGACACACATAGAGAGAACACCGAGAGAGAGAACACAGAGAGAGAGAGAGAACAGTGAGAGAGATCACACAGAGAAAGAGACAACTCATAGCGTGAGAGAGAACACACGCACACACACGGAGAACACACACACAGAGCACTCACACAGAGAAACACACACACACACAGAGAACACACACACACAGAATCCAGACATAGAGAGAGAACACAGAGTGAGAGAGAACAGACACAGAGAGAGAGAACACACACACACACACACAGAACACAGAGAGAGAGATAACACACAGAAAGAGAGAACATACACACACAGAGAACACACACACAGAGAATGCACACACACAGAGTATCCAAACATACACAGAGAACACACACACACAGAGAACACAGAGAGAGAGAGAACACATAGAGGGAGAGAGAACACACAGAGAGAGTACACACAGAGAGAGAGAGAACACACACACAAGAACACACAGAGAGAACACACACACAGAACATAAACACACAGAGAAAACACAGAGAGAGATCACAGAGAAAGAGAGAACACACGCACACACACGGAGAACACACACACAGAGCACTCACACAGAGAAACACACACACACACAGAGAACACACACACACAGAATACAGACATAGAGAGAGAACACAGAGTGAGAGAGAACAGACAGAGAGAGAGAGAGAACACACACACACACACACAGAGAACACAGATAAGAGATCACACACAGAAAGAGAGAACATACACACACAGAGAACACACACACACAGAACGCACACACACAGAGTACCCAAACATACACAGAGAACACACACACACAGAGAACACAGAGGGAGGGAGAACACATAGAGGGAGAGAGAACACACAGAGAGAGTACACACAGAGAGAGAGAGAACACACACACAAGAACACACAGAGAGAACACACACACAGAACATAAACACACAGAGAAAACACAGAGAGAGATCACAGAGAAAGAGAGAACACACGCACACACACGGAGAACACACACACAGAGCACTCACACAGAGAAACACACACACACAGAGAACACACACACACAGAATACAGACATAGAGAGAGAACACAGAGTGAGAACAGACACAGAGAGAGAGAGAACACACATACACACACAGAGAACACAGATAAGAGATCACACACAGAAAGAGAGAACATACACACACAGAGAACACACACACAGAGAACGCACACACACAGAGTACCCAAACATACACAGAGAACACACACACACAGTGAACACAGAGGGAGAGAGAACACATAGAGGGAGAGAGAACACACAGAGAGAGTACACACAGAGAGAGAGAGAACACACACACAAGAACACACAGAGAGAACACACACAAAGAACATAAACACACAGAGAACGCACAGAGAGAGATCACAGAGAAAGAGAGAACACACGCACACACACAGGGAACACACACAGAACACAAACACCAGAACATAATCACAGAACACAAACACACAGAGAACACAGAGAGAGAGAGAACCCAGAGCGTGATCACACAGACAAAGAGAGGGCACATAGAGGGAGAGAGAACACATGCACACACACAGTGAACACACACAGAGCACACAGACAGAGAAACACACACACAGAACACGCACACATAGAACACACAGAGAACACACAGAAAGAACACACACCCACGAGAACACACACAGAGAACACACACAGTATACAGAGATAGAGAGAGAACACAGAGTGAGAGAGAACAGACAGAGAGAGAGAGAGAACGCACAGAGAGAGAGACAACACACACACACAGAACACACAGAGAGAACACACACAGAGAGAGAACACAGAGAGAGAATACAGAGAGACAGAGAACACAGAGAGCGAGAGATCGCAGAGAGAGCGAGAACACACAGAGAGAGGGAGGACAAACAGAGAGAGAGAACACAGAGAGAGAAAGAACACACAAAGAGAGAGAGAACAGAGATAGAGAGAAGACAGAGAGAGAGAACACAGACAGAAACAGAACACAGAGAGAGAGAGCGCAGAGAGAGAGAACACAGAGAGAGAACACACACAGAGGGAGAACACAGAGAGAGAACGCAGACAGAGAACACAGAGAGACAGAACACAGAGAGAGAACACAGAGAGAGAGAACTCAGAGAGAGAACACACTAACAGAGAACACAGAGAGAGAGAGCGAAAACACAAGCGCACACACAGAGAACACACAGAGCAAGAAGAAAACAGAGAGAGAGATCACACAGAGAGAGAGAGATCATACACAGAAAGAGAGAACATGCACACAAACAGCGAACACACACACAGAACACACACAGAGAACACACACACAGAACACAAACACTCTGTGTTCTGTATACAGATTACAGAAAACACAAACAGAGAACACACGCACATACACAACACACACAAGAGAACACACACAGGGAACACACACAGAATACAGAGAAGAGCGCACACACACAGAGAACACACAGAGCAAGAAGAAAACAGAGAGAGAGATCACACAGAGAGAGAGAGATCATACACAGAAAAAGGGAACATGCACACAAACAGAGAACACACACAAAGAACACACACACAAGAGAACACACAGACAGAAAACCCAAAAACACACAATACAGAGATAGAGAGAGAATACAGACTGAGAGAGAACTGACACAGAAAGAGAGAGAGAACAGACACAGAGAGAGAGAACACACAGAGAGAGAGAGAGAGAGAGAACAGAGAGAGAGATCACACACAGAAAGAGAGAACATAC
Source organism: Chiloscyllium punctatum (assembly GCF_047496795.1). Classification (NCBI taxonomy): domain Eukaryota; kingdom Metazoa; phylum Chordata; class Chondrichthyes; order Orectolobiformes; family Hemiscylliidae; genus Chiloscyllium; species Chiloscyllium punctatum. The sequence goes on along the minus strand of NC_092757.1, from coordinate 39,651,979 downwards.
ACACACAGAGAACACACACACACAGAACGCACACACACAGAGTACCCAAACATACACAGAGAACACACACACCCACAGAACACAGAGAGAGAGAGAACACAGAGAAAGATCACACAGAGAAAGAGAGAACACATAGAGGGAGAGAGAACACACAGAGAGAGTACACAGAGAGAGAGAGAACACACACACAAGAACACACAGAGAGAACACACACACAGAACACAAACACACAGAGAACACACAGAGAGAGATCACACAGAGAAAGAGAGAACACATAGAGGTAGAGAGAAGACACGCACACACACAGGGAACACACACAGAACACAAACACTCAGAACACAAACACACAGAGAGAGATAACAGAGATAGATCACACAGAGAAAGAGAGAACACATAGAGTGAGAGAGAACACACGCACACACACGGAGAACACACACACAGAGCACACACACAGAGCAACACACAAACACAGAAAACAGGCACACACAGAACACACAAACAGAGAACACACACACACAACACACACAAAAGAGAACACACACACAGAGCGCACACACACACACAGAATACAGAGATAGAGAGAGAACACAGAGTGAGAGAGAACAGACACACATAGAGAGATCACAGAGAGAGAGAGAACACAGAGGGAGAGAACAGAGAGAGAGAGAACACAGAGAGCGAGAGATCGCAGAGAGAGCGAGAACATACAGAGAGAGTGAGAACAAACAGAGACATACAACACAGAGAGAGAAAGAACACACACAGAGAGAGAACAGAGATGGAGAGAGAACGAGAACAGAGAGAGGGAGAACACAGAGAGAGAGAGCAACTGATAGAGGGAACACAGAGAACGCAGACAGAGAACATAGAAAAACAGAACACAGAGAGAGAGAACGCAGAGAGAGAGAACACACAGAGAGAACACACACAGAGGGAGAACACAGAGAGACAACGCAGACAGAGAACATAGAGAGACAGAACACAGAGAGAGAACACAGAGAGAGAGAACTCAGAGAGAGAACACACACACACAGAGAACACAGAGAGAGAGAGCGAAAACACAAGCGCACACACACAGAGAACACACAGAGCATGAAGAAAACAGAGAGAGATCACACAGAGAGAGAGAGATCATACACAGAAAAAGGGAACATGCACACAAGCAGAGAACACACACACAGAACACACACACAAGAGAACACACAGACAAAAAACACAAAAACACAGAATACAGAGATAGAGAGAGAACACAGAGTGGAGAGAACAGACACACATAGAGAGAACACCGAGAGAGAGAACACAGAGAGAGAGAGAGAACAGTGAGAGAGATCACACAGAGAAAGAGACAACTCATAGCGTGAGAGAGAACACACGCACACACACGGAGAACACACACACAGAGCACTCACACAGAGAAACACACACACACACAGAGAACACACACACAGAATACAGAGATAGAGAGAGAACACAGAGTGAGAGAGAACAGACACAGAGAGAGAGAGAACACACACACACACACAGAACACAGAGAGAGAGATCACACACAGAAAGAGAGAACATACACACACAGAGAACACACACACAGAGAACGCACACACACAGAGTATCCAAACATACACAGAGAACACACACACACAGAGAACACAGAGAGAGAGAGAACACATAGAGGGAGAGAGAACACACAGAGAGAGTACACACAGAGAGAGAGAGAACACACACACAAGAACACACAGGGAGAACACACACACAGAACATAAACACACAGAGAAAACACAGAGAGAGATCACAGAGAAAGAGAGAACACACGCACACAACACACACAGAGCACTCACACAGAGAAACACACACACACACAGAGAACACACACACACAGAATACAGACATAGAGAGAGAACACAGAGTGAGAGAGAACAGACACAGAGAGAGAGAGAACACACACACACACACACAGAACACAGAGAGAGAGATCACACACAGAAAGAGAGAACATACACACACAGAGAACACACAAACAGAGAACACACACACACAACACACACAAAAGAGAACACACACAGAGAGCACACACACACAGAATACAGAGATAGAGAGAGAACACAGAGTGAGAGAGAACAGACACACATAGAGAGAACACAGAAAGAGAGAGAACACAGAGGGAGAGAACAGAGAGAGAGAGAACACAGAGAGCGAGAGATCGCAGAGAGAGCAAGAACATACTGAGAGAGTGAGAACAAACAGAGACAGAAAACACAGAGAGAGAAAGAACACACACAGAGAGAACAGAGATGGAGAGAGAATGAGAACAGAGAGAGGGAGAACACAGAGAGAGAGAGCAACAGATAGAGGGAACACAGAGAACGCAGTTAGAGAACATAGAGAAACAGAACACAGAGAGAGAGAACGCAGAGAGAGAGAACACACAGAGAGAACACACACAGAGGGAGAACACAGAGAGACAACGCAGACAGAGAACATAGAGAGACAGAACACAGAGAGAGAGAACACAGAGAGAGAGAACTCAGAGAGAGAACACACACACACAGAGAACACAGAGAGAGAGAGCGAAAACACAAGCACACACACACAGAGAACACACAGAGCATGAAGAAAACAGAGAGAGATCACACAGAGAGAGAGAGATCATACACAGAAAAAGGGAACATGCACACAAACAGAGAACGCACACACAGAACACACACACAAGAGAACACACAGACAAAAAACACAAAAACACAGAATACAGAGATAGAGAGAGAAGACAGAGTGAGAGAGAACAGACACACATAGAGAGAACACCGAGAGAGAGAACACAGAGAGAGAGAGAGAACAGTGAGAGAGATCACACAGAGAAAGAGACAACTCATAGCGTGAGAGAGAACACACGCACACACACGGAGAACACACACACAGAGCACTCACACAGAGAAACACACACACACACACAGAGAACACACACACACAGAATCCAGACATAGAGAGAGAACACAGAGTGAGAGAGAACAGACACAGAGAGAGAGAACACACACACACACACACAGAACACAGAGAGAGAGATAACACACAGAAAGAGAGAACATACACACACAGAGAACACACACACAGAGAATGCACACACACAGAGTATCCAAACATACACAGAGAACACACACACACAGAGAACACAGAGAGAGAGAGAACACATAGAGGGAGAGAGAACACACAGAGAGAGTACACACAGAGAGAGAGAGAACACACACACAAGAACACACAGAGAAAACACACACACAGAACATAAACACACAGAGAAAACACAGAGAGAGATCACAGAGAAAGAGAGAACACACGCACACACACGGAGAACACACACACAGAGCACTCACACAGAGAAACACACACACACACAGAGAACACACACACACAGAATACAGACATAGAGAGAGAACACAGAGTGAGAACAGACACAGAGAGAGAGAGAACACACACACACACACAGAGAACACAGATAAGAGATCACACACAGAAAGAGAGAACATACACACACAGAGAACACACACACACAGAACGCACACACACAGAGTACCCAAACATACACAGAGAACACACACACACAGTGAACACAGAGGGAGAGAGAACACATAGAGGGAGAGAGAACACAGAGAGAGAGTACACACAGAGAGAGAGAGAACACACACAAGAACACACAGAGAGAACACACAGAACATAAACACACAGAGAACGCACAGAGAGAGATCACAGAGAAAGAGAGAACACACGCACACACACAGGGAACACACACAGAACACAAACACCAGAACATAATCACAGAACACAAACACACAGAGAACACAGAGAGAGAGAGAACCCAGAGCGTGATCACACAGACAAAGAGAGGGCACATAAAGGGAGAGAGAACACATGCACACACACAGTGAACACACACAGAGCACACAGACAGAGAAACACACACACAGAACACGCACACATAGAACACACAGAGAACACACAGAAAGAACACACACCCACGAGAACACACACAGAGAACACACACAGTATACAGAGATAGAGAGAGAACACAGAGTGAGAGAGAACAGACAGAGAGAGAGAGAGAACGCACAGAGAGAGAGACAACACACACACACAGAACACACAGAGAGAACACACACAGAGAGAGAACACAGAGAGAGAATACAGAGAGACAGAGAACACAGAGAGCGAGAGATCGCAGAGAGAGCGAGAACACACAGAGAGAGGGAGGACAAACAGAGAGAGAGAACACAGAGAGAGAAAGAACACACAAAGAGAGAGAGAACAGAGATAGAGAGAAGACAGAGAGAGAGAACACAGACAGAAACAGAACACAGAGAGAGAGAGCGCAGAGAGAGAGAACACAGAGAGAGAACACACACAGAGGGAGAACACAGAGAGAGAACGCAGACAGAGAACACAGAGAGACAGAACACAGAGAGAGAACACAGAGAGAGAGAACTCAGAGAGAGAACACACTAACAGAGAACACAGAGAGAGAGAGCGGAAACACAAGCGCACACACACAGAGAACACACAGAGCAAGAAGAAAACAGAGAGAGAGATCACACAGAGAGAGAGAGATCATACACAGAAAGAGAGAACATGCACACAAACAGCGAACACACACACAGAACACACACAGAGAACACACACACAGAACACAAACACTCTGTGTTCTGTATACAGATTACAGAAAACACAAACAGAGAACACACGCACATACACAACACACACAAGAGAACACACACAGGGAACACACACAGAATACAGAGAAGAGCGCACACACACAGAGAACACACAGAGCAAGAAGAAAACAGAGAGAGAGATCACACAGAGAGAGAGAGATCATACACAGAAAAAGGGAACATGCACACAAACAGAGAACACACACAAAGAACACACACACAAGAGAACACACAGACAGAAAACACAAAAACACACAATACAGAGATAGAGAGAGAATACAGACTGAGAGAGAACTGACACAGAAAGAGAGAGAGAACAGACACAGAGAGAGAGAACACACACACAGAGAGAGAGAGAGAGAGAACAGAGAGAGAGATCACACACAGAAAGAGAGAACATACACACACAGAGAACACACACACACAGAACGCACACACACAGAGTACCCAAACATACACAGAGAACACACACACCCACAGAACACAGAGAGAGAGAGAACACAGAGAAAGATCACACAGAGAAAGAGAGAACACATAGAGGGAGAGAGAACACACAGAGAGAGTACACAGAGAGAGAGAGAACACACACACAAGAACACACAGAGAGAACACACACACAGAACACAAACACACAGAGAACACACAGAGAGAGATCACACAGAGAAAGAGAGAACACATAGAGGTAGAGAGAAGACACGCACACACACAGGGAACACACACAGAACACAAACACTCAGAACACAAACACACAGAGAGAGATAACAGATAGATCACACAGAGAAAGAGAGAACACATAGAGTGAGAGAGAACACACGCACACACACGGAGAACACACACACAGAGCACACACACAGAGCAACACACAAACACAGAAAACAGGCACACACAGAACACACAAACAGAGAACACACACACACAACACACACAAAAGAGAACACACACACAGAGCGCACACACACACAGAATACAGAGATAGAGAGAGAACACAGAGTGAGAGAGAACAGACACACATAGAGAGAACACAGAGAGAGAGAGAACACAGAGGGAGAGAACAGAGAGAGAGAGAACACAGAGAGCGAGAGATCGCAGAGAGAGCGAGAACATACAGAGAGAGTGAGAACAAACAGAGACATACAACACAGAGAGAGAAAGAACACACACAGAGAGAGAACAGAGATGGAGAGAGAACGAGAACAGAGAGAGGGAGAACACAGAGAGAGAGAGCAACTGATAGAGGGAACACAGAGAACGCAGACAGAGAACATAGAAAAACAGAACACAGAGAGAGAGAACGCAGAGAGAGAGAACACACAGAGAGAACACACACAGAGGGAGAAGACAGAGAGACAACGCAGACAGAGAACATAGAGAGACAGAACACAGAGAGAGAACACAGAGAGAGAGAACTCAGAGAGAGAACACACATACACAGAGAACACAGAGAGAGAGAGCGAAAACACAAGCGCACACACACAGAGAACACACAGAGCATGAAGAAAACAGAGAGAGATCACACAGAGAGAGAGAGATCATACACAGAAAAAGGGAACATGCACACAAGCAGAGAACACACACACAGAACACACACACAAGAGAACACACAGACAAAAAACACAAAAACACAGAATACAGAGATAGAGAGAGAACACAGAGTGGAGAGAACAGACACACATAGAGAGAACACCGAGAGAGAGAACACAGAGAGAGAGAGAGAACAGTGAGAGAGATCACACAGAGAAAGAGACAACTCATAGCGTGAGAGAGAACACACGCACACACACGGAGAACACACACACAGAGCACTCACACAGAGAAACACACACACACACAGAGAACACACACACAGAATACAGAGATAGAGAGAGAACACAGAGTGAGAGAGAACAGACACAGAGAGAGAGAGAACACACACACACACACAGAACACAGAGAGAGAGATCACACACAGAAAGAGAGAACATACACACACAGAGAACACACACACAGAGAACGCACACACACAGAGCATCCAAACATACACAGAGAACACACACACACAGAGAACACAGAGAGAGAGAGAACACATAGAGGGAGAGAGAACACACAGAGAGAGTACACAGAGAGAGAGAGAGAACACACACACAAGAACACACAGGGAGAACACACACACAGAACATAAACACACAGAGAAAACACAGAGAGAGATCACAGAGAAAGAGAGAACACACGCACACAACACACACAGAGCACTCACACAGAGAAACACACACACACACAGAGAACACACACACACAGAATACAGACATAGAGAGAGAACACAGAGTGAGAGAGAACAGACACAGAGAGAGAGAGAACACACACACACACACACAGAACACAGAGAGAGAGATCACACACAGAAAGAGAGAACATACACACACAGAGAACACACAAACAGAGAACACACACACACAACACACACAAAAGAGAACACACACAGAGAGCACACACACACAGAATACAGAGATAGAGAGAGAACACAGAGTGAGAGAGAACAGACACACATGGAGAGAACACAGAGAGAGAGAGAACACAGAGGGAGAGAACAGAGAGAGAGAGAACACAGAGAGCGAGAGATCGCAGAGAGAGCAAGAACATACTGAGAGAGTGAGAACAAACAGAGACAGAAAACATAGAGAGAGAAAGAACACACACAGAGAGAACAGAGATGGAGAGAGAATGAGAACAGAGAGAGGGAGAACACAGAGAGAGAGAGCAACAGATAGAGGGAACACAGAGAACGCAGTTAGAGAACATAGAGAAACAGAACACAGAGAGAGAGAACGCAGAGAGAGAGAACACAGAGAGAGAACACACACAGAGGGAGAACACAGAGAGACAACGCAGACAGAGAACATAGAGAGACAGAACACAGAGAGAGAGAACACAGAGAGAGAGAACTCAGAGAGAGAACACACACACACAGAGAACACAGAGAGAGAGAGCGAAAACACAAGCGCACACACACAGAGAACACACAGAGCATGAAGAAAACAGAGAGACCACACAGAGAGAGAGAGATCATACACAGAAAAAGGGAACATGCACACAAGCAGAGAACACACACACAGAACACACACACAAGAGAACACACAGACAAAAAACACAAAAACACAGAATACAGAGATAGAGAGAGAACACAGAGTGAGAGAGAACAGACACACATAGAGAGAACACCGAGAGAGAGAACACAGAGAGAGAGAGAGAACAGAGAGAGAGATCACACAGAGAAAGAGAGAACACATAGTGTGAGAGAGAACACACGCACACACACGGAGAACACACACACAGAGCACACACAGAGAGAAACACACACACACAGAAAACATAAACAAAGAACACACACACAAGAGAACACACAGACAAAAAACACAAAAACACAGAATACAGAGATAGAGTGAGAACACAGAGTGAGAAAGAACAGACACACATAGAGAGAACACCGAGAGAGAGAACACAGAGAGAGAGAGAGAACAGAGATAGAGATCACACAGAGAAAGAGAGAACACATAGTGTGAGAGAGAACACACGCACACACACGGAGAACACACACACAGAGCACTCACACTGAGAAACACACACACACACAGAGAACACACACACACAGAATACAGACATAGAGAGAGAACACAGAGTGAGAGAGAACAGACACAGAGAGAGAGAGAACACACACACACAGAACACAGAGAGAGAGATCACACACAGAAAGAGAGAACATACACACACAGAGAACACACACACAGAGAACGCACACACACAGAGTATCCAAACATACACAGAGAACACACACACACAGAGAACACAGAGAGAGAGAGAACACATAGATGGAGAGAGAATACACAGAGAGAGTACACACAGAGAGAGAGAGAACACACACACAAGAACACACAGAGAGAACACACACACAGAACATAAACACACAGAGAAAACACAGAGAGAGATCACAGAGAAAGAGAGAACACACGCACACACACAGAACACAAACACACAGAACATACACACAGAACACAAACACACAGAGAACACAGAGAGAGAGAGAACCCAGAGCGTGATCACACAGAGAAAGAGAGAACACATAGAGGGAGAGAGAACACACGCGCACACACAGTGAACACACACAGAGCACACAGACAGAGAAACACACACACAGAACACGCAAACATAGAACACACAAACAGAGAACACACAGAAAGAACACACACCCACGAGAACACAGAGGGAGAGAGAACACATAGAGGGAGAGAGAACACAGAGAGAGAGTACACACACAGAGAGAGAGAACACACACACAAGAACACACAGAGAGAACACACAGAACATTAACTCACAGAGAACGCACAGAGAGAGATCACAGAGAAAGAGAGAACACACGTACACACACAGGGAACACAAACACCAGAACATAATCACAGAACACAAACACACAGAGAACACAGAGAGAGAGAGAACCCAGAGCGTGATCACACAGAGAAAGAGAGAACACATAGAGGGAGAGAGAACACAGAGAACACACACACACAGAGAACACAGAGAGAGAGAGAACACATAGAGGGAGAGAGAACACACAGAGAGAGTACACACAGAGAGAGAGAGAACACACACACAAGAACACACAGGGAGAACACACACACAGAACATAAACACACAGAGAAAACACAGAGAGAGATCACAGAGAAAGAGAGAACACACGCACACAACACACACAGAGCACTCACACAGAGAAACACACACACACACAGAGAGAACACACACACACAGAATACAGACATAGAGAGAGAACACAGAGTGAGAGAGAACAGACACAGAGAGAGAGAGAACACACACACACACACACAGAACACAGAGAGAGAGATCACACACAGAAAGAGAGAACATACACACACAGAGAACACACAAACAGAGAACACACACACACAACACACACAAAAGAGAACACACACAGAGAGCACACACACACAGAATACAGAGATAGAGAGAGAACACAGAGTGAGAGAGAACAGACACACATAGAGAGAACACAGAGAGAGAGAGAACACAGAGGGAGAGAACAGAGAGAGAGAGAACACAGAGAGCGAGAGATCGCAGAGAGAGCAAGAACATACTGAGAGAGTGAGAACAAACAGAGACAGAAAACACAGAGAGAGAAAGCACACACACAGAGAGAACAGAGATGGAGAGAGAACGAGAACAGAGAGAGGGAGAACACACAGAGAGAGAGCAACAGATAGAGGGAACACAGAGAACGCAGTTAGAGAACATAGAGAAACAGAACACAGAGAGAGAGAACGCAGAGAGAGAGAACACAGAGAGAGAACACACACAGAGGGAGAACACAGAGAGACAACGCAGACAGAGAACATAGAGAGACAGAACACAGAGAGAGAGAACACAGAGAGAGAGAACTCAGAGAGAGAACACACACACACAGAGAACACAGAGAGAGAGAGCGAAAACACAAGCGCACACACACAGAGAACACACAGAGCATGAAGAAAACAGAGAGATCACACAGAGAGAGAGAGATCATACACAGAAAAAGGGAACATGCACACAAGCAGAGAACACACACACAGAACACACACACAAGAGAACACACAGACAAAAAACACAAAAACACAGAATACAGAGATAGAGAGAGAACACAGAGTGAGAGAGAACAGACACACATAGAGAGAACACCGAGAGAGAGAACACAGAGAGAGAGAGAGAACAGAGAGAGAGATCACACAGAGAAAGAGAGAACACATAGTGTGAGAGAGAACACACGCACACACACGGAGAACACACACACAGAGCACACACAGAGAGAAACACACACACACAGAAAACATAAACAAAGAACACACACACAAGAGAACACACAGACAAAAAACACAAAAACACAGAATACAGAGATAGAGTGAGAACACAGAGTGAGAAAGAACAGACACACATAGAGAGAACACCGAGAGAGAGAACACAGAGAGAGAGAGAGAACAGAGATAGAGATCACACAGAGAAAGAGAGAACACATAGTGTGAGAGAGAACACACGCACACACACGGAGAACACACACACAGAGCACTCACACTGAGAAACACACACACACACAGAGAACACACACACACAGAATACAGAGATAGAGAGAGAACACAGAGTGAGAGAGAACAGACAGAGAGAGAGAGAGAACGCACAGAGAGAGAGACAACACACACACACAGAACACACAGAGAGAACACACACAGAGAGAGAACACAGAGAGAGAATACAGAGAGACAGAGAACACAGAGAGCGAGAGATCGCAGAGAGAGCGAGAACACACAGAGAGAGGGAGGACAAACAGAGAGAGAGAACACAGAGAGAGAAAGAACACACAAAGAGAGAGAGAACAGAGATAGAGAGAAGACAGAGAGAGAGAACACAGACAGAAACAGAACACAGAGAGAGAGAGCGCAGAGAGAGAGAACACAGAGAGAGAACACACACAGAGGGAGAACACAGAGAGAGAACGCAGACAGAGAACACAGAGAGACAGAACACAGAGAGAGAACACAGAGAGAGAGAACTCAGAGAGAGAACACACTAACAGAGAACACAGAGAGAGAGAGCGGAAACACAAGCGCACACACACAGAGAACACACAGAGCAAGAAGAAAACAGAGAGAGAGATCACACAGAGAGAGAGAGATCATACACAGAAAGAGAGAACATGCACACAAACAGCGAACACACACACAGAACACACACAGAGAACACACACACAGAACACAAACACTCTGTGTTCTGTATACAGATTACAGAAAACACAAACAGAGAACACACGCACATACACAACACACACAAGAGAACACACACAGGGAACACACACAGAATACAGAGAAGAGCGCACACACACAGAGAACACACAGAGCAAGAAGAAAACAGAGAGAGAGATCACACAGAGAGAGAGAGATCATACACAGAAAAAGGGAACATGCACACAAACAGAGAACACACACAAAGAACACACACACAAGAGAACACACAGACAGAAAACCCAAAAACACACAATACAGAGATAGAGAGAGAATACAGACTGAGAGAGAACTGACACAGAAAGAGAGAGAGAACAGACACAGAGAGAGAGAACACAAACACAGAGAGAGAGAGAGAGAGAACAGAGAGAGAGATCACACACAGAAAGAGAGAACATACACACACAGAGAACACACACACACAGAACGCACACACACAGAGTACCCAAACATACACAGAGAACACACACACACACAGAACACAGAGAGAGAGAGAACACAGAGAAAGATCACACAGAGAAAGAGAGAACACATAGAGGGAGAGAGAACACACAGAGAGAGTACACAGAGAGAGAGAGAACACACACACAAGAACACACAGAGAACACACAGAGAGAGATCACACAGAGAAAGAGAGAACACATAGAGGTAGAGAGAAGACACGCACACACACAGGGAACACACACAGAACACAAACACTCAGAACACAAACACACAGAGAGAGATAACAGATAGATCACACAGAGAACGAGAGAACACATAGAGTGAGAGAGAACACACGCACACACACGGAGAACACACACACAGAGCACACACACAGAGCAACACACAAACACAGAAAACAGGCACACACAGAACACACAAACAGAGAACACACACACACAACACACACAAAAGAGAACACACACACAGAGCGCACACACACACAGAATACAGAGATAGAGAGAGAACACAGAGTGAGAGAGAACAGACACACATAGAGAGAACACAGAGAGAGAGAGAACACAGAGGGAGAGAACAGAGAGAGAGAGAACACAGAGAGCGAGAGATCGCAGAGAGAGCGAGAACATACAGAGAGAGTGAGAACAAACAGAGACATACAACACAGAGAGAGAAAGAACACACACAGAGAGAGAACAGAGATGGAGAGAGAACGAGAACAGAGAGAGGGAGAACACAGAGAGAGAGAGCAACTGATAGAGGGAACACAGAGAACGCAGACAGAGAACATAGAGAAACAGAACACAGAGAGAGAGAACGCAGAGAGAGAGAACACACAGAGAGAACACACACAGAGGGAGAACACAGAGAGACAACGCAGACAGAGAACATAGAGAGACAGAACACAGAGAGAGAACACAGAGAGAGAGAACTCAGAGAGAGAACACACACACAGAGAACACAGAGAGAGAGAGCGAAAACACAAGCGCACACACACAGAGAACACACAGAGCATGAAGAAAACAGAGAGAGATCACACAGAGAGAGAGATCATACACAGAAAAAGGGAACATGCACACAAGCAGAGAACACACACACAGAACACACACACAAGAGAACACACAGACAAAAAACACAAAAACACAGAATACAGAGATAGAGAGAGAACACAGAGTGGAGAGAACAGACACACATAGAGAGAACACCGAGAGAGAGAACACAGAGAGAGAGAGAGAACAGTGAGAGAGATCACACAGAGAAAGAGACAACTCATAGCGTGAGAGAGAACACACGCACACACACGGAGAACACACACACAGAGCACTCACACAGCGAAACACACACACACACAGAGAACACACACACAGAATACAGAGATAGAGAGAGAACACAGAGTGAGAGAGAACAGACACAGAGAGAGAGAGAACACACACACACACACAGAACACAGAGAGAGAGATCACACACAGAAAGAGAGAACATACACACACAGAGAACACACACATACAGAACGCACACACACAGAGTACCCAAACATACACAGAGAACACACATACACAGAGAACACAGAGAGAGAGAGAACACAGAGAAAGATCACACAGAGAAAGAGAGAACACATAGAGGGAGAGAGAACACACAGAGAGAGTACACAGAGAGAGAGAGAACACACACACAAGAACACACAGAGAGAACACACACACAGAACACAAACACACAGAGAACACACAGAGAGAGATCACACAGAGAAAGAGAGAACACATAGAGGTAGAGAGAAGACACGCACACACACAGGGAACACACACAGAACACAAACACTCAGAACACAAATACACAGAGAGAGATAACAGAGATAGATCACACAGAGAAAGAGAGAACACATAGAGTGAGAGAGAACACACGCACACACACGGAGAACACACACACAGAGCACACACACAGAGCAACACACAAACACAGAAAACAGGCACACACAGAACACACAAACAGAGAACACACACACACAACACACACAAAAGAGAACACACACACAGAGCGCACACACACACAGAATACAGAGATAGAGAGAGAACACAGAGTGAGAGAGAACAGACACACATAGAGAGAACACAGAGAGAGAGAGAACACAGAGGGAGAGAACAGAGAGAGAGAGAACACAGAGAGCGAGAGATCGCAGAGAGAGCGAGAACATACAGAGAGAGTGAGAACAAACAGAGACAGACAACACAGAGAGAGAAAGAACACACACAGAGAGAACAGAGATGGAGAGAGAATGAGAAAGAGAGAGGGTAGAACACAGAGAGAGAGAGCAACTGATAGAGGGAACACAGAGAACGCAGACAGAGAACATAGAGAAACAGAACACAGAGAGAGAGAACGCAGAGAGAGAGAACACAGAGAGAGAACACACACAGAGGGAGAACACAGAGAGACAACGCAGACAGAGAACATAGAGAGACAGAACACAGAGAGAGAGAACACAGAGAGAGAGAACTCAGAGAGAGAACACACATACACAGAGAACACAGAGAGAGAGAGCGAAAACACAAGCGCACACACACAGAGAACACACAGAGCATGAAGAAAACAGAGAGAGATCACACAGAGAGAGAGAGATCATACACAGAAAAAGGGAACATGCACACAAGCAGAGAACGCACACACAGAACACACACACAAGAGAACACACAGACAAAAAACACAAAAACACAGAATACAGAGATAGAGAGAGAAGACAGAGTGAGAGAGAACAGACACACATAGAGAGAACACCGAGAGAGAGAACACAGAGAGAGAGAGAGAACAGTGAGAGAGATCACACAGAGAAAGAGACAACTCATAGCGTGAGAGAGAACACACGCACACACACGGAGAACACACACACAGAGCACTCACACAGAGAAACACACACACACACAGAGAACACACACACACAGAATCCAGACATAGAGAGAGAACACAGAGTGAGAGAGAACAGACACAGAGAGAGAGAACACACACACACACACACAGAACACAGAGAGAGAGATAACACACAGAAAGAGAGAACATACACACACAGAGAACACACACACAGAGAATGCACACACACAGAGTATCCAAACATACACAGAGAACACACACACACAGAGAACACAGAGAGAGAGAGAACACATAGAGGGAGAGAGAACACACAGAGAGAGTACACACAGAGAGAGAGAGAACACACACACAAGAACACACAGAGAGAACACACACACAGAACATAAACACACAGAGAAAACACAGAGAGAGATCACAGAGAAAGAGAGAACACACGCACACACACGGAGAACACACACACAGAGCACTCACACAGAGAAACACACACACACACAGAGAACACACACACACAGAATACAGACATAGAGAGAGAACACAGAGTGAGAGAGAACAGACAGAGAGAGAGAGAGAACACACACACACACACAGAGAACACAGATAAGAGATCACACACAGAAAGAGAGAACATACACACACAGAGAACACACACACACAGAACGCACACACACAGAGTACCCAAACATACACAGAGAACACACACACACAGAGAACACAGAGGGAGGGAGAACACATAGAGGGAGAGAGAACACACAGAGAGAGTACACACAGAGAGAGAGAGAACACACACACAAGAACACACAGAGAGAACACACACACAGAACATAAACACACAGAGAAAACACAGAGAGAGATCACAGAGAAAGAGAGAACACACGCACACACACGGAGAACACACACACAGAGCACTCACACAGAGAAACACACACACACAGAGAACACACACACACAGAATACAGACATAGAGAGAGAACACAGAGTGAGAACAGACACAGAGAGAGAGAGAACACACATACACACACAGAGAACACAGATAAGAGATCACACACAGAAAGAGAGAACATACACACACAGAGAACACACACACACAGAACGCACACACACAGAGTACCCAAACATACACAGAGAACACACACACACAGTGAACACAGAGGGAGAGAGAACACATAGAGGGAGAGAGAACACAGAGAGAGAGTACACACAGAGAGAGAGAGAACACACACAAGAACACACAGAGAGAACACACAGAACATTAACACACAGAGAACGCACAGAGAGAGATCACAGAGAAAGAGAGAACACACGCACACACACAGGGAACACACACAGAACACAAACACCAGAACATAATCACAGAACACAAACACACAGAGAACACAGAGAGAGAGAGAACCCAGAGCGTGATCACACAGACAAAGAGAGGGCACATAGAGGGAGAGAGAACACATGCACACACACAGTGAACACACACAGAGCACACAGACAGAGAAACACACACACAGAACACGCACACATAGAACACACAGAGAACACACAGAAAGAACACACACCCACGAGAACACACACAGAGAACACACACAGTATACAGAGATAGAGAGAGAACACAGAGTGAGAGAGAACAGACAGAGAGAGAGAGAGAACGCACAGAGAGAGAGACAACACACACACACAGAACACACAGAGAGAACACACACAGAGAGAGAACACAGAGAGAGAATACAGAGAGACAGAGAACACAGAGAGCGAGAGATCGCAGAGAGAGCGAGAACACACAGAGAGAGGGAGGACAAACAGAGAGAGAGAACACAGAGAGAGAAAGAACACACAAAGAGAGAGAGAACAGAGATAGAGAGAAGACAGAGAGAGAGAACACAGACAGAAACAGAACACAGAGAGAGAGAGCGCAGAGAGAGAGAACACAGAGAGAGAACACACACAGAGGGAGAACACAGAGAGAGAACGCAGACAGAGAACACAGAGAGACAGAACACAGAGAGAGAACACAGAGAGAGAGAACTCAGAGAGAGAACACACTAACAGAGAACACAGAGAGAGAGAGCGAAAACACAAGCGCACACACACAGAGAACACACAGAGCAAGAAGAAAACAGAGAGAGAGATCACACAGAGAGAGAGAGATCATACACAGAAAGAGAGAACATGCACACAAACAGCGAACACACACACAGAACACACACAGAGAACACACACACAGAACACAAACACTCTGTGTTCTGTATACAGATTACAGAAAACACAAACAGAGAACACACGCACATACACAACACACACAAGAGAACACACACAGGGAACACACACAGAATACAGAGAAGAGCGCACACACACAGAGAACACACAGAGCAAGAAGAAAACAGAGAGAGAGATCACACAGAGAGAGAGAGATCATACACAGAAAAAGGGAACATGCACACAAACAGAGAACACACACAAAGAACACACACACAAGAGAACACACAGACAGAAAACCCAAAAACACACAATACAGAGATAGAGAGAGAATACAGACTGAGAGAGAACTGACACAGAAAGAGAGAGAGAACAGACACAGAGAGAGAGAACACACACACAGAGAGAGAGAGAGAGAGAACAGAGAGAGAGATCACACACAGAAAGAGAGAACATACACACACAGAGAACACACACACACAGAACGCACACACACAGAGTACCCAAACATACACAGAGAACACACACACCCACAGAACACAGAGAGAGAGAGAACACAGAGAAAGATCACACAGAGAAAGAGAGAACACATAGAGGGAGAGAGAACACACAGAGAGAGTACACAGAGAGAGAGAGAACACACACACAAGAACACACAGAGAGAACACACACACAGAACACAAACACACAGAGAACACACAGAGAGAGATCACACAGAGAAAGAGAGAACACATAGAGGTAGAGAGAAGACACGCACACACACAGGGAACACACACAGAACACAAACACTCAGAACACAAACACACAGAGAGAGATAACAGAGATAGATCACACAGAGAAAGAGAGAACACATAGAGTGAGAGAGAACACACGCACACACACGGAGAACACACACACAGAGCACACACACAGAGCAACACACAAACACAGAAAACAGGCACACACAGAACACACAAACAGAGAACACACACACACAACACACACAAAAGAGAACACACACACAGAGCGCACACACACACAGAATACAGAGATAGAGAGAGAACACAGAGTGAGAGAGAACAGACACACATAGAGAGATCACAGAGAGAGAGAGAACACAGAGGGAGAGAACAGAGAGAGAGAGAACACAGAGAGCGAGAGATCGCAGAGAGAGCGAGAACATACAGAGAGAGTGAGAACAAACAGAGACATACAACACAGAGAGAGAAAGAACACACACAGAGAGAGAACAGAGATGGAGAGAGAACGAGAACAGAGAGAGGGAGAACACAGAGAGAGAGAGCAACTGATAGAGGGAACACAGAGAACGCAGACAGAGAACATAGAAAAACAGAACACAGAGAGAGAGAACGCAGAGAGAGAGAACACACAGAGAGAACACACACAGAGGGAGAACACAGAGAGACAACGCAGACAGAGAACATAGAGAGACAGAACACAGAGAGAGAACACAGAGAGAGAGAACTCAGAGAGAGAACACACACACACAGAGAACACAGAGAGAGAGAGCGAAAACACAAGCGCACACACACAGAGAACACACAGAGCATGAAGAAAACAGAGAGAGATCACACAGAGAGAGAGAGATCATACACAGAAAAAGGGAACATGCACACAAGCAGAGAACACACACACAGAACACACACACAAGAGAACACACAGACAAAAAACACAAAAACACAGAATACAGAGATAGAGAGAGAACACAGAGTGGAGAGAACAGACACACATAGAGAGAACACCGAGAGAGAGAACACAGAGAGAGAGAGAGAACAGTGAGAGAGATCACACAGAGAAAGAGACAACTCATAGCGTGAGAGAGAACACACGCACACACACGGAGAACACACACACAGAGCACTCACACAGAGAAACACACACACACACAGAGAACACACACACAGAATACAGAGATAGAGAGAGAACACAGAGTGAGAGAGAACAGACACAGAGAGAGAGAGAACACACACACACACACAGAACACAGAGAGAGAGATCACACACAGAAAGAGAGAACATACACACACAGAGAACACACACACAGAGAACGCACACACAGAGTATCCAAACATACACAGAGAACACACACACACAGAGAACACAGAGAGAGAGAGAACACATAGAGGGAGAGAGAACACACAGAGAGAGTACACACAGAGAGAGAGAGAACACACACACAAGAACACACAGGGAGAACACACACACAGAACATAAACACACAGAGAAAACACAGAGAGAGATCACAGAGAAAGAGAGAACACACGCACACAACACACACAGAGCACTCACACAGAGAAACACACACACTCACAGAGAACACAAACACACAGAATACAGACATAGAGAGAGAACACAGAGTGAGAGAGAACAGACACAGAGAGAGAGAGAACACACACACACACACACAGAACACAGAGAGAGAGATCACACACAGAAAGAGAGAACATACACACACAGAGAACACACAAACAGAGAACACACACACACAACACACACAAAAGAGAACACACAC
This sequence comes from Chiloscyllium punctatum, assembly GCF_047496795.1. Taxonomy (NCBI): domain Eukaryota; kingdom Metazoa; phylum Chordata; class Chondrichthyes; order Orectolobiformes; family Hemiscylliidae; genus Chiloscyllium; species Chiloscyllium punctatum. Next base: position 39,632,498 of record NC_092757.1, on the reverse strand, counting down.
AGAGAGCACACACACACAGAATACAGAGATAGAGAGAGAACACAGAGTGAGAGAGAACAGACACACATAGAGAGAACACAGAAAGAGAGAGAACACAGAGGGAGAGAACAGAGAGAGAGAGAACACAGAGAGCGAGAGATCGCAGAGAGAGCAAGAACATACTGAGAGAGTGAGAACAAACAGAGACAGAAAACACAGAGAGAGAAAGAACACACACAGAGAGAACAGAGATGGAGAGAGAATGAGAACAGAGAGAGGGAGAACACAGAGAGAGAGAGCAACAGATAGAGGGAACACAGAGAACGCAGTTAGAGAACATAGAGAAACAGAACACAGAGAGAGAGAACGCAGAGAGAGAGAACACACAGAGAGAACACACACAGAGGGAGAACACAGAGAGACAACGCAGACAGAGAACATAGAGAGACATAACACAGAGAGAGAACACAGAGAGAGAGAACTCAGAGAGAGAACACACACACACAGAGAACACAGAGAGAGAGAGCGAAAACACAAGCGCACACACACAGAGAACACACAGAGCATGAAGAAAACAGAGAGAGATCACACAGAGAGAGAGAGATCATACACAGAAAAAGGGAACATGCACACAAGCAGAGAACACACACACAGAACACACACACAAGAGAACACACACACAGAACACAAACACTCTGTGTTCTGTATACAGATTACAGAAAACACAAACAGAGAACACACGCACATACACAACACACACAAGAGAACACACACAGGGAACACACACAGAATACAGAGAAGAGCGCACACACACAGAGAACACACAGAGCAAGAAGAAAACAGAGAGAGAGATCACACAGAGAGAGAGAGATCATACACAGAAAAAGGGAACATGCACACAAACAGAGAACACACACAAAGAACACACACACAAGAGAACACACAGACAGAAAACCCAAAAACACACAATACAGAGATAGAGAGAGAATACAGACTGAGAGAGAACTGACACAGAAAGAGAGAGAGAACAGACACAGAGAGAGAGAACACAAACACAGAGAGAGAGAGAGAGAGAACAGAGAGAGAGATCACACACAGAAAGAGAGAACATACACACACAGAGAACACACACACACAGAACGCACACACACAGAGTACCCAAACATACACAGAGAACACACACACACACACAGAACACAGAGAGAGAGAGAACACAGAGAAAGATCACACAGAGAAAGAGAGAACACATAGAGGGAGAGAGAACACACAGAGAGAGTACACAGAGAGAGAGAGAACACACACACAAGAACACACAGAGAACACACAGAGAGAGATCACACAGAGAAAGAGAGAACACATAGAGGTAGAGAGAAGACACGCACACACACAGGGAACACACACAGAACACAAACACTCAGAACACAAACACACAGAGAGAGATAACAGATAGATCACACAGAGAACGAGAGAACACATAGAGTGAGAGAGAACACACGCACACACACGGAGAACACACACACAGAGCACACACACAGAGCAACACACAAACACAGAAAACAGGCACACACAGAACACACAAACAGAGAACACACACACACAACACACACAAAAGAGAACACACACACAGAGCGCACACACACACAGAATACAGAGATAGAGAGAGAACACAGAGTGAGAGAGAACAGACACACATAGAGAGAACACAGAGAGAGAGAGAACACAGAGGGAGAGAACAGAGAGAGAGAGAACACAGAGAGCGAGAGATCGCAGAGAGAGCGAGAACATACAGAGAGAGTGAGAACAAACAGAGACATACAACACAGAGAGAGAAAGAACACACACAGAGAGAGAACAGAGATGGAGAGAGAACGAGAACAGAGAGAGGGAGAACACAGAGAGAGAGAGCAACTGATAGAGGGAACACAGAGAACGCAGACAGAGAACATAGAGAAACAGAACACAGAGAGAGAGAACGCAGAGAGAGAGAACACACAGAGAGAACACACACAGAGGGAGAACACAGAGAGACAACGCAGACAGAGAACATAGAGAGACAGAACACAGAGAGAGAACACAGAGAGAGAGAACTCAGAGAGAGAACACACACACACAGAGAACACAGAGAGAGAGAGCGAAAACACAAGCGCACACACACAGAGAACACACAGAGCATGAAGAAAACAGAGAGAGATCACACAGAGAGAGAGAGATCATACACAGAAAAAGGGAACATGCACACAAGCAGAGAACACACACACAGAACACACACACAAGAGAACACACAGACAAAAAACACAAAAACACAGAATACAGAGATAGAGAGAGAACACAGAGTGGAGAGAACAGACACACATAGAGAGAACACCGAGAGAGAGAACACAGAGAGAGAGAGAGAACAGTGAGAGAGATCACACAGAGAAAGAGACAACTCATAGCGTGAGAGAGAACACACGCACACACACGGAGAACACACACACAGAGCACTCACACAGCGAAACACACACACACACAGAGAACACACACACAGAATACAGAGATAGAGAGAGAACACAGAGTGAGAGAGAACAGACACAGAGAGAGAGAGAACACACACACACACACAGAACACAGAGAGAGAGATCACACACAGAAAGAGAGAACATACACACACAGAGAACACACACATACAGAACGCACACACACAGAGTACCCAAACATACACAGAGAACACACATACACAGAGAACACAGAGAGAGAGAGAACACAGAGAAAGATCACACAGAGAAAGAGAGAACACATAGAGGGAGAGAGAACACACAGAGAGAGTACACAGAGAGAGAGAGAACACACACACAAGAACACACAGAGAGAACACACACACAGAACACAAACACACAGAGAACACACAGAGAGAGATCACACAGAGAAAGAGAGAACACATAGAGGTAGAGAGAAGACACGCACACACACAGGGAACACACACAGAACACAAACACTCAGAACACAAATACACAGAGAGAGATAACAGAGATAGATCACACAGAGAAAGAGAGAACACATAGAGTGAGAGAGAACACACGCACACACACGGAGAACACACACACAGAGCACACACACAGAGCAACACACAAACACAGAAAACAGGCACACACAGAACACACAAACAGAGAACACACACACACAACACACACAAAAGAGAACAGACACACAGAGCGCACACACACACAGAATACAGAGATAGAGAGAGAACACAGAGTGAGAGAGAACAGACACACATAGAGAGAACACAGAGAGAGAGAGAACACAGAGGGAGAGAACAGAGAGAGAGAGAACACAGAGAGCGAGAGATCGCAGAGAGAGCGAGAACATACAGAGAGAGTGAGAACAAACAGAGACAGACAACACAGAGAGAGAAAGAACACACACAGAGAGAACAGAGATGGAGAGAGAATGAGAAAGAGAGAGGGTAGAACACAGAGAGAGAGAGCAACTGATAGAGGGAACACAGAGAACGCAGACAGAGAACATAGAGAAACAGAACACAGAGAGAGAGAACGCAGAGAGAGAGAACACAGAGAGAGAACACACACAGAGGGAGAACACAGAGAGACAACGCAGACAGAGAACATAGAGAGACAGAACACAGAGAGAGAGAACACAGAGAGAGAGAACTCAGAGAGAGAACACACATACACAGAGAACACAGAGAGAGAGAGCGAAAACACAAGCGCACACACACAGAGAACACACAGAGCATGAAGAAAACAGAGAGAGATCACACAGAGAGAGAGAGATCATACACAGAAAAAGGGAACATGCACACAAGCAGAGAACGCACACACAGAACACACACACAAGAGAACACACAGACAAAAAACACAAAAACACAGAATACAGAGATAGAGAGAGAAGACAGAGTGAGAGAGAACAGACACACATAGAGAGAACACCGAGAGAGAGAACACAGAGAGAGAGAGAGAACAGTGAGAGAGATCACACAGAGAAAGAGACAACTCATAGCGTGAGAGAGAACACACGCACACACACGGAGAACACACACACAGAGCACTCACACAGAGAAACACACACACACACAGAGAACACACACACACAGAATCCAGACATAGAGAGAGAACACAGAGTGAGAGAGAACAGACACAGAGAGAGAGAACACACACACACACACACAGAACACAGAGAGAGAGATAACACACAGAAAGAGAGAACATACACACACAGAGAACACACACACAGAGAATGCACACACACAGAGTATCCAAACATACACAGAGAACACACACACACAGAGAACACAGAGAGAGAGAGAACACATAGAGGGAGAGAGAACACACAGAGAGAGTACACACAGAGAGAGAGAGAACACACACACAAGAACACACAGAGAGAACACACACACAGAACATAAACACACAGAGAAAACACAGAGAGAGATCACAGAGAAAGAGAGAACACACGCACACACACGGAGAACACACACACAGAGCACTCACACAGAGAAACACACACACACACAGAGAACACACACACACAGAATACAGACATAGAGAGAGAACACAGAGTGAGAGAGAACAGACAGAGAGAGAGAGAGAACACACACACACACACAGAGAACACAGATAAGAGATCACACACAGAAAGAGAGAACATACACACACAGAGAACACACACACACAGAACGCACACACACAGAGTACCCAAACATACACAGAGAACACACACACACAGAGAACACAGAGGGAGGGAGAACACATAGAGGGAGAGAGAACACACAGAGAGAGTACACACAGAGAGAGAGAGAACACACACACAAGAACACACAGAGAGAACACACACACAGAACATAAACACACAGAGAAAACACAGAGAGAGATCACAGAGAAAGAGAGAACACACGCACACACACGGAGAACACACACACAGAGCACTCACACAGAGAAACACACACACACAGAGAACACACACACACAGAATACAGACATAGAGAGAGAACACAGAGTGAGAACAGACACAGAGAGAGAGAGAACACACATACACACACAGAGAACACAGATAAGAGATCACACACAGAAAGAGAGAACATACACACACAGAGAACACACACACACAGAACGCACACACACAGAGTACCCAAACATACACAGAGAACACACACACACAGTGAACACAGAGGGAGAGAGAACACATAGAGGGAGAGAGAACACAGAGAGAGAGTACACACAGAGAGAGAGAGAACACACACAAGAACACACAGAGAGAACACACAGAACATAAACACACAGAGAACGCACAGAGAGAGATCACAGAGAAAGAGAGAACACACGCACACACACAGGGAACACACACAGAACACAAACACCAGAACATAATCACAGAACACAAACACACAGAGAACACAGAGAGAGAGAGAACCCAGAGCGTGATCACACAGACAAAGAGAGGGCACATAGAGGGAGAGAGAACACATGCACACACACAGTGAACACACACAGAGCACACAGACAGAGAAACACACACACAGAACACGCACACATAGAACACACAGAGAACACACAGAAAGAACACACACCCACGAGAACACACACAGAGAACACACACAGTATACAGAGATAGAGAGAGAACACAGAGTGAGAGAGAACAGACAGAGAGAGAGAGAGAACGCACAGAGAGAGAGACAACACACACACACAGAACACACAGAGAGAACACACACAGAGAGAGAACACAGAGAGAGAATACAGAGAGACAGAGAACACAGAGAGCGAGAGATCGCAGAGAGAGCGAGAACACACAGAGAGAGGGAGGACAAACAGAGAGAGAGAACACAGAGAGAGAAAGAACACACAAAGAGAGAGAGAACAGAGATAGAGAGAAGACAGAGAGAGAGAACACAGACAGAAACAGAACACAGAGAGAGAGAGCGCAGAGAGAGAGAACACAGAGAGAGAACACACACAGAGGGAGAACACAGAGAGAGAACGCAGACAGAGAACACAGAGAGACAGAACACAGAGAGAGAACACAGAGAGAGAGAACTCAGAGAGAGAACACACTAACAGAGAACACAGAGAGAGAGAGCGAAAACACAAGCGCACACACACAGAGAACACACAGAGCAAGAAGAAAACAGAGAGAGAGATCACACAGAGAGAGAGAGATCATACACAGAAAGAGAGAACATGCACACAAACAGCGAACACACACACAGAACACACACAGAGAACACACACACAGAACACAAACACTCTGTGTTCTGTATACAGATTACAGAAAACACAAACAGAGAACACACGCACATACACAACACACACAAGAGAACACACACAGGGAACACACACAGAATACAGAGAAGAGCGCACACACACAGAGAACACACAGAGCAAGAAGAAAACAGAGAGAGAGATCACACAGAGAGAGAGAGATCATACACAGAAAAAGGGAACATGCACACAAACAGAGAACACACACAAAGAACACACACACAAGAGAACACACAGACAGAAAACCCAAAAACACACAATACAGAGATAGAGAGAGAATACAGACTGAGAGAGAACTGACACAGAAAGAGAGAGAGAACAGACACAGAGAGAGAGAACACACACAGAGAGAGAGAGAGAGAGAGAACAGAGAGAGAGATCACACACAGAAAGAGAGAACATACACACACAGAGAACACACACACACAGAACGCACACACACAGAGTACCCAAACATACACAGAGAACACACACACCCACAGAACACAGAGAGAGAGAGAACACAGAGAAAGATCACACAGAGAAAGAGAGAACACATAGAGGGAGAGAGAACACACAGAGAGAGTACACAGAGAGAGAGAGAACACACACACAAGAACACACAGAGAGAACACACACACAGAACACAAACACACAGAGAACACACAGAGAGAGATCACACAGAGAAAGAGAGAACACATAGAGGTAGAGAGAAGACACGCACACACACAGGGAACACACACAGAACACAAACACTCAGAACACAAACACACAGAGAGAGATAACAGAGATAGATCACACAGAGAAAGAGAGAACACATAGAGTGAGAGAGAACACACGCACACACACGGAGAACACACACACAGAGCACACACACAGAGCAACACACAAACACAGAAAACAGGCACACACAGAACACACAAACAGAGAACACACACACACAACACACACAAAAGAGAACACACACACAGAGCGCACACACACACAGAATACAGAGATAGAGAGAGAACACAGAGTGAGAGAGAACAGACACACATAGAGAGATCACAGAGAGAGAGAGAACACAGAGGGAGAGAACAGAGAGAGAGAGAACACAGAGAGCGAGAGATCGCAGAGAGAGCGAGAACATACAGAGAGAGTGAGAACAAACAGAGACATACAACACAGAGAGAGAAAGAACACACACAGAGAGAGAACAGAGATGGAGAGAGAACGAGAACAGAGAGAGGGAGAACACAGAGAGAGAGAGCAACTGATAGAGGGAACACAGAGAACGCAGACAGAGAACATAGAAAAACAGAACACAGAGAGAGAGAACGCAGAGAGAGAGAACACACAGAGAGAACACACACAGAGGGAGAACACAGAGAGACAACGCAGACAGAGAACATAGAGAGACAGAACACAGAGAGAGAACACAGAGAGAGAGAACTCAGAGAGAGAACACACACACACAGAGAACACAGAGAGAGAGAGCGAAAACACAAGCGCACACACACAGAGAACACACAGAGCATGAAGAAAACAGAGAGAGATCACACAGAGAGAGAGAGATCATACACAGAAAAAGGGAACATGCACACAAGCAGAGAACACACACACAGAACACACACACAAGAGAACACACAGACAAAAAACACAAAAACACAGAATACAGAGATAGAGAGAGAACACAGAGTGGAGAGAACAGACACACATAGAGAGAACACCGAGAGAGAGAACACAGAGAGAGAGAGAGAACAGTGAGAGAGATCACACAGAGAAAGAGACAACTCATAGCGTGAGAGAGAACACACGCACACACACGGAGAACACACACACAGAGCACTCACACAGAGAAACACACACACACACAGAGAACACACACACAGAATACAGAGATAGAGAGAGAACACAGAGTGAGAGAGAACAGACACAGAGAGAGAGAGAACACACACACACACACAGAACACAGAGAGAGAGATCACACACAGAAAGAGAGAACATACACACACAGAGAACACACACACAGAGAACGCACACACACAGAGTATCCAAACATACACAGAGAACACACACACACAGAGAACACAGAGAGAGAGAGAACACATAGAGGGAGAGAGAACACACAGAGAGAGTACACAGAGAGAGAGAGAGAACACACACACAAGAACACACAGGGAGAACACACACACAGAACATAAACACACAGAGAAAACACAGAGAGAGATCACAGAGAAAGAGAGAACACACGCACACAACACACACAGAGCACTCACACAGAGAAACACACACACACACAGAGAACACACACACACAGAATACAGACATAGAGAGAGAACACAGAGTGAGAGAGAACAGACACAGAGAGAGAGAGAACACACACACACACACACAGAACACAGAGAGAGAGATCACACACAGAAAGAGAGAACATACACACACAGAGAACACACAAACAGAGAACACACACACACAACACACACAAAAGAGAACACACACAGAGAGCACACACACACAGAATACAGAGATAGAGAGAGAACACAGAGTGAGAGAGAACAGACACACATAGAGAGAACACAGAAAGAGAGAGAACACAGAGGGAGAGAACAGAGAGAGAGAGAACACAGAGAGCGAGAGATCGCAGAGAGAGCAAGAACATACTGAGAGAGTGAGAACAAACAGAGACAGAAAACACAGAGAGAGAAAGAACACACACAGAGAGAACAGAGATGGAGAGAGAATGAGAACAGAGAGAGGGAGAACACAGAGAGAGAGAGCAACAGATAGAGGGAACACAGAGAACGCAGTTAGAGAACATAGAGAAACAGAACACAGAGAGAGAGAACGCAGAGAGAGAGAACACACAGAGAGAACACACACAGAGGGAGAACACAGAGAGACAACGCAGACAGAGAACATAGAGAGACAGAACACAGAGAGAGAACACAGAGAGAGAGAACTCAGAGAGAGAACACACACACACAGAGAACACAGAGAGAGAGAGCGAAAACACAAGCGCACACACACAGAGAACACACAGAGCATGAAGAAAACAGAGAGAGATCACACAGAGAGAGAGAGATCATACACAGAAAAAGGGAACATGCACACAAGCAGAGAACACACACACAGAACACACACACAAGAGAACACACAGACAAAAAACACAAAAACACAGAATACAGAGATAGAGAGAGAACACAGAGTGGAGAGAACAGACACACATAGAGAGAACACCGAGAGAGAGAACACAGAGAGAGAGAGAGAACAGTGAGAGAGATCACACAGAGAAAGAGACAACTCATAGCGTGAGAGAGAACACACGCACACACACGGAGAACACACACACAGAGCACTCACACAGCGAAACACACACACACACAGAGAACACACACACAGAATACAGAGATAGAGAGAGAACACAGAGTGAGAGAGAACAGACACAGAGAGAGAGAGAACACACACACACACACAGAACACAGAGAGAGAGATCACACACAGAAAGAGAGAACATACACACACAGAGAACACACACATACAGAACGCACACACACAGAGTACCCAAACATACACAGAGAACACACATACACAGAGAACACAGAGAGAGAGAGAACACAGAGAAAGATCACACAGAGAAAGAGAGAACACATAGAGGGAGAGAGAACACACAGAGAGAGTACACAGAGAGAGAGAGAACACACACACAAGAACACACAGAGAGAACACACACACAGAACACAAACACACAGAGAACACACAGAGAGAGATCACACAGAGAAAGAGAGAACACATAGAGGTAGAGAGAAGACACGCACACACACAGGGAACACACACAGAACACAAACACTCAGAACACAAATACACAGAGAGAGATAACAGAGATAGATCACACAGAGAAAGAGAGAACACATAGAGTGAGAGAGAACACACGCACACACACGGAGAACACACACACAGAGCACACACACAGAGCAACACACAAACACAGAAAACAGGCACACACAGAACACACAAACAGAGAACACACACACACAACACACACAAAAGAGAACACACACACAGAGCGCACACGCACACAGAATACAGAGATAGAGAGAGAACACAGAGTGAGAGAGAACAGACACACATAGAGAGAACACAGAGAGAGAGAGAACACAGAGGGAGAGAACAGAGAGAGAGAGAACACAGAGAGCGAGAGATCGCAGAGAGAGCGAGAACATACAGAGAGAGTGAGAACAAACAGAGACAGACAACACAGAGAGAGAAAGAACACACACAGAGAGAACAGAGATGGAGAGAGAATGAGAAAGAGAGAGGGTAGAACACAGAGAGAGAGAGCAACTGATAGAGGGAACACAGAGAACGCAGACAGAGAACATAGAGAAACAGAACACAGAGAGAGAGAACGCAGAGAGAGAGAACACAGAGAGAGAACACACACAGAGGGAGAACACAGAGAGACAACGCAGACAGAGAACATAGAGAGACAGAACACAGAGAGAGAGAACACAGAGAGAGAGAACTCAGAGAGAGAACACACATACACAGAGAACACAGAGAGAGAGAGCGAAAACACAAGCGCACACACACAGAGAACACACAGAGCATGAAGAAAACAGAGAGAGATCACACAGAGAGAGAGAGATCATACACAGAAAAAGGGAACATGCACACAAGCAGAGAACGCACACACAGAACACACACACAAGAGAACACACAGACAAAAAACACAAAAACACAGAATACAGAGATAGAGAGAGAAGACAGAGTGAGAGAGAACAGACACACATAGAGAGAACACCGAGAGAGAGAACACAGAGAGAGAGAGAGAACAGTGAGAGAGATCACACAGAGAAAGAGACAACTCATAGCGTGAGAGAGAACACACGCACACACACGGAGAACACACACACAGAGCACTCACACAGAGAAACACACACACACACAGAGAACACACACACACAGAATCCAGACATAGAGAGAGAACACAGAGTGAGAGAGAACAGACACAGAGAGAGAGAACACACACACACACACACAGAACACAGAGAGAGAGATAACACACAGAAAGAGAGAACATACACACACAGAGAACACACACACAGAGAATGCACACACACAGAGTATCCAAACATACACAGAGAACACACACACACAGAGAACACAGAGAGAGAGAGAACACATAGAGGGAGAGAGAACACACAGAGAGAGTACACACAGAGAGAGAGAGAACACACACACAAGAACACACAGAGAGAACACACACACAGAACATAAACACACAGAGAAAACACAGAGAGAGATCACAGAGAAAGAGAGAACACACGCACACACACGGAGAACACACACACAGAGCACTCACACAGAGAAACACACACACACACAGAGAACACACACACACAGAATACAGACATAGAGAGAGAACACAGAGTGAGAGAGAACAGACAGAGAGAGAGAGAGAACACACACACACACACAGAGAACACAGATAAGAGATCACACACAGAAAGAGAGAACATACACACACAGAGAACACACACACACAGAACGCACACACACAGAGTACCCAAACATACACAGAGAACACACACACACAGAGAACACAGAGGGAGGGAGAACACATAGAGGGAGAGAGAACACACAGAGAGAGTACACACAGAGAGAGAGAGAACACACACACAAGAACACACAGAGAGAACACACACACAGAACATAAACACACAGAGAAAACACAGAGAGAGATCACAGAGAAAGAGAGAACACACGCACACACACGGAGAACACACACACAGAGCACTCACACAGAGAAACACACACACACAGAGAACACACACACACAGAATACAGACATAGAGAGAGAACACAGAGTGAGAACAGACACAGAGAGAGAGAGAACACACATACACACACAGAGAACACAGATAAGAGATCACACACAGAAAGAGAGAACATACACACACAGAGAACACACACACACAGAACGCACACACACAGAGTACCCAAACATACACAGAGAACACACACACACAGTGAACACAGAGGGAGAGAGAACACATAGAGGGAGAGAGAACACAGAGAGAGAGTACACACAGAGAGAGAGAGAACACACACAAGAACACACAGAGAGAACACACAGAACATAAACACACAGAGAACGCACAGAGAGAGATCACAGAGAAAGAGAGAACACACGCACACACACAGGGAACACACACAGAACACAAACACCAGAACATAATCACAGAACACAAACACACAGAGAACACAGAGAGAGAGAGAACCCAGAGCGTGATCACACAGACAAAGAGAGGGCACATAGAGGGAGAGAGAACACATGCACACACACAGTGAACACACACAGAGCACACAGACAGAGAAACACACACACAGAACACGCACACATAGAACACACAGAGAACACACAGAAAGAACACACACCCACGAGAACACACACAGAGAATACACACAGTATACAGAGATAGAGAGAGAACACAGAGTGAGAGAGAACAGACAGAGAGAGAGAGAGAACGCACAGAGAGAGAGACAACACACACACACAGAACACACAGAGAGAACACACACAGAGAGAGAACACAGAGAGAGAATACAGAGAGACAGAGAACACAGAGAGCGAGAGATCGCAGAGAGAGCGAGAACACACAGAGAGAGGGAGGACAAACAGAGAGAGAGAACACAGAGAGAGAAAGAACACACAAAGAGAGAGAGAACAGAGATAGAGAGAAGACAGAGAGAGAGAACACAGACAGAAACAGAACACAGAGAGAGAGAGCGCAGAGAGAGAGCACACAGAGAGAGAACACACACAGAGGGAGAACACAGAGAGAGAACGCAGACAGAGAACACAGAGAGACAGAACACAGAGAGAGAACACAGAGAGAGAGAACTCAGAGAGAGAACACACTAACAGAGAACACAGAGAGAGAGAGCGAAAACACAAGCGCACACACACAGAGAACACACAGAGCAAGAAGAAAACAGAGAGAGAGATCACACAGAGAGAGAGAGATCATACACAGAAAGAGAGAACATGCACACAAACAGCGAACACACACACAGAACACACACAGAGAACACACACACAGAACACAAACACTCTGTGTTCTGTATACAGATTACAGAAAACACAAACAGAGAACACACGCACATACACAACACACACAAGAGAACACACACAGGGAACACACACAGAATACAGAGAAGAGCGCACACACACAGAGAACACACAGAGCAAGAAGAAAACAGAGAGAGAGATCACACAGAGAGAGAGAGATCATACACAGAAAAAGGGAACATGCACACAAACAGAGAACACACACAAAGAACACACACACAAGAGAACACACAGACAGAAAACCCAAAAACACACAATACAGAGATAGAGAGAGAATACAGACTGAGAGAGAACTGACACAGAAAGAGAGAGAGAACAGACACAGAGAGAGAGAACACACAGAGAGAGAGAGAGAGAGAGAACAGAGAGAGAGATCACACACAGAAAGAGAGAACATACACACACAGAGAACACACACACACAGAACGCACACACACAGAGTACCCAAACATACACAGAGAACACACACACCCACAGAACACAGAGAGAGAGAGAACACAGAGAAAGATCACACAGAGAAAGAGAGAACACATAGAGGGAGAGAGAACACACAGAGAGAGTACACAGAGAGAGAGAGAACACACACACAAGAACACACAGAGAGAACACACACACAGAACACAAACACACAGAGAACACACAGAGAGAGATCACACAGAGAAAGAGAGAACACATAGAGGTAGAGAGAAGACACGCACACACACAGGGAACACACACAGAACACAAACACTCAGAACACAAACACACAGAGAGAGATAACAGAGATAGATCACACAGAGAAAGAGAGAACACATAGAGTGAGAGAGAACACACGCACACACACGGAGAACACACACACAGAGCACACACACAGAGCAACACACAAACACAGAAAACAGGCACACACAGAACACACAAACAGAGAACACACACACACAACACACACAAAAGAGAACACACACACAGAGCGCACACACACACAGAATACAGAGATAGAGAGAGAACACAGAGTGAGAGAGAACAGACACACATAGAGAGATCACAGAGAGAGAGAGAACACAGAGGGAGAGAACAGAGAGAGAGAGAACACAGAGAGCGAGAGATCGCAGAGAGAGCGAGAACATACAGAGAGAGTGAGAACAAACAGAGACATACAACACAGAGAGAGAAAGAACACACACACAGAGAGAACAGAGATGGAGAGAGAACGAGAACAGAGAGAGGGAGAACACAGAGAGAGAGAGCAACTGATAGAGGGAACACAGAGAACGCAGACAGAGAACATAGAAAAACAGAACACAGAGAGAGAGAACGCAGAGAGAGAGAACACACAGAGAGAACACACACAGAGGGAGAACACAGAGAGACAACGCAGACAGAGAACATAGAGAGACAGAACACAGAGAGAGAACACAGAGAGAGAGAACTCAGAGAGAGAACACACACACACAGAGAACACAGAGAGAGAGAGCGAAAACACAAGCGCACACACACAGAGAACACACAGAGCATGAAGAAAACAGAGAGAGATCACACAGAGAGAGAGAGATCATACACAGAAAAAGGGAACATGCACACAAGCAGAGAACACACACACAGAACACACACACAAGAGAACACACAGACAAAAAACACAAAAACACAGAATACAGAGATAGAGAGAGAACACAGAGTGGAGAGAACAGACACACATAGAGAGAACACCGAGAGAGAGAACACAGAGAGAGAGAGAGAACAGTGAGAGAGATCACACAGAGAAAGAGACAACTCATAGCGTGAGAGAGAACACACGCACACACACGGAGAACACACACACAGAGCACTCACACAGAGAAACACACACACACACAGAGAACACACACACAGAATACAGAGATAGAGAGAGAACACAGAGTGAGAGAGAACAGACACAGAGAGAGAGAGAACACACACACACACACAGAACACAGAGAGAGAGATCACACACAGAAAGAGAGAACATACACACACAGAGAACACACACACAGAGAACGCACACACACAGAGTATCCAAACATACACAGAGAACACACACACACAGAGAACACAGAGAGAGAGAGAACACATAGAGGGAGAGAGAACACACAGAGAGAGTACACACAGAGAGAGAGAGAACACACACACAAGAACACACAGGGAGAACACACACACAGAACATAAACACACAGAGAAAACACAGAGAGAGATCACAGAGAAAGAGAGAACACACGCACACAACACACACAGAGCACTCACACAGAGAAACACACACACACAGAGAACACACACACACAGAATACAGACATAGAGAGAGAACACAGAGTGAGAGAGAACAGACACAGAGAGAGAGAGAACACACACACACACACACAGAACACAGAGAGAGAGATCACACACAGAAAGAGAGAACATACACACACAGAGAACACACAAACAGAGAACACACACACACAACACACACAAAAGAGAACACACACAGAGAGCACACACACACAGAATACAGAGATAGAGAGAGAACACAGAGTGAGAGAGAACAGACACACATAGAGAGAACACAGAAAGAGAGAGAACACAGAGGGAGAGAACAGAGAGAGAGAGAACACAGAGAGCGAGAGATCGCAGAGAGAGCAAGAACATACTGAGAGAGTGAGAACAAACAGAGACAGAAAACACAGAGAGAGAAAGAACACACACAGAGAGAACAGAGATGGAGAGAGAATGAGAACAGAGAGAGGGAGAACACAGAGAGAGAGAGCAACAGATAGAGGGAACACAGAGAACGCAGTTAGAGAACATAGAGAAACAGAACACAGAGAGAGAGAACGCAGAGAGAGAGAACACAGAGAGAGAACACACACAGAGGGAGAACACAGAGAGACAACGCAGACAGAGAACATAGAGAGACAGAACACACAGAGAGAGAACACAGAGAGAGAGAACTCAGAGAGAGAACACACACACACAGAGAACACAGAGAGAGAGAGCGAAAACACAAGCACACACACACAGAGAACACACAGAGCATGAAGAAAACAGAGAGAGATCACACAGAGAGAGAGAGATCATACACAGAAAAAGGGAACATGCACACAAACAGAGAACGCACACACAGAACACACACACAAGAGAACACACAGACAAAAAACACAAAAACACAGAATACAGAGATAGAGAGAGAAGACAGAGTGAGAGAGAACAGACACACATAGAGAGAACACCGAGAGAGAGAACACAGAGAGAGAGAGAGAACAGTGAGAGAGATCACACAGAGAAAGAGACAACTCATAGCGTGAGAGAGAACACACGCACACACACGGAGAACACACACACAGAGCACTCACACAGAGAAACACACACACACACAGAGAACACACACACACAGAATCCAGACATAGAGAGAGAACACAGAGTGAGAGAGAACAGACACAGAGAGAGAGAACACACACACACACACACAGAACACAGAGAGAGAGATAACACACAGAAAGAGAGAACATACACACACAGAGAACACACACACAGAGAATGCACACACACAGAGTATCCAAACATACACAGAGAACACACACACACAGAGAACACAGAGAGAGAGAGAACACATAGAGGGAGAGAGAACACACAGAGAGAGTACACACAGAGAGAGAGAGAACACACACACAAGAACACACAGAGAAAACACACACACAGAACATAAACACACAGAGAAAACACAGAGAGAGATCACAGAGAAAGAGAGAACACACGCACACACACGGAGAACACACACACAGAGCACTCACACAGAGAAACACACACACACACAGAGAACACACACACACAGAATACAGACATAGAGAGAGAACACAGAGTGAGAGAGAACAGACAGAGAGAGAGAGAGAACACACACACACACACACAGAGAACACAGATAAGAGATCACACACAGAAAGAGAGAACATACACACACAGAGAACACACACACACAGAACGCGCACACACAGAGTACCCAAACATACACAGAGAACACACACACACAGAGAACACAGAGGGAGGGAGAACACATAGAGGGAGAGAGAACACACAGAGAGAGTACACACAGAGAGAGAGAGAACACACACACAAGAACACACAGAGAGAACACACACACAGAACATAAACACACAGAGAAAACACAGAGAGAGATCACAGAGAAAGAGAGAACACACGCACACACACGGAGAACACACACACAGAGCACTCACACAGAGAAACACACACACACAGAGAACACACACACACAGAATACAGACATAGAGAGAGAACACAGAGTGAGAACAGACACAGAGAGAGAGAGAACACACATACACACACAGAGAACACAGATAAGAGATCACACACAGAAAGAGAGAACATACACACACAGAGAACACACACACACAGAACGCACACACACAGAGTACCCAAACATACACAGAGAACACACACACACAGTGAACACAGAGGGAGAGAGAACACATAGAGGGAGAGAGAACACAGAGAGAGAGTACACACAGAGAGAGAGAGAACACACACAAGAACACACAGAGAGAACACACAGAACATAAACACACAGAGAACGCACAGAGAGAGATCACAGAGAAAGAGAGAACACACGCACACACACAGGGAACACACACAGAACACAAACACCAGAACATAATCACAGAACACAAACACACAGAGAACACAGAGAGAGAGAGAACCCAGAGCGTGATCACACAGACAAAGAGAGGGCACATAAAGGGAGAGAGAACACATGCACACACACAGTGAACACACACAGAGCACACAGACAGAGAAACACACACACAGAACACGCACACATAGAACACACAGAGAACACACAGAAAGAACACACACCCACGAGAACACACACAGAGAACACACACAGTATACAGAGATAGAGAGAGAACACAGAGTGAGAGAGAACAGACAGAGAGAGAGAGAGAACGCACAGAGAGAGAGACAACACACACACACAGAACACACAGAGAGAACACACACAGAGAGAGAACACAGAGAGAGAATACAGAGAGACAGAGAACACAGAGAGCGAGAGATCGCAGAGAGAGCGAGAACACACAGAGAGAGGGAGGACAAACAGAGAGAGAGAACACAGAGAGAGAAAGAACACACAAAGAGAGAGAGAACAGAGATAGAGAGAAGACAGAGAGAGAGAACACAGACAGAAACAGAACACAGAGAGAGAGAGCGCAGAGAGAGAGAACACAGAGAGAGAACACACACAGAGGGAGAACACAGAGAGAGAACGCAGACAGAGAACACAGAGAGACAGAACACAGAGAGAGAACACAGAGAGAGAGAACTCAGAGAGAGAACACACTAACAGAGAACACAGAGAGAGAGAGCGGAAACACAAGCGCACACACACAGAGAACACACAGAGCAAGAAGAAAACAGAGAGAGAGATCACACAGAGAGAGAGAGAGATCATACACAGAAAGAGAGAACATGCACACAAACAGCGAACACACACACAGAACACACACAGAGAACACACACACAGAACACAAACACTCTGTGTTCTGTATACAGATTACAGAAAACACAAACAGAGAACACACGCACATACACAACACACACAAGAGAACACACACAGGGAACACACACAGAATACAGAGAAGAGCGCACACACACAGAGAACACACAGAGCAAGAAGAAAACAGAGAGAGAGATCACACAGAGAGAGAGAGATCATACACAGAAAAAGGGAACATGCACACAAACAGAGAACACACACAAAGAACACACACACAAGAGAACACACAGACAGAAAACACAAAAACACACAATACAGAGATAGAGAGAGAATACAGACTGAGAGAGAACTGACACAGAAAGAGAGAGAGAACAGACACAGAGAGAGAGAACACACACACAGAGAGAGAGAGAGAGAGAACAGAGAGAGAGATCACACACAGAAAGAGAGAACATACACACACAGAGAACACACACACACAGAACGCACACACACAGAGTACCCAAACATACACAGAGAACACACACACCCACAGAACACAGAGAGAGAGAGAACACAGAGAAAGATCACACAGAGAAAGAGAGAACACATAGAGGGAGAGAGAACACACAGAGAGAGTACACAGAGAGAGAGAGAACACACACACAAGAACACACAGAGAGAACACACACACAGAACACAAACACACAGAGAACACACAGAGAGAGATCACACAGAGAAAGAGAGAACACATAGAGGTAGAGAGAAGACACGCACACACACAGGGAACACACACAGGGAACACACACAGAACACAAACACTCAGAACACAAACACACAGAGAGAGATAACAGATAGATCACACAGAGAAAGAGAGAACACATAGAGTGAGAGAGAACACACGCACACACACGGAGAACACACACACAGAGCACACACACAGAGCAACACACAAACACAGAAAACAGGCACACACAGAACACACAAACAGAGAACACACACACACAACACACACAAAAGAGAACACACACACAGAGCGCACACACACACAGAATACAGAGATAGAGAGAGAACACAGAGTGAGAGAGAACAGACACACATAGAGAGAACACAGAGAGAGAGAGAACACAGAGGGAGAGAACAGAGAGAGAGAGAACACAGAGAGCGAGAGATCGCAGAGAGAGCGAGAACATACAGAGAGAGTGAGAACAAACAGAGACATACAACACAGAGAGAGAAAGAACACACACAGAGAGAGAACAGAGATGGAGAGAGAACGAGAACAGAGAGAGGGAGAACACAGAGAGAGAGAGCAACTGATAGAGGGAACACAGAGAACGCAGACAGAGAACATAGAAAAACAGAACACAGAGAGAGAGAACGCAGAGAGAGAGAACACACAGAGAGAACACACACAGAGGGAGAAGACAGAGAGACAACGCAGACAGAGAACATAGAGAGACAGAACACAGAGAGAGAACACAGAGAGAGAGAACTCAGAGAGAGAACACACATACACAGAGAACACAGAGAGAGAGAGCGAAAACACAAGCGCACACACACAGAGAACACACAGAGCATGAAGAAAACAGAGAGAGATCACACAGAGAGAGAGAGATCATACACAGAAAAAGGGAACATGCACACAAGCAGAGAACACACACACAGAACACACACACAAGAGAACACACAGACAAAAAACACAAAAACACAGAATACAGAGATAGAGAGAGAACACAGAGTGGAGAGAACAGACACACATAGAGAGAACACCGAGAGAGAGAACACAGAGAGAGAGAGAGAACAGTGAGAGAGATCACACAGAGAAAGAGACAACTCATAGCGTGAGAGAGAACACACGCACACACACGGAGAACACACACACAGAGCACTCACACAGAGAAACACACACACACACAGAGAACACACACACAGAATACAGAGATAGAGAGAGAACACAGAGTGAGAGAGAACAGACACAGAGAGAGAGAGAACACACACACACACACAGAACACAGAGAGAGAGATCACACACAGAAAGAGAGAACATACACACACAGAGAACACACACACAGAGAACGCACACACACAGAGTATCCAAACATACACAGAGAACACACACACACAGAGAACACAGAGAGAGAGAGAACACATAGAGGGAGAGAGAACACACAGAGAGAGTACACAGAGAGAGAGAGAGAACACACACACAAGAACACACAGGGAGAACACACACACAGAACATAAACACACAGAGAAAACACAGAGAGAGATCACAGAGAAAGAGAGAACACACGCACACAACACACACAGAGCACTCACACAGAGAAACACACACACACACAGAGAACACACACACACAGAATACAGACATAGAGAGAGAACACAGAGTGAGAGAGAACAGACACAGAGAGAGAGAGAACACACACACACACACACAGAACACAGAGAGAGAGATCACACACAGAAAGAGAGAACATACACACACAGAGAACACACAAACAGAGAACACACACACACAACACACACAAAAGAGAACACACACAGAGAGCACACACACACAGAATACAGAGATAGAGAGAGAACACAGAGTGAGAGAGAACAGACACACATAGAGAGAACACAGAGAGAGAGAGAACACAGAGGGAGAGAACAGAGAGAGAGAGAACACAGAGAGCGAGAGATCGCAGAGAGAGCAAGAACATACTGAGAGAGTGAGAACAAACAGAGACAGAAAACATAGAGAGAGAAAGAACACACACAGAGAGAACAGAGATGGAGAGAGAATGAGAACAGAGAGAGGGAGAACACAGAGAGAGAGAGCAACAGATAGAGGGAACACAGAGAACGCAGTTAGAGAACATAGAGAAACAGAACACAGAGAGAGAGAACGCAGAGAGAGAGAACACAGAGAGAGAACACACACAGAGGGAGAACACAGAGAGACAACGCAGACAGAGAACATAGAGAGACAGAACACAGAGAGAGAGAACACAGAGAGAGAGAACTCAGAGAGAGAACACACACACACAGAGAACACAGAGAGAGAGAGCGAAAACACAAGCGCACACACACAGAGAACACACAGAGCATGAAGAAAACAGAGAGACCACACAGAGAGAGAGAGATCATACACAGAAAAAGGGAACATGCACACAAGCAGAGAACACACACACAGAACACACACACAAGAGAACACACAGACAAAAAACACAAAAACACAGAATACAGAGATAGAGAGAGAAGACAGAGTGAGAGAGAACAGACACACATAGAGAGAACACCGAGAGAGAGAACACAGAGAGAGAGAGAGAACAGAGAGAGAGATCACACAGAGAAAGAGAGAACACATAGTGTGAGAGAGAACACACGCACACACACGGAGAACACACACACAGAGCACACACAGAGAGAAACACACACACACAGAAAACATAAACAAAGAACACACACACAAGAGAACACACAGACAAAAAACACAAAAACACAGAATACAGAGATAGAGTGAGAACACAGAGTGAGAAAGAACAGACACACATAGAGAGAACACCGAGAGAGAGAACACAGAGAGAGAGAGAGAACAGAGATAGAGATCACACAGAGAAAGAGAGAACACATAGTGTGAGAGAGAACACACGCACACACACGGAGAACACACACACAGAGCACTCACACTGAGAAACACACACACACACAGAGAACACACACACACAGAATACAGACATAGAGAGAGAACACAGAGTGAGAGAGAACAGACACAGAGAGAGAGAGAACACACACACACAGAACACAGAGAGAGAGATCACACACAGAAAGAGAGAACATACACACACAGAGAACACACACACAGAGAACGCACACACACAGAGTATCCAAACATACACAGAGAACACACACACACAGAGAACACAGAGAGAGAGAGAACACATAGATGGAGAGAGAATACACAGAGAGAGTACACACAGAGAGAGAGAGAACACACACACAAGAACACACAGAGAGAACACACACACAGAACATAAACACACAGAGAAAACACAGAGAGAGATCACAGAGAAAGAGAGAACACACGCACACACACAGAACACAAACACACAGAACATACACACAGAACACAAACACACAGAGAACACAGAGAGAGAGAGAACCCAGAGCGTGATCACACAGAGAAAGAGAGAACACATAGAGGGAGAGAGAACACACGCGCACACACAGTGAACACACACAGAGCACACAGACAGAGAAACACACACACAGAACACGCAAACATAGAACACACAAACAGAGAACACACAGAAAGAACACACACCCACGAGAACACAGAGGGAGAGAGAACACATAGAGGGAGAGAGAACACAGAGAGAGAGTACACACACAGAGAGAGAGAACACACACACAAGAACACACAGAGAGAACACACAGAACATTAACTCACAGAGAACGCACAGAGAGAGATCACAGAGAAAGAGAGAACACACGTACACACACAGGGAACACAAACACCAGAACATAATCACAGAACACAAACACACAGAGAACACAGAGAGAGAGAGAACCCAGAGCGTGATCACACAGAGAAAGAGAGAACACATAGAGGGAGAGAGAACACATGCACACACACAGTGAACACACACAGAGCACACAGACAGAGAAACACACACACAGAACACGCACACATAGAACACACAGAGAACACACAGAAAGAACACACACCCACGAGAACACACACAGAGAACACACACAGTATACAGAGATAGAGAGAGAACACAGAGTGAGAGAGAACAGACAGAGAGAGAGAGAGAACGCACAGAGAGAGAGACAACACACACACAGAACACACACAGAGAACACACACAGAGAGAGAACACAGAGAGAGAATACAGAGAGACAGAGAACACAGAGAGCGAGAGATCGCAGAGAGAGCGAGAACACACAGAGAGAGGGAGGACAAACAGAGAGAGAGAACACAGAGAGAGAAAGAACACACAAAGAGAGAGAGAACAGAGATAGAGAGAACACAGAGAGAGAACACACACAGAGGGAGAACACAGAGAGAGAACGCAGACAGAGAACACAGAGAGACAGAACACAGAGAGAGAACACAGAGAGAGAGAACTCAGAGAGAGAACACACTAACAGAGAACACAGACAGAGAGAGCGAAGACACAATCGCACACACACAGAGAACACACAGAGCAAGAAGAAAACAGAGAGAGATCACACAGAGAGAGAGAGATCATACACAGAAAGAGAGAACATGCACACAAACAGAGAACACACACACAGAACACACACAGAGAACACACACACAGAACACAAACACTCTGTGTTCTGTATACAGATTACAGAAAACACAAACAGAGAACACACGCACATACACAACACACACAAGAGAACACACACAGGGAACACACACAGAATACAGAGAAGAGCGCACACACACAGAGAACACACAGAGCAAGAAGAAAACAGAGAGAGAGATCACACAGAGAGAGAGAGATCATACACAGAAAAAGGGAACATGCACACAAACAGAGAACACACACAAAGAACACACACACAAGAGAACATACAGACAGAAAACCCAAAAACACACAATACAGAGATAGAGAGAGAATACAGACTGAGAGAGAACTGACACAGAGAGAGAGAGAGAACAGACACAGAGAGAGAGAACACAGAGAGAGAGAGAGAGAACAGAGAGAGAGATCACACACAGAAAGAGAGAACTTACACACACAGAGAACACACACACACAGAACGCACACACACAGAGTACCCAAACATACACAGAGAACACACACACACAGAGAACACAGAGAGAGAGAGAACACAGAGAAAGATCACACAGAGAAAGAGAGAACACATAGAGGGAGAGAGAACACACAGAGAGAGTACACAGAGAGACAGAGAGAACACACACACAAGAACACACAGAGAGAACACACACACAGAACACAAACACACAGAGAACACACAGAGAGAGATCACACAGAGAAAGAGAGAACACATAGAGGTAGAGAGAAGACACGCACACACACAGGGAACACACACAGAACACAAACACTCAGAACACAAACACACAGAGAGAGATAACAGAGATAGATCACACAGAGAAAGAGAGAACACATAGAGTGAGAGAGAACACACGCACACACACGGAGAACACACACACAGAGCACACACACAGAGCAACACACACACACACAGAGCACACACACACAGAATACAGAGATAGAGAGAGAACACAGAGTGAGAGAGAACAGACACACATAGAGAGAACACAGAGAGAGAGAGAACACAGAGAGCGAGAGATCGCAGAGAGAGCGAGAACATACAGAGAGAGTGAGAACAAACAGAGACAGACAACACAGAGAGAGAAAGAACACACACAGAGAGAACAGAGATGGAGAGAGAACGAGAACAGAGAGAGGGAGAACACAGAGAGAGAGAGCAACTGATAGAGGGAACACAGAGAACGCAGTTAGAGAACATAGAGAAACAGAACACAGAGAGAGAGAACGCAGAGAGAGAGAACACACAGAGAGAACACACACAGAGGGAGAACACAGAGAGACAACGCAGACAGAGAACATAGAGAGACAGAACACAGAGAGAGAGAACACAGAGAGAGAGAACTCAGAGAGAGAACACACACACACACAGAACACAGAGAGAGAGAGCGAAAACACAAGCGCACACACACAGAGAACACACAGAGCATGAAGAAAACAGAGAGAGATCACACAGAGAGAGAGAGATCATACACAGAAAAAGGGAACATGCACACAAGCAGAGAACACACACACAGAGCACTCACAGAGAGAAACACACACACACAGAGAACACACACACAGAATACAGAGATAGAGAGAGAACACAGAGTGAGAGAGAACAGACACAGAGAGAGAGAGAACACACACACACACACAGAACACAGAGAGAGAGATCACACACAGAAAGAGAGAACATACACACACAGAGAACACACACACAGAGAACGCACACACACAGAGTATCCAAACATACACAGAGAACACACACACACAGAGAACACACAGAGAGAGAGAACACATAGAGGGAGAGAGAACACACAGAGAGAGTACACACAGAGAGAGAGAGAACACACACACAAGAACACACAGAGAGAACACACACACAGAACATAAACACACAGAGAAAACACAGAGAGAGATCACAGAGAAAGAGAGAACACACGCACACAACACACACAGAGCACTCACACAGAGAAACACACACACACACACAGAGAACACACACACACAGAATACAGACATAGAGAGAGAACACAGAGTGAGAGAGAACAGACACAGAGAGAGAGAGAACACACACACACACACACAGAGAACACAGATAAGAGATCACACACAGAAAGAGAGAACATACACACACAGAGAACACACACACACAGAACGCACACACACAGAGTACCCAAACATACACAGAGAACACACACACACAGAGAACACAGAGGGAGAGAGAACACATAGAGGGAGAGAGAACACAGAGAGAGAGTACACACACAGAGAGAACACACACACAAGAACACACAGAGAGAACACACAGAACATAAACACACAGAGAACGCACAGAGAGAGATCACAGAGAAAGAGAGAACACACGCACACACACAGGGAACACACACAGAACACAAACACCAGAACATAATCACAGAACACAAACACACAGAGAACACAGAGAGACAGAGAACCCAGAGCGTGATCACACAGACAAAGAGAGAACACATAGAGGGAGAGAGAACACATGCACACACACAGTGAACACACACAGAGCACACAGACAGAGAAACACACACACAGAACACGCACACATAGAACACACAGAGAACACACAGAAAGAACACACACCCACGAGAACACACACAGAGAACACACACAGTATACAGAGATAGAGAGAGAACACAGAGTGAGAGAGAACAGACAGAGAGAGAGAGAGAACGCACAGAGAGAGAGACAACACACACACACAGAACACACAGAGAGAACACACACAGAGAGAGAACACAGAGAGAGAATACAGAGAGACAGAGAACACAGAGAGCGAGAGATCGCAGAGAGAGCGAGAACACACAGAGAGAGGGAGGACAAACAGAGAGAGAGAACAAAGAGAGAGAAAGAACACACAAAGAGAGAGAGAACAGAGATAGAGAGAAGACAGAGAGAGAACACACTAACAGAGAACACAGAGAGAGAGAGCGAAAACACAAGCGCACACACCCAGAGAACACACAGAGCATGAAGAAAACAGAGAGAGAGATCACACAGAGAGAGAGAGATCATACACAGAAAGAGAGAACATGCACACAAACAGAGAACACACACACAGAACACACACAGAGAACACACACACAGAACACAAACACTCTGTGTTCTGTATACAGATTACAGAAAACACAAACAGAGAACACACGCACATACACAACACACACAAGAGAACACACACAGGGAACACACACAGAATACAGAGAAGAGCGCACACACACAGAGAACACACAGAGCAAGAAGAAAACAGAGAGAGAGATCACACAGAGAGAGAGAGATCATACACAGAAAAAGGGAACATGCACACAAACAGAGAACACACACAAAGAACACACACACAAGAGAACACACAGACAGAAAACACAAAAACACACAATACAGAGATAGAGAGAGAATACAGACTGAGAGAGAACTGACACAGAGAGAGAGAGAGAACAGACACAGAGAGAGAGAACACACAGAGAGAGAGAGAGAGAACAGAGAGAGAGATCACACACAGAAAGAGAGAACATACACACACAGAGAACACACACACACAGAACGCACACACACAGAGTACCCAAACATACACAGAGAACACACACACACAGAGAACACAGAGAGAGAGAGAACACAGAGAAAGATCACACAGAGAAAGAGAGAACACATAGAGGGAGAGAGAACACACAGAGAGGGTACACAGAGAGACAGAGAGAACACACACACAAGAACACACAGAGAGAAAACACACACAGAGCACAAACACACAGAGAGAGATCACACAGAGAAAGAGAGAACACATAGAGGAAGAGAGAAGACACGCACACACACAGGGAACACACACAGAACACAAACACTCAGAACACAAACACACAGAGAGAGATAACAGAGATAGATCACACAGAGAAAGAGAGAACACATAGAGTGAGAGAGAACACACGCACACACACAGAGCAACACACACACACAGAAAACAGGCACACACAGAACACACAAACAGAGAACACACACACACAGAATAGAGAGATAGAGAGAGAACACAGAGTGAGAGAGAACAGACATACATAGAGAGAACACAGAGAGAGGGAGAACACAGAGGGAGAGAACAGAGAGAGAGAGAACACAGAGAGCGAGAGATCGCAGAGAGAGCGAGAATATACAGAGAGAGTGAGAACAAACAGAGACAGACAACACAGAGAGAGAAAGAACACACACAGAGAGAACAGAGATGGAGAGAGAACGAGAACAGAGAGAGGGAGAACACTCAGAGAGAGAGCAACAGATAGAGGGAACACAGAGAACGCAGTTAGAGAACATAGAGAAACAGAACACAGAGAGAGAGAACGCAGAGAGAGAGAACACAGAGAGAGAACACACACAGAGGGAGAACACAGAGAGACAACGCAGACAGAGAACATAGAGAGACAGAACACAGAGAGAGAGAACACAGAGAGAGAGAACTCAGAGAGAGAACACACACACACAGAGAACACAGAGAGAGAGAGCGAAAACACAAGCGCACACACACAGAGAACACACAGAGCATGAAGAAAACAGAGAGATCACACAGAGAGAGAGAGATCATACACAGAAAAAGGGAACATGCACACAAGCAGAGAACACACACACAGAACACACACACAAGAGAACACACAGACAAAAAACACAAAAACACAGAATACAGAGATAGAGAGAGAACACAGAGTGAGAGAGAACAGACACACATAGAGAGAACACCGAGAGAGAGAACACAGAGAGAGAGAGAGAACAGAGAGAGAGATCACACAGAGAAAGAGAGAACACATAGTGTGAGAGAGAACACACGCACACACACGGAGAACACACACACAGAGCACACACAGAGAGAAACACACATACACACAAAACATACACAAAGAACACACACACAAGAGAACACACAGACAAAAAACACAAAAACACAGAATACAGAGATAGAGTGAGAACACAGAGTGAGAAAGAACAGACACACATAGAGAGAACACCGAGAGAGAGAACACAGAGAGAGAGAGAGAACAGAGATAGAGATCACACAGAGAAAGAGAGAACACATAGTGTGAGAGAGAACACACGCACACACACGGAGAACACACACACAGAGCACTCACACTGAGAAACACACACACACACAGAGAACACACACACACAGAATACAGACATAGAGAGAGAACACAGAGTGAGAGAGAACAGACACAGAGAGAGAGAGAACACACACACACACACAGAGAACACAGAGAGAGAGATCACACACAGAAAGAGAGAACATACACACACAGAGAACACACAAACAGAGAACACACACACAACACACACAAAAGAGAACACACACAGAGAGCACACACACACAGAATACAGAGATAGAGAGAGAACACAGAGTGAGAGAGAACAGACACACATAGAGAGAACACAGAGAGAGAGAGAACACAGAGGGAGAGAACAGAGAGAGAGAGAACACAGATAGCGAGAGATCGCAGAGAGAGCAAGAACATACTGAGAGAGTGAGAACAAACAGAGACAGACAACACAGAGAGAGAAAGAACACACACAGAGAGAACAGAGATGGAGAGAGAACGAGAACAGAGAGAGGGAGAACACACAGAGAGAGAGCAACAGATAGAGGGAACACAGAGAACGCAGTTAGAGAACATAGAGAAACAGAACACAGAGAGAGAATGCAGAGAGAGGGAACACAGAGAGAGAACACACACAGAAGGAGAACACAGAGAGACAACGCAGACAGAGAACATAGAGAGACAGAACACAGAGAGAGAGAACACAGAGAGAGAGAACTCAGAGAGAGAACACACACACACAGAGAACACAGAGAGAGAGAGCGAAAACACAAGCGCACACACACAGAGAACACACAGAGCATGAAGAAAACAGAGAGATCACACAGAGAGAGAGAGATCATACACAGAAAAAGGGAACATGCACACAAGCAGAGAACACACACACAGAACACACACACAAGAGAACACACAGACAAAAAACACAAAAACACAGAATACAGAGATAGAGAGAGAACACAGAGTGAGAGAGAACAGACACACATAGAGAGAACACCGAGAGAGAGAACACAGAGAGAGAGAGAGAACAGAGAGAGAGATCACACAGAGAAAGAGAGAACACATAGTGTGAGAGAGAACACACGCACACACACGGAGAACACACACACAGAGCACACACAGAGAGAAACACACACACACAGAAAACATACACAAAGAACACACACACAAGAGAACACACAGACAAAAAACACAAAAACACAGAATACAGAGATAAAGTGAGAACACAGAGTGAGAAAGAACAGACACACATAGAGAAAACACCGAGAGAGAGAACACAGAGAGAGAGAGATAACAGAGAGAGAGATCACACAGAGAAAGAGAGAACACATAGTGTGAGAGAGAACACACGCACACACACGGAAAACACACACACAGAGCACTCACACAGAGAAACACACACACACACAGAGAACACACACACACAGAATACAGACATAGAGAGAGAACACAGAGTGAGAGAGAACAGACACAGAGAGAGAGAGAACACACACACACAGAACACAGAGAGAGAGATCACACACAGAAAGAGAGAACATACACACACAGAGAACACACACACAGAGAACGCACACACACAGAGTATCCAAATATACACAGAGAACACACACACACAGAGAACACAGAGAGAGAGAGAACACATAGAGGGAGAGAGAACACACAGAGAGAGTACACACAGAGAGAGAGAGAACACACACACAAGAACACACAGAGAGAACACACACACAGAACATAAACACACAGAGAAAACACAGAGAGAGATCACAGAGAAAGAGAGAACACACGCACACACACAGAACACAAACACACAGAACATACACACAGAACACAAACACACAGAGAACACAGAGAGAGAGAGAACCCAGAGCGTGATCACACAGAGAAAGAGAGAACACATAGAGGGAGAGAGAACACACGCGCACACACAGTGAACACACACAGAGCACACAGACAGAGAAACACACACACAGAACACGCACACATAGAACACACAAACAGAGAACACACAGAAAGAACACACACCCACGAGAACACAGAGGGAGAGAGAACACATAGAGGGAGAGAGAACACAGAGAGAGAGTACACACACAGAGAGAGAGAACACACACACAAGAACACACAGAGAGAACACACAGAACATTAACACACAGAGAACGCACAGAGAGAGATCACAGAGAAAGAGAGAACACACGTACACACACAGGGAACACAAACACCAGAACATAATCACAGAACACAAACACACAGAGAACACAGAGAGACAGAGAACCCAGAGCGTGATCACACAGACAAAGAGAGAACACATAGAGGGAGAGAGAACACATGCACACACACAGTGAACACACACAGAGCACACAGACAGAGAAACACACACACAGAACACGCACACATAGAACACACAGAGAACACACAGAAAGAACACACACCCACGAGAACACACACAGAGAACACACACAGTATACAGAGATAGAGAGAGAACACAGAGTGAGAGAGAACAGACAGAGAGAGAGAGAGAGAGAACGCACAGAGAGAGAGACAACACACACACACAGAACACACAGAGAGAACACACACAGAGAGAGAACACAGAGAGAGAATACAGAGAGACAGAGAACACAGAGAGCGAGAGATCGCAGAGAGAGCGAGAACACACAGAGAGAGGGAGGACAAACAGAGAGAGAGAACACAGAGAGAGAAAGAACACACAAAGAGAGAGAGAACAGAGATAGAGAGAACACAGAGAGAGAACACACACAGAGGGAGAACACAGAGAGAGAACGCAGACAGAGAACACAGAGAGACAGAACACAGAGAGAGAACACAGAGAGAGAGAACTCAGAGAGAGAACACACTAACAGAGAACACAGAGAGAGAGAGCGAAAACACAATCGCACACACACAGAGAACACACAGAGCAAGAAGTAAACAGAGAGAGAGATCACACAGAGAGAGAGAGATCATACATAGAAAGAGAGAACATGCACACAAACAGAGAACACACACAGAGAACACACACACAGAACACAAACACTCTGTGTTCTGTATACAGATTACAGAAAACACAAACAGAGAACACACGCACATACACAACACACACAAGAGAACACACACAGGGAACACACACAGAATACAGAGAAGAGCGCACACACACAGAGAACACACAGAGCAAGAAGAAAACAGAGAGAGAGATCACACAGAGAGAGAGAGATCATACACAGAAAAAGGGAACATGCACACAAACAGAGAACACACACAAAGAACACACACACAAGAGAACACACAGACAGAAAACACAAAAACACACAATACAGAGATAGAGAGAGAATACAGACTGAGAGAGAACTGACACAGAGAGAGAGAGAGAACAGACACAGAGAGAGAGAACACAGAGAGAGAGAGAGAGAACAGAGAGAGAGATCACACACAGAAAGAGAGAACTTACACACACAGAGAACACACACACACAGAACGCACACACACAGAGTACCCAAACATACACAGAGAACACACACACACAGAGAACACAGAGAGAGAGAGAACACAGAGAAAGATCACACAGAGAAAGAGAGAACACATAGAGGGAGAGAGAACACACAGAGAGAGTACACAGAGAGACAGAGAGAACACACACACAAGAACACACAGAGAGAACACACACACAGAACACAAACACACAGAGAACACACAGAGAGAGATCACACAGAGAAAGAGAGAACACATAGAGGTAGAGAGAAGACACGCACACACACAGGGAACACACACAGAACACAAACACTCAGAACACAAACACACAGAGAGAGATAACAGAGATAGATCACACAGAGAAAGAGAGAACACATAGAGTGAGAGAGAACACACGCACACACACGGAGAACACACACACAGAGCACACACACAGAGCAACACACACACACACAGAGCACACACACACAGAATACAGAGATAGAGAGAGAACACAGAGTGAGAGAGAACAGACACACATAGAGAGAACACAGAGAGAGAGAGAACACAGAGAGCGAGAGATCGCAGAGAGAGCGAGAACATACAGAGAGAGTGAGATCAAACAGAGACAGACAACACAGAGAGAGAAAGAACACACACAGAGAGAACAGAGATGGAGAGAGAACGAGAACAGAGAGAGGGAGAACACACAGAGAGAGAGCAACAGATAGAGGGAACACAGAGAACGCAGTTAGAGAACATAGAGAAACAGAACACAGAGAGAGAGAACGCAGAGAGAGAGAACACAGAGAGAGAACACACACAGAGGGAGAACACAGAGAGACAACGCAGACAGAGAACATAGAGAGACAGAACACAGAGAGAGAGAACACAGAGAGAGAGAACTCAGAGAGAGAACACACACACACAGAGAACACAGAGAGAGAGAGCGAAAACACAAGCGCACACACACAGAGAACACACAGAGCATGAAGAAAACAGAGAGATCACACAGAGAGAGAGAGATCATACACAGAAAAAGGGAACATGCACACAAGCAGAGAACACACACACAGAACACACACACAAGAGAACACACAGACAAAAAACACAAAAACACAGAATACAGAGATAGAGAGAGAACACAGAGTGAGAGAGAACAGACAGACATAGAGAGAACACCGAGAGAGAGAACACAGAGAGAGAGAGAGAACAGAGAGAGAGATCACACAGAGAAAGAGAGAACACATAGTGTGAGAGAGAACACACGCACACACACGGAGAACACACACACAGAGCACACACAGAGAGAAACACACACACACAGAAAACATAAACAAAGAACACACACACAAGAGAACACACAGACAAAAAACACAAAAACACAGAATACAGAGATAGAGTGAGAACACAGAGTGAGAAAGAACAGACACACATAGAGAGAACACCGAGAGAGAGAACACAGAGAGAGAGAGAGAACAGAGATAGAGATCACACAGAGAAAGAGAGAACACATAGTGTGAGAGAGAACACACGCACACACACACAGAGCACTCACACTGAGAAACACACACACACACAGAGAACACACACACACAGAATACAGACATAGAGAGAGAACACAGAGTGAGAGAGAACAGACACAGAGAGAGAGAGAACACACACACAGAACACAGAGAGAGAGATCACACACAGAAAGAGAGAACATACACACACAGAGAACACACACACAGAGAACGCACACACACAGAGTATCCAAACATACACAGAGAACACACACACACAGAGAACACAGAGAGAGAGAGAACACATAGATGGAGAGAGAACACACAGAGAGAGTACACAGAGAGAGAGAGAGAACACACACACAAGAACACACAGAGAGAACACACACACAGAACATAAACACACAGAGAAAACACAGAGAGAGATCACAGAGAAAGAGAGAACACACGCACACACACAGAACACAAACACACAGAACATACACACAGAACACAAACACACAGAGAACACAGAGAGAGAGAGAACCCAGAGCGTGATCACACAGAGAAAGAGAGAACACATGGAGGGAGAGAGAACACACGCGCACACACAGTGAACACACACAGAGCACACAGACAGAGAAACACACACACAGAACACGCAAACATAGAACACACAAACAGAGAACACACAGAAAGAACACACACCCACGAGAACACAGAGGGAGAGAGAACACATAGAGGGAGAGAGAACACAGAGAGAGAGTACACACACAGAGAGAGAGAACACACACACAAGAACACACAGAGAGAACACACAGAACATTAACACACAGAGAACGCACAGAGAGAGATCACAGAGAAAGAGAGAACACACGTACACACACAGGGAACACAAACACCAGAACATAATCACAGAACACAAACACACAGAGAACACAGAGAGAGAGAGAACCCAGAGCGTGATCACACAGACAAAGAGAGAACACATAGAGGGAGAGAGAACACATGCACACACACAGTGAACACACACAGAGCACACAGACAGAGAAACACACACACAGAACACGCACACATAGAACACACAGAGAACACACAGAAAGAACACACACCCACGAGAACACACACAGAGAACACACACAGTATACAGAGATAGAGAGAGAACACAGAGTGAGAGAGAACAGACAGAGAGAGAGAGAGAACGCACAGAGAGAGAGACAACACACACACACAGAACACACAGAGAGAACACACACAGAGAGAGAACACAGAGAGAGAATACAGAGAGACAGAGAACACAGAGAGCGAGAGATCGCAGAGAGAGCGAGAACACACAGAGAGAGGGAGGACAAACAGAGAGAGAGAACACAGAGAGAGAAAGAACACACAAAGAGAGAGAGAACAGAGATAGAGAGAACACAGAGAGAGAACACACACAGAGGGAGAACACAGAGAGAGAACGCAGACAGAGAACACAGAGAGACAGAACACAGAGAGAGAACACAGAGAGAGAGAACTCAGAGAGAGAACACACTAACAGAGAACACAGAGAGAGAGAGCGAAAACACAATCGCACACACACAGAGAACACACAGAGCAAGAAGAAAACAGAGAGAGACATCACACAGAGAGAGAGAGATCATACACAGAAAGAGAGAACATGCACACAAACAGAGAACACACACACAGAACACACACAGAGAACACACACACAGAACACAAACACTCTGTGTTCTGTATACAGATTACAGAAAACACAAACAGAGAACACACGCACATACACAACACACACAAGAGAACACACACAGGGAACACACACAGAATACAGAGAAGAGCGCACACACACAGAGAACACACAGAGCAAGAAGAAAACAGAGAGAGAGATCACACAGAGAGAGAGAGATCATACACAGAAAAAGGGAACATGCACACAAACAGAGAACACACACAAAGAACACACACACAAGAGAACACACAGACAGAAAACACAAAAACACACAATACAGAGATAGAGAGAGAATACAGACTGAGAGAGAACTGACACAGAGAGAGAGAGAGAGAACAGACACAGAGAGAGAGAACACAGAGAGAGAGAGAGAGAACAGAGAGAGAGATCACACACAGAAAGAGAGAACTTACACACACAGAGAACACACACACACAGAACGCACACACACAGAGTACCCAAACATACACAGAGAACACACACACACAGAGAACACAGAGAGAGAGAGAACACAGAGAAAGATCACACAGAGAAAGAGAGAACACATAGAGGGAGAGAGAACACACAGAGAGAGTACACAGAGAGACAGAGAGAACACACACACAAGAACACACAGAGAGAACACACACACAGAACACAAACACACAGAGAACACACAGAGAGAGATCACACAGAGAAAGAGAGAACACATAGAGGTAGAGAGAAGACACGCACACACACAGGGAACACACACAGAACACAAACACTCAGAACACAAACACACAGAGAGAGATAACAGAGATAGATCACACAGAGAAAGAGAGAACACATAGAGTGAGAGAGAACACACGCACACACACGGAGAACACACACACAGAGCACACACACAGAGCAACACACACACACACAGAGCACACACACACAGAATACAGAGATAGAGAGAGAACACAGAGTGAGAGAGAACAGACACACATAGAGAGAACACAGAGAGAGAGAGAACACAGAGAGCGAGAGATCGCAGAGAGAGCGAGAACATACAGAGAGAGTGAGAACAAACAGAGACAGACAACACAGAGAGAGAAAGAACACACACAGAGAGAACAGAGATGGAGAGAGAACGAGAACAGAGAGAGGGAGAACACAGAGAGAGAGAGCAACTGATAGAGGGAACACAGAGAACACAGTTAGAGAACATAGAGAAACAGAACACAGAGAGAGAGAACGCAGAGAGAGAGAACACAGAGAGAGAACACACACAGAGGGAGAACACAGAGAGACAACGCAGACAGAGAACATAGAGAGACAGAACACAGAGAGAGAGAACACAGAGAGAGAGAACTCAGAGAGAGAACACACACACACACAGAACACAGAGAGAGAGAGCGAAAACACAAGCGCACACACACAGAGAACACACAGAGCATGAAGAAAACAGAGAGATCACACAGAGAGAGAGAGATCATACACAGAAAAAGGGAACATGCACACAAGCAGAGAACACGCACACAGAGCACTCACACAGAGAAACACACACACACAGAGAACACACACACAGAATACAGAGATAGAGAGAGAACACAGAGTGAGAGAGAACAGACACAGAGAGAGAGAGAACACACACACACACACAGAACACAGAGAGAGAGATCACACACAGAAAGAGAGAACATACACACACAGAGAACACACACACAGAGAACGCACACACACAGAGTATCCAAACATACACAGAGAACACACACACACAGAGAACACACAGAGAGAGAGAACACATAGAGGGAGAGAGAACACACAGAGAGAGTACACACAGAGAGAGAGAGAACACAAACACAAGAACACACAGAGAGAACACACACACAGAACATAAACACACAGAGAAAACACAGAGAGAGATCACAGAGAAAGAGAGAACACACGCACACAACACACACAGAGCACTCACACAGAGAAACACACACACACACAGAGAACACACACACACAGAATACAGACATAGAGAGAGAACACAGAGTGAGAGAGAACAGACACAGAGAGAGAGAGAACACACACACACACACACAGAGAACACAGATAAGAGATCACACACAGAAAGAGAGAACATACACACACAGAGAACACACACACACAGAACGCACACACACAGAGTACCCAAACATACACAGAGAACACACACACACAGAGAACACAGAGAGAGAGAGAACACAGAGAAAGATCACCCAGAGAAAAAGAGAACACATAGAGGGAGAGAGAACACAGAGAGAGAGTACACACACAGAGAGAACACACACACAAGAACACACAGAGAAAACACACAGAACATAAACACACAGAGAACGCACAGAGAGAGATCACAGAGAAAGAGAGAACACACGCACACACACAGGGAACACACACAGAACACAAACACCAGAACATAATCACAGAACACAAACACACAGAGAACACAGAGAGACAGAGAACCCAGAGCGTGATCACACAGACAAAGAGAGAACACATAGAGGGAGAGAGAACACATGCACACACACAGTGAACACACACAGAGCACACAGACAGAGAAACACACACACAGAACACGCACACATAGAACACACAGAGAACACACAGAAAGAACACACACCCACGAGAACACACACAGAGAACACACACAGTATACAGAGATAGAGAGAGAACACAGAGTGAGAGAGAACAGACAGAGAGAGAGAGAGAACGCACAGAGAGAGAGACAACACACACACACAGAACACACAGAGAGAACACACACAGAGAGAGAACACAGAGAGAGAATACAGAGAGACAGAGAACACAGAGAGCGAGAGATCGCAGAGAGAGCGAGAACACACAGAGAGAGGGAGGACAAACAGAGAGAGAGAACACAGAGAGAGAAAGAACACACAAAGAGAGAGAGAACAGAGATAGAGAGAAGACAGAGAGAGAACACACTAACAGAGAACACAGAGAGAGAGAGCGAAAACACAAGCGCACACACCCAGAGAACACACAGAGCATGAAGAAAACAGAGAGAGAGATCACACAGAGAGAGAGAGATCATACACAGAAAGAGAGAACATGCACACAAACAGAGAACACACACACAGAACACACACAGAGAACACACACACAGAACACAAACACTCTGTGTTCTGTATACAGATTACAGAAAACACAAACAGAGAACACACGCACATACACAACACACACAAGAGAACACACACAGGGAACACACACAGAATACAGAGAAGAGCGCACACACACAGAGAACACACAGAGCAAGAAGAAAACAGAGAGAGAGATCACACAGAGAGAGAGAGATCATACACAGAGAAAGGGAACAT
The DNA here is from genome assembly GCF_047496795.1 of Chiloscyllium punctatum. Taxonomy (NCBI): domain Eukaryota; kingdom Metazoa; phylum Chordata; class Chondrichthyes; order Orectolobiformes; family Hemiscylliidae; genus Chiloscyllium; species Chiloscyllium punctatum. The sequence continues at coordinate 39,593,386 of NC_092757.1, read as the reverse complement.
GCACACAAACAGAGAACACACACAAAGAACACACACACAAGAGAACACAGACAGAAAAATCAAAAACACACAATACAGAGATAGAGAGAGAATAAAGACTGAGAGAGAACTGACACAGAGAGAGAGAGAGAACAGACACAGAGAGAGAGAACAAAGAGAGAGAGAGAGAGAGAACAGAGAGAGAGATCACACACAGAAAGAGAGAACATACACACACAGAGAACACACACACACAGAACGCACACACACAGAGTACCCAAACATACACAGAGAACACACACACACAGAGAACACAGAGAGAGAGAGAACACAGAGAAAGATCACACAGAGAAAGAGAGAACACATAGAGGGAGAGAGAACACACAGAGAGAGTACACAGAGAGACAGAGAGAACACACACACAAGAACACACAGAGAGAAAACACACACAGAACACAAACACACAGAGAGAGATCACACAGAGAAAGAGAGAACACATAGAGGAAGAGAGAAGACACGCACACACACAGGGAACACACACAGAACACAAACACTCAGAACACAAACACACAGAGAGAGATAACAGAGATAGATCACACAGAGAAAGAGAGAACACATAGAGTGAGAGAGAACACACGCACACACACGGAGAACACACACACAGAGCACACACACAGAGAAACACACACACACAGAAAACAGGCACACACAGAACACACAAACAGAGAACACACACACACAACACACACAAAAGAGAACACACACAGAGAGCACACACACACAGAATACAGAGATAGAGAGAGAACACAGAGTGAGAGAGAACAGACACACATAGAGAGAACACAGAGAGAGGGAGAACACAGAGGGAGAGAACAGAGAGAGAGAGAACACAGAGAGCGAGAGATCGCAGAGAGAGCGAGAACATACAGAGAGAGTGAGAACAAACAGAGACAGACAACACAGAGAGAGAAAGAACACACACAGAGAGAACAGAGATGGAGAGAGAACGAGAACAGAGAGAGGGAGAACACACAGAGAGAGAGCAACAGATAGAGGGAACACAGAGAACGCAGTTAGAGAACATAGAGAAACAGAACACAGAGAGAGAGAACGCAGAGAGAGAGAACACAGAGAGAGAACACACACAGAGGGAGAACACAGAGAGACAACGCAGACAGAGAACATAGAGAGACAGAACACAGAGAGAGAGAACACAGAGAGAGAGAACTCAGAGAGAGAACACACACACACAGAGAACACAGAGAGAGAGAGCGAAAACACAAGCGCACACACACAGAGAACACACAGAGCATGAAGAAAACAGAGAGATCACACAGAGAGAGAGAGATCATACACAGAAAAAGGGAACATGCACACAAGCAGAGAACACACACACAGAACACACACACAAGAGAACACACAGACAAAAAACACAAAAACACACAATACAGAGATAGAGAGAGAACACAGAGTGAGAGAGAACAGACACACATAGAGAGAACACCGAGAGAGAGAACACAGAGAGAGAGAGAGAACAGAGAGAGAGATCACACAGAGAAAGAGAGAACACACGCACACACACGGAGAACACACACACAGAGCACACACAGAGAGAAACACACACACACAGAAAACATACACAAAGAACACACACACAAGAGAACACACAGACAAAAAACACAAAAACACAGAATACAGAGATAGAGTGAGAACACAGAGTGAGAAAGAACAGACACACATAGAGAGAACACCGAGAGAGAGAACACAGAGAGAGAGAGAGAACAGAGAGAGAGATCACACAGAGAAAGAGAGAACACATAGTGTGAGAGAGAACACACGCACACACACGGAGAACACACACACAGAGCACTCACACAGAGAAACACACACACACACAGAGAACACACACACACAGAATACAGACATAGAGAGAGAACGCAGAGTGAGAGAGAACAGACACAGAGAGAGAGAGAACACACACACACACAGAACACAGAGAGAGAGATCACACACAGAAAGAGAGAACATACACACACAGAGAACACACAAACAGAGAACACACACACAACACACACAAAAGAGAACACACACAGAGAGCACACACACACAGAATACAGAGATAGAGAGAGAACACAGAGTGAGAGAGAACAGACACACATAGAGAGAACACAGAGAGAGAGAACACAGAGGGAGAGAACAGAGAGAGAGAGAACACAGATAGCGAGAGATCGCAGAGAGAGCAAGAACATACTGAGAGAGTGAGAACAAACAGAGACAGACAACACAGAGAGAGAAAGAACACACACAGAGAGAACAGAGATGGAGAGAGAACGAGAACAGAGAGAGGGAGAACACACAGAGAGAGAGCAACAGATAGAGGGAACACAGAGAACGCAGTTAGAGAACATAGAGAAACAGAACACAGAGAGAGAATGCAGAGAGAGGGAACACAGAGAGAGAACACACACAGAAGGAGAACACAGAGAGACAACGCAGACAGAGAACATAGAGAGACAGAACACAGAGAGAGAGAACACAGAGAGAGAGAACTCAGAGAGAGAACACACACACACAGAGAACACAGAGAGAGAGAGCGAAAACACAAGCGCACACACACAGAGAACACACAGAGCATGAAGAAAACAGAGAGATCACACAGAGAGAGAGAGATCATACACAGAAAAAGGGAACATGCACACAAGCAGAGAACACACACACAGAACACACACACAAGAGAACACACAGACAAAAAACACAAAAACACAGAATACAGAGATAGAGAGAGAACACAGAGTGAGAGAGAACAGACACACATAGAGAGAACACCGAGAGAGAGAACACAGAGAGAGAGAGAGAACAGAGAGAGAGATCACACAGAGAAAGAGAGAACACATAGTGTGAGAGAGAACACACGCACACACACGGAGAACACACACACAGAGCACACACAGAGAGAAACACACACACACAGAAAACATACACAAAGAACACACACACAAGAGAACACACAGACAAAAAACACAAAAACACAGAATACAGAGATAAAGTGAGAACACAGAGTGAGAAAGAACAGACACACATAGAGAAAACACCGAGAGAGAGAACACAGAGAGAGAGAGATAACAGAGAGAGAGATCACACAGAGAAAGAGAGAACACATAGTGTGAGAGAGAACACACGCACACACACGGAAAACACACACACAGAGCACTCACACAGAGAAACACACACACACACAGAGAACACACACACACAGAATACAGACATAGAGAGAGAACACAGAGTGAGAGAGAACAGACACACAGAGAGAGAGAACACACACACACAGAACACAGAGAGAGAGATCACACACAGAAAGAGAGAACATACACACACAGAGAACACACACACAGAGAACGCACACACACAGAGTATCCAAACATACACAGAGAACACACACACACAGAGAACACAGAGAGAGAGAGAACACATAGAGGGAGAGAGAACACACAGAGAGAGTACACACAGAGAGAGAGAGAACACACACACAAGAACACACAGAGAGAACACACACACAGAACATAAACACACAGAGAAAACACAGAGAGAGATCACAGAGAAAGAGAGAACACACGCACACACACAGAACATACACACAGAACACAAACACACAGAGAACACAGAGAGAGAGAGAACCCAGAGCGTGATCACACAGAGAAAGAGAGAACACATAGAGGGAGAGAGAACACACGCGCACACACAGTGAACACACACAGAGCACACAGACAGAGAAACACACACACAGAACACGCACACATAGAACACACAAACAGAGAACACACAGAAAGAACACACACCCACGAGAACACACACAGAGAACACACACAGTATACAGAGATAGAGAGAGAACACAGAGTGAGAGAGAACAGACAGAGAGAGAGAGAGAACGCACAGAGAGAGAGACAACACACACACACAGAACACACAGAGAGAACACACACAGAGAGAGAACACAGAGAGAGAATACAGAGAGACAGAGAACACAGAGAGCGAGAGATCGCAGAGAGAGCGAGAACACACAGAGAGAGGGAGGACAAACAGAGAGAGAGAACACAGAGAGAGAAATAACACACAAAGAGAGAGAGAACAGAGATAGAGAGAAGACAGAGAGAGAGAACACAGACAGAGGGAGAACACAGAGAGAGAACACACACAGAGGGAGAACACAGAGAGAGAACGCAGACAGAGAACACAGAGAGACAGAACACAGAGAGAGAACACAGAGAGAGAGAACTCAGAGAGAGAACACACTAACAGAGAACACAGAGAGAGAGAGCGAAAACACAAGCGCACACACCCAGAGAACACACAGAGCAAGAAGAAAACAGAGAGAGAGATCACACAGAGAGAGAGAGATCATACACAGAAAGAGAGAACATGCACACAAACAGAGAACACACACACAGAACACACACAGAGAACACACACACAGAACACAAACACTCTGTGTTCTGTATACAGATGACAGAAAACACAAACAGAGAACACACGCACATACACAACACACACAAGAGAACACACACAGGGAACACACACAGAATACAGAGAAGAGCGTACACACACAGAGAACACACAGAGCAAGAAGAAAACAGAGAGAGAGATCACACAGAGAGAGAGAGATCATACACAGAAAAAGGGAACATGCACACAAACAGAGAACACACACAAAGAACACACACACAAGAGAACACACAGACAGAAAACACAAAAACACACAATACAGAGATAGAGAGAGAATACAGACTGAGAGAGAACTGACACACAGAGAGAGAGAGAACAGACACAGAGAGAGAGAACACAGAGAGAGAGAGAGAGAGAACAGAGAGAGAGATCACACACAGAAAGAGAGAACTTACACACACAGAGAACACACACACACAGAACGCACACACACAGAGTACCCAAACATACACAGAGAACACACACACACAGAGAACACAGAGAGAGAGAGAACACAGAGAAAGATCACACAGAGAAAGAGAGAACACATAGAGGGAGAGAGAACACACAGAGAGAGTACACAGAGAGACAGAGAGAACACACACACAAGAACACACAGAGAGAACACACACACAGAACACAAACACACAGAGAACACACAGAGAGAGATCACACAGAGAAAGAGAGAACACATAGAGGTAGAGAGAAGACACGCACACACACAGGGAACACACACAGAACACAAACACTCAGAACACAAACACACAGAGAGAGATAACAGAGATAGATCACACAGAGAAAGAGAGAACACATAGAGTGGGAGAGAACACGCGCACACACACGGAGAACACACACACAGAGCACACACACAGAGCAACACACACACACAGAGAGCACACACACACAGAATACAGAGATAGAGAGAGAACACAGAGTGAGAGAGAACAGACACACATAGAGAGAACACAGAGAGAGAGAGAACACAGAGGGAGAGAACAGAGAGAGAGAGAACACAGAGAGCGAGAGATCGCAGAGAGAGCGAGAACATACAGAGAGAGTGAGAACAAACAGAGATAGACAACACAGAGAGAGAAAGATCACACACAGAGAGAGAACAGAGATGGAGAGAGAACGAGAACAGAGAGAGGGAGAACACAGAGAGAGAGAGCAACTGATAGAGGGAACACAGGGAACGCAGACAGAGAACATAGAGAAACAGAACACAGAGAGAGAGAACGCAGAGAGAGAGAACACACAGAGAGAACACACACAGAGGGAGAACACAGAGAGACAACGCAGACAGAGAACATAGAGAGACAGAACACAGAGAGAGAGAACACAGAGAGAGAGAACTCAGAGAGAGAACACACACACACATAGAACACAGAGAGAGAGAGCGAAAACACAAGCGCACACACACAGAGAACACACAGAGCATGAAGAAAACAGAGAGAGATCACACAGAGAGAGAGAGATCATACACAGAAAAAGGGAACATGCACACAAGCAGAGAACACACACACAGAAAACACACACAAGAGAACACACAGACAAAAAACACAAAAACACAGAATACAGAGATAGAGAGAGAACACAGAGTGAGAGAGAACAGACACACATAGAGAGAACACCGAGAGAGAGAACACAGAGAGAGAGAACAGTGAGAGAGATCACACAGAGAAAGAGACAACTCATAGCGTGAGAGAGAACACACGCACACACACGGAGAACACACACACAGAGCACTCACACAGAGAAACACACACACACAGAGAACACACACACACAGAATACAGACATAGAGAGAGAACACAGAGTGAGAGAGAACAGACACAGAGAGAGAGAGAACACACACACACACACACACACAGAACACAGAGAGAGAGATCACACACAGAAAGAGAGAACATACACACACAGAGAACACACACACAGAGAACGCACACACACAGAGTATCCAAACATACACAGAGAACACACACACACAGAGAACACAGAGAGAGAGAGAACACATAGAGGGAGAGAGAACACACAGAGAGAGTACACACAGGGAGAGAGAGAACACACACACAAGAACACACAGAGAGAACACACACACAGAACATAAACACACAGAGAAAACACAGAGAGAGATCACAGAGAAAGAGAGAACACACGCACACACACGGAGAACACACACACAGAGCACTCACACAGAGAAACACACACACACAGAGAGAACACACACACACACAGAATACAGACATAGAGAGAGAACACAGAGTGAGAGACAACAGACACAGAGAGAGAGAGAACACACACACACACACACAGAGAACACAGATAAGAGATCACACACAGAAAGAGAGAACATACACACACAGAGAACACACACACACAGAACGCACACACACAGAGTACCCAAACATACACAGAGAACACACACACACAGAGAACACAGAGGGAGAGAGAACACATAGAGGGAGAGAGAACACAGAGAGAGAGTACACACACAGAGAGAGGGAACACACACACAAGAACACACAGAGAGAACACACAGAACATAAACACACAGAGAACGCACCTAGAGAGATCACAGAGAAAGAGAGAACACACGCACACACACAGGGAACACACACAGAACACAAACACCAGAACATAATCACAGAACACAAACACACAGAGAACACAGAGAGAGAGAGAACCCAGAGCGTGATCACACAGACAAAGAGAGAACACATAGAGGGAGAGAGAACACATGCACACACACAGTGAACACACACAGAGCACACAGACAGAGAAACACACACACAGAACACGCACACATAGAACACACAGAGAACACATAGAAAGAACACACACCCACGAGAACACACACAGAGAACACACACAGTATACAGAGATAGAGAGAGAACACAGAGTGAGAGAGAACAGACAGAGAGAGAGAGAGAACGCACAGAGAGAGAGACAACACACACACACAGAACACACAGAGAGAACACACACAGAGAGAGAACACAGAGAGAGAATACAGAGAGACAGAGAACACAGAGAGCGAGAGATCGCAGAGAGAGCGAGAACACACAGAGAGAGGGAGGACAAACAGAGAGAGAGAACACAGAGAGAGAAAGAACACACAAAGAGAGAGAGAACAGAGATAGAGAGAACACAGAGAGAGAGAACACAGACAGAAACAGAACACAGAGAGAGAGAGCGCAGAGAGAGAGAACACAGAGAGAGAACACACACAGAGGGAGAACAGAGAGAGAGAACGCAAACAGAGAACACAGAGAGACAGAACACAGAGAGAGAACACAGAGAGAGAGAACTCAGAGAGAGAACACACTAACAGAGAACACAGAGAGAGAGAGCGAAAACACAAGCGCACACACACAGAGAACACACAGAGCAAGAAGAAAACAGAGAGAGAGATCACACAGAGAGAGAGAGATCATACACAGAAAGAGAGAACATGCACACAAACAGCGAACACACACAGAACACAC